>NC_092453.1:1323052-1653815 GCF_036169615.1 Heliangelus exortis | reverse complement strand
TCATAAACTCGAGGAGCTTCTTAGCCTTCCTCCTCTCTGCTATGTTATACTCCAGCAGATGTCTGGTAGGCTGAAGTTTCCCACTGGAACAAGGGCTAGGGATTGTGAGACCTCTGCCAGCACCTTCTAGAATGCATCTGCCTCCTCATACTGGTTGGGTGGTCTATAACAGACACCAACAGGATAATCCACATTATTCGTCTTCCCCCTTATTTTACTCATAAACACTCAACCTTATCATCACTATCCTCATCAAGCTCTATGCTATCAAAACACCCCCTAACATATAGAGCCATACCACCTGCCTCTCCTTCCCAGTCTATCCTTTCTGAAGAGCTTATAGCCATCCATTGCAGCATTCCAATCATGAGTCATCCCACCATTTTTCTGTGATGGCGACTACATGATAGCTGTCCTGCCACACAATGGCTTCTAGGCCCTAGCTCCTCCTGTTTGTTGCCTATGCTGTACGCATTGGTGTAGATGCACTTGAGCCGAGCTATAGGTTTTATCCCTATCATTGCCATGCAAATACATCTGTATCTTAGAATTTGAAAAATTAATTTGGATGTCAGTGTTTACATGTGAATTATTATTGAATAATTCACAAAACTTTGCAGACACAGATTTTGTGAATTGCTCAAGTCTATTTGTGTGAAAAACAGAACAAAACAAAAAAACACCTAAGGCTTTTCTGTGTTTTGTAAATGGCTTCTCCAAAAGTCAAGATACATAAAAAAACTTCACAACTTCTGGTTAAAAATAATGGAAACAGTAGCATTTACTCAAGAGGAAACTACAAACAAGTCCATAAGCCACCATTTCCTATGTTACATCCTTAAGAGAGAACTCTCACCCATCACCTTAAACCCTAGTAGAGCTCATATTATGGAGTTGACAGGAGAAAAAGTATGATTAAAGAAGTATTGATACAACGCCCTATTATCAGTTCTGAGACATTACAATGTTAACACCAATATTTACATTTCTCAACTGACTTTTACTATTATGATAATAAATCTTTTAAAGATCAGTTTAAAACCATTACGAACACATCCTGTCACTACAGGCACTGACAAAAAGTCTCTATCTTTCTTATAAGCCCCCTTCATAGAAAACGCGCAATAACGTCTCCCTAGAGCCTTTTCCAAGACGAACAATCCTGACAGTCTCGTCCTTTCATTCTTTTCTTCATAGTAGATGTGGGTGTTCCAATCCTCTGACAATTTTTGTGGTCCTTCTCTGGACCCGCTCCAACAGGCCCGTGGCTTTCTTGTGCTGTGGACCCCAGAGCTGGATGCAGTACTCCAGGTGGGGTTTCATGAGAACAGAGCAGAGGGGGGAGAATCACCTCCCTTGACCTGCTGGCAACTGATACTTTGGTTTAGAACCATTTTATTTTATGTTGCTTAGGGTCATGCAAAAGAAATAACATTATCATATAGGTTTAGAAGGTACTAAACATAAATGCAGATCAAGCTGTTTTTTCCAATATGACGGGTTAAGAATGTTTCTCCCATGCAGCTATTTGGAATCTCATTGTGCTATATAATATATTCCTGGGGAAGATGATAAAACTATCCCTCCTATAACTCTGTCCTGGTTTGGGCCAGGATAAAGGTAATTTTCTGTCTTGTAATTTTGCTTTCAGCTAAGTCTCTCATAAGTAGCTGTACTTGCTGAAAAATAACGCAATTTTCTCGGTCAGTGTCTGCTTCTAAGACTGATAAAGCTCCATGTTTATAGTTACTGCCGGAGACTGGTATGCAGAACCAAGGACACTGCTCAGTTCTGAGGAACATCTTGCCCTCCATAAGGAGAAAGGCTATGTTGCCTAATGCAGGTTTCATATGCTGGAAAGTGCCCTGCAATATTCTTCAAGGATTATACAGTGGCCTTAATTCACATCAAATCTACTTTCATTATTATAACAGAAAAGAATGCAACCTCGGTATGTTCTCCCGGTGTATGTGACATAAAAATGTGATGGCAACAAGAAGAAGAGATGGGAAAGGAAATTACTTCTTTAAAGAGAATATCCTGTGAGCAGTGCTGTCTCTTACTGTCATAGGAGTACAATTATAAAAGGAAGGGTGTATATCTTAAAACCCACGGTAGGCTGCTGGAAAACAGCCTTCTGGTTACTTTTGGAGCAAGACAGAAATCTTTTGAAGGTAGCAGAACTATTAAATAGACAAACTAACAAAACTGAAAGCTGTCAAGAACTTAAACTAATTCATGGGCATTTCCCCACTGAATCCCTATCAATATTTGCGGCTTTTTACCCACACCATGCTTCAAGTTTCTGCCCCCCCCCCCCCCCCCCCCATCTTATACCAACCATTACTTCTTTCTTTATTTTCATTTCAGATTAAGCAATACTCATCCAGATACACAGGAATAACTGTATATGAGAGATTAACACATGGTAAATTCTTAGTTTTGTTTACTGAACCTTGTATATGGGTTGATAAGTTTACCCCGCCCTTTCAGAAAAACACAACTTCATTTGCTACTGCACTGCAAAATTCTTAGCATTCTTATTTTCTTGTGAAGCTCAGTTCAAGAGCCAGACGTTTAACCCTTTACTTCCTTTCAAGCTGCTAAACTGTTATGGATTCTTTTAGACAGCTTGAAAGCCAGCTAGCTTCTACGGTCTTGAACATAGGCTTATCACCAAAAAAATACCTATTTGGAAATAGCCAACTACTTTTCTGGACATAAGGCACATTTAAATTGAGTTCATTCTTTGACAGTATGCGAGTTTTTACTGACTCAGTGTCTCTGCTCGATTCAAAAGCCAAATGCATTTATCATGCAGTTCTTGAAAAACAGGGTTTGAAATAACTGCTTTGAGCTTTTCCCTTGTACATTATACAGGCTATTTTATATCACAGGTCCAGCTCCAGTAAGTGCCATGCTTGCTGCAGTTATGCTCATTGATTAATTTTGATACAGAATTAATTATTGCTTGTCACCGAGAGTATTTTTATATTGATATTTGGATTTCTGTGACCCCTTTTGTGAAGAGTGAGAAATATGGTACTGCATCATAAATCTATTTTCAAGAATAAATAAAGTACTCCCTATATTTTTCTTCCACTTTTAAAAACTATTCCTGAATTACAAGGCATTCTAGATGCCACTCACTATCAAATCCAATGGTTTCTCCACACAAACACTCAGGAAAATTAATTTGGCTTCACTTTTAAAATGTTAATTAAACCACTTTACACCATTGTGTAGACATAATAATTCAGTAAACGGTCAATGATTCAGATCAGCCTTTAGAAACTAAATCTACTCTTGAAAAAATTTATTATTAGAGAACTGTAGCATGGTTTGGGTTGGAAGGGACCCTAAAGATCATCTAATTCCAACCAAAAATTTCTTCCTAATATCTAACCTAAATCTTCCCTCTTCCAGTTTAAAACCATTTCCCCTTGTCCTATTGCTTCATGCCCTTATAAAAAGTCCCTCCTCAGCTTTCTCGTAGACCCACTTCAGGTACTGGAAAGCTGCATCAAGGTCCCCCCGGAGCCCTCTCCAGGCTGAAAATCCCCAACTTTTTCAGCCTGTCTTCATAGGAGAGGTGCTCCAGTCCTCTGATCATCTCTGGGGCCCTCCTCTGGACTCACGCCAAGAACTCCACGTCCTTTCTGTGTTGGGGGCTCCAGAACTGGACACGGTACTACAGGAGGGGGTTTCACGAGAGCAGAGTAGAGGAGGAGAATCACCTCCCTAGACCTGCTGGCCATGCTTCTTTAAATGTAGCCCAGGATACAGTTGGCTTTCTGGACTGCAAGTGCAAATTGCCATCTCACATTGAGCTTCTCATCAACCAACACCCCCAAGTCTTTTTCCTCAGGGCTGCTCTCAAGCCATTCTTTACCCAACCTGTATTTGTGCTTGGGATTGCCCTGACCCAGGTGCAGGACCTCGCACTTGGCCTTGTTGAACTTCATGAGGTTGGCATGGGCCAACCACGAGAGGTGGCTCTCAAGCATGTCAAGGTCTTCTGGATTGCCTCCCTTCCTTCCAGCGTGTTGACCGCACCACACAGCTTGGTGTCATCAGCAAGCGTGCTGAGGGTGCACTTAGTCCCACTGTCCATATTGCCAACAAAGATGTTAAACAGCCCCGGTCCCAGTACCCACTCCTGAGGAACACCACTCGTCACTGGTCTCCATTTGGACAGTGAGACATTGACCAGTACTCTTTGAGTGAGACCAGCCAGCCAGTTCCTTATCCACCAAGTGGTCCAACTGTCACATCCATGCCTGTTCAACTTAGAGACCAGGATATCATGCAGTGCTTTTCACAAGTCCAGGTAAATGATGTCAGTTCCTCTTCCCTTATCCACCAACACTGTAGCCCCATCATAGAAAGCCAACAGATTTGTCAGGCACAATTTGCCCTTGGTGAATCCATGCTGGTTGCCAACAACCACCTCCTCATTTTCCACGTGCCTTAGCAGAGCCTTCAGGAGGTTCTGCTCCATGATCTTGCAGGGCACAGATGGGAGAATGACTGGCCTGCAGTTCCCCGGGTCTTCCTTTTTTTCCCTTTTTGAAAATGGGGGTGATGTTTCCCCTTTTTCAGTCAGTGGGAACTTCATCAGACTACCACAACTTCTCAAATATAGATAGTGGCATAGTAAATTCATCTATCGGTTCCCTCAGGACGCTGGGAAGCATCTCATCAGGTCCCATGGACTTGTACACCTTCGGGTTCCTTAGCTAGTCTCAAACCTGGTCTGCCCCTAATGTGAGTGTTTCTTCATTCTCCCATGCCTTTGCCTTTTGTGACTTGGGCTGTGTCCCTTGAGCCCTTGCTGGTGAAGACTGAGTCAAAAAAGTCATTGAGTACCTCAGCCTTTTCCATATCCCACGTGACCAGGTCTCCCGTTTCCTTCAGGAGAGGGCCCACATTTTCCCTAGTCTTCCTTTTATCGCTGACATACCTATAGAAGCTTTTCTTGCCCCTGATGTCCCCAACCAGGTTTAATTCTATCAGGGCTTAAGCTTTTCTAACCTGATCCCTGGCTGCTTGGACCATTTCTCTGTATTCCTCCCAGGCTACCGGTCATTACTTCCACCCTCTATAGGCTTCCCTTTTATGTCTAAGTTTGTCCAGTAGTTCCTTGCTCATACACAGAGGCCTCCTGGCGTTTTGGCCTGACTTCCCCTTTGTTGAGATGCAGTACTCCTGAGTTTGGAGGAGGCGATTCTTGAATACTAACCAGCTTTCTTGGGCCCCTCTTTCCTCCATCCCTCCAGGGCTCTATCCCACCGTACCCTACCAAAGCAGGTCCTTGAAGAGGCCAAGGTCTATTTTCCTGACTTCCAGGGTAAAAAGGTTGCTGTGCGCCCTCCTTGCTGACCTAAGGATGTTGAACTACACCATTTTATGGTCACTGCAGCCAAGGATGCCCTTGAGCTTCACATTCACCACCAGCCCCTCCTTCTTGGTGAGAACAAGGTCCAGCATAGCACCTATCCTCGTTGGCTCCTCTACTATGTGGAGAAGGAAATTAAAAGTCAACGCATTGCAGAAACCTCAGATTAGAAACAGATTGCTTATACCCTGCTGTGTTGTCCCTCCAACAGATACTGGGTTGGTTGAAGTCCCCCATGAGGACTAGGGCTTGTGAACATGAGGCTACTCCTGTCCATCAACAGAAGGCCTCATCCGCTCGTTCTTCCTGGTTGGGTGGCCTGTAGCAGATCCCCACTATAATGTCCCCTGTCTTCCCTTTAATCCTGATCCATAAACTCTCTGTCAGCTTCTCCTCCATCCCCAGGTGGAGCTCCATGCACTTTAGCTAGTCATTGACAGACAGGGTGACACCCCTTCCTCATCTCCTCTGCCTGTCCTTCCTAAAGAGCCTGTATCCTTCCATTCCAACACTCCAGTCATGGAAGCCATCCCACCATGTCTCTGTGGCAGCCCCGCAGGCATGTACACTTCTCTAACTCCTCTTGTTTATTACCCATGTTGCTACATGCATTTGCACAGAGGCATTAAAGTTGGGTCAAAATGAAGCTGGCTTACTGACTGAAGGGCAATTAACAGGTTGGGGGCCCTCATCAGCACCCAGTTGGACTAACCTTGGTTCATCATCCCACAGCTTCACAGAATCATAGAATTGTCACTGTTGGAAAAGACCTCTAAGGTCACTGCATCCAACCGTCAACCCAGAAAACACCCAAAACTAAACAAATCACCATCCCACTAAAGCATGTCCTGAAGTACCTCATCTACACGGTTTTTAAATACCTCCTGGGATGGTGACTCTACCACCACCCTGGGCAGTCCGTTCCAGCGCCTAACTACTCTCAGTAAAGAAATTCTTCCTAATACCTAGTCTAAACCTCCCCTTCTCCAAACTTAACATTCCCAGTTCCCTCAGCCTCTCCTCTTAGGACTTGTTCTCCAGACCCTTCACCAGCTTGGTTGCTCTTCTTTGGACTCACTCCAGCAACTCAATGTTTTTCTTGTAGCAGGGGGCCAGAACTGAACAAAGTACCTGACGTGTGGCCTCACCAGTGCCGAGTACAGGACCACGATCATTTCCCTTCTCCTACTGGCCACACTATTTCTGATACAGGCCAGGATGTTGTTGGCCACTTTGGCAACCTGAGCACACTGCTGGCTCATATTTAGCTGGGTGTCAATCAGCATCCCCAGGTCATTTTCTGCCAGGCAGCTTTCCAGCCACTCCTCCCCAAGCCTGTAGCGCTGCCAGGTGTTGGGAAACTGTCTGGAAGAAAACAGACATGTGAGCAATCCTGACTATTTAGCTTTAGCTAGAGTAAACTAAGGGCCTTGAGGACCAGTTGCAAGGTTACTGAAAGATGAGTTATGGGAAAAAGATAAGGGAGCTGGCAGCAGAAAAGAAGAATAACAGGATAATGATGTAGCCAGCAGAAATTCTGTGAGAACAGGATTTGTTGCCAAGATATAGCCACCTGCAAGATATCGTTATATAAACAAGGGTTCTGTATAAAGCGAGTGTGAATTGTTAATAAACGACTTCACTTTAATCATATTGGTGACTATGTGTCGTCCTTAAGCCTCCGCGGATTTTCTACATTTGGCGCCCGAAACAGGGACCCTCTCGCTGTTGCTTCCGGGAGCGATGAAGACAGCTGGGATAAGAGGGTAGTGAGAAAGCCGACCGAAGGAACGGTGCGGCAGGAGCGGAGAAGCCAGTCGAAAGGAGACTGCTGCCCCGGCGGTCTCTGTAGCTGGTGCCCGGCTACGGAATGAAAGAGGTACCTTGGAATTGAAGAATCTCGCCGGGAAAAAAGGTGAGCGGCTGGGGAGGAGATGGGGTCTACACTTTCTAAAGAAGAAGAGGCAGTAGTTAAGCTCCTCCAATGTATTCTCTCTAAGAGAGGTTTATCATACAAAGGCAGGACCTTACGTGAATTACTGAAATGGGCATGGGATAGACACTTGATCCCCTCGATGGGTACCGTTTTTGAGTTACCTACTTGGGAAGCCATAGGTACTGCCCTATGGGATAAAATTAGCGATGGAGATAATGAGGCAGGATGCTTAGCGACACTCTGGAAATTGATTAGAGAAACCTTATTTTCTGCCAGGCAGCTTTCCAGCCACTCCTCCCCAAGCCTGTAGCGTTGCCTGGGGTTCTTGCGACTGAGATTCAGGACCCAACACTTGGCCTTGTTAAACCTCATACAACTGGCCTCTAGAGTAGAACGAGACCAGGTTGGTCAAGCAGGACCTGCCTTTCCTGAACCCATGCTGGCTGGGCCTGATCCCCTGGCTGTCCCACACTTGCCACGTGAGTGCGCTCAGTAGGAACCTCTCCATAATTTTTCCAGTCACCAAGGTCAGGCTGACAGGCCTGTAGTTACCTGAATCCTCCTTCCGGCCTTTCTTGTAGGTGGGAGTCACATTGTCAAGCCTCCAGTCATCTGGGACATCCCCTGTTAACCAAGACTGTTGATAAATGATGAAGAGAGGCTTGGTGAGCTCCTCTGCCAGCTCTCTCAGTACTCTCGGGTGGATCCCATACAGCCCCATAGACTTGTGAGTGTCCAGGTACCACTGGTCATTAACTGCTTCCTCCTGGATTATGGGGGGGGGTGGGGGTGGGGGGGTGTTGTGCTGCTCTCCATCCATCTTTATCTTCCAGCTCAGGAATACCCAGGGAATATTCAGGCTGAATACCCTTGGGGTGGCTGGTCTGACTATTAAAGAGTGAGGCAATGAAGGCATTAAGTATCTCAGCCTTTTCCTCATCCTTGGTTGCAAGGTTTCTCCCCTTGACCAATAAAGGATGAAAATTCTCCCTGGCTCTCTCTTTATTGTTAATGTATTTGTAGAAACTGTTTTTGTTGTCCCTTATGACAGTGGCCAGATTGAGCTAAAGTTGGGCTTTTGCCTTCCTAATTTTTTCTCTACATGACCTAATTAGGTCCCTGTACCCATCCCAAGATGCCTGCCCCTTCTTCTAAAGGAGGTAACTCTCCTTTTTTTCCTGAGTCCCAACAAAAGCTCCCTGTTCAGCCAGGCCACTCATATTCCCTGCCATTTTGTCTTATGGCACCTGGGGACAGACAACGTGCTCCTTCTTGAACAATGTCCAGCCTTCCTGGACCCCTTTGTCCTTCAGGACTCTCTCCCAAGGCACTCTCTCGACCAGTCTCCTAAACAGGCTGAAGTCTGCCCTCTGGATGTCCATGGTGAAGGTTTTGCTAACCCCGCTCTTTACTTCACTACATATCAAGAACTTCACCATTTCATGGTTGCTAAGCACAAGATGGACTCCGACCACTACATCTCCCGCCAGTCCTTCCCTATTTGTGGACAGTAGATCCAGCAAGGCACCTCCTCTGGTAAGCTCACTTACCAGCTGTGTCAGGAAGCTGTCTTACATAAACTCGAGGAGCTTCTTAGCCTTCCTCCTCTCTGCTATGTTATACTTCCAGCAGATGTCTGGTAGGCTGAAGTTTCCCACTGGAACAAGGGCTAGGGATTGTGAGACCTCTGCCAGCACCTTCTAGAATGCATCTGCCTCCTCATACTGGTTGGGTGGTCTATAACAGACACCCAACAGGATATCCACATTATTCGTCTTCCCCCTTATATTACTCATAAACACTCAACCTTATCATCACTATCCTCATCAAGCTCTATGCTATCAAAACACCCCCTAACATATAGAGCCATACCACTGCCTCTCCTTCCCAGTCTATCCTTTCTGAAGAGCTTATAGCCATCCATTGCAGCATTCCAATCATGAGTCATCCCACCATTTTTCTGTGATGGCGACTACATGATAGCTGTCCTGCCACACAATGGCTTCTAGGCCCTAGCTCCTCCTGTTTGTTGCCTATGCTGTACGCATTGGTGTAGATGCACTTGAGCCGAGCTATAGGTTTTATCCCTATCATTGCCATGCAAATACATCTGTATCTTAGATTTTGAAAAATTAATTTGGATGTCAGTGTTTACATGTGAATTATTATTGAATAATTCACAAAAACTTTGCAGACACAGAATTTTGTGAATTGCTCAAGTCTATTTGTGTGAAAAACAGAACAAAACAAAAAAACACCTAAGGCTTTTCTGTGTTTTGTAAATGGCTTCTCCAAAAGTCAAGATACATAAAAAAACTTCACAACTTCTGGTTAAAAATAATGGAAACAGTAGCATTTACTCAAGAGGAAACTACAAACAAGTCCATAAGCCACCATTTCCTATGTTACATCCCTAAGAGAGAACTCTCACCCATCACCTTAAACCCTAGTAGAGCTCATATTATGGAGTTGACAGGAGAAAAAGTATGATTAAAGAAGTATGATACAACGCCCTATTATCAGTTCTGAGACATTACAATGTTAACACCAATATTTACATTTCTCAACTGACTTTTACTATTATGATAATAAATCTTTTAAAGATCAGTTTAAAACCATTACGACACATCCTGTCACTACAGGCACTGACAAAAAGTCTCTATCTTTCTTATAAGCCCCCTTCATAGAAAACGCGCAATAACGTCTCCCTAGAGCCTTTTCCAAGACGAACAATCCTGACTGTCTCGTCCTTTCATTCTTTCTTCATAGTAGATGTGGGTGTTCCAATCCTCTGACAATTTTTGTGGTCCTTCTCTGGACCCGCTCCAACAGGCCCGTGGCTTTCTTGTGCTGTGGACCCCAGAGCTGGATGCAGTACTCCAGGTGGGGTTTCATGAGAACAGAGCAGAGGGGGAGAATCACCTCCCTTGACCTGCTGGCAACTGATACTTTGGTTTAGAACCATTTTATTTTATGTTGCTTAGGGTCATGCAAAAGAAATAACATTATCATATAGGTTTAGAAGGTACTAAACATAAATGCAGATCAAGCTGTTTTTTCCAATATGACGGGTTAAGAATGTTTCTCCCATGCAGCTATTTGGAATCTCATTGTGCTATATAATATATTCCTGGGGAAGATGATAAAACTATCCCTCCTATAACTCTGTCCTGGTTTGGGCCAGGATAAAGGTAATTTTCTGTCTTGTAATTTTGCTTTCAGCTAAGTCTCTCATAAGTAGCTGTACTTGCTGAAAATAACAGCAATTTTCTCGGTCAGTGTCTGCTTCTAAGACTGATAAAGCTCCATGTTTATAGTTACTGCCGGAGACTGGTATGCAGAACCAAGGACACTGCTCAGTTCTGAGGAACATCTTGCCCTCCATAAGGAGAAAGGCTATGTTGCCTAATGCAGGTTTCATATGCTGGAAAGTGCCCTGCAATATTCTTCAAGGATTATACAGTGGCCTTAATTCACATCAAATCTACTTTCATTATTATAACAGAAAAGAATGCAACTCGGTATGTTCTCCCGGTGTATGTGACATAAAAATGTGATGGCAACAAGAAGGAAGAGATGGGAAAGGAAATTACTTCTTTAAAGAGAATATCCTGTGAGCAGTGCTGTCTCTTACTGTCATAGGAGTACAATTATAAAAGGAAGGGTGTATATCTTAAAACCCACGGTAGGCTGCTGGAAAACAGCCTTCTGGTTACTTTGGAGCAAGACAGAAATCTTTTGAAGGTAGCAGAACTATTAAATAGACAAACTAACAAAACTGAAAGCTGTCAAGAACTTAAACTAATTCATGGGCATTTCCCCACTGAATCCCTATCAATATTTGCGGCTTTTTACCCACACCATGCTTCAAGTTTCTGCCCCCCCCCCCCCCCCATCTTATACCAACCATTACTTCTTTCTTTATTTTCATTTCAGATTAAGCAATACTCATCCAGATACACAGGAATAACTGTATATGAAGAGATTAACACATGGTAAATTCTTAGTTTTGTTTACTGAACCTTGTATATGGGTTGATAAGTTTACCGCCCTTTCAGAAAAACACAACTTCATTTGCTACTGCACTGCAAAATTCTTAGCATTCTTATTTTCTTGTGAAGCTCAGTTCAAGAGCCAGACGTTTAACCCTTTACTTCCTTTCAAGCTGCTAAACTGTTATGGATTCTTTTAGACAGCTTGAAAGCCAGCTAGCTTCTACGGTCTTGAACATAGGCTTATCACCAAAAAAATACCTATTTGGAAATAGCCAACTACTTTTCTGGACATAAGGCACATTTAAATTGAGTTCATTCTTTGACAGTATGCGAGTTTTTACTGACTCAGTGTCTCTGCTCGATTCAAAAGCCAAATGCATTTATCATGCAGTTCTTGAAAAACAGGGTTTGAAATAACTGCTTTGAGCTTTTCCCTTGTACATTATACAGGCTATTTTATATCACAGGTCCAGCTCCAGTAAGTGCCATGCTTGCTGCAGTTATGCTCATTGATTAATTTTGATACAGAATTAATTATTGCTTGTCACCGAGAGTATTTTTATATTGATATTTGGATTTCTGTGACCCCTTTTGTGAAGAGTGAGAAATATGGTACTGCATCATAAATCTATTTTCAAGAATAAATAAAGTACTCCCTATATTTTTCTTCCACTTTTAAAAACTATTCCTGAATTACAAGGCATTCTAGATGCCACTCACTATCAAATCCAATGGTTTCTCCACACAAACACTCAGGAAAATTAATTTGGCTTCACTTTTAAAATGTTAATTAAACCACTTTACACCATTGTGTAGACATAATAATTCAGTAAACGGTCAATGATTCAGATCAGCCTTTAGAAACTAAATCTACTCTTGAAAAAATTTATTATTAGAGAACTGTAGCATGGTTTGGGTTGGAAGGGACCCTAAAGATCATCTAATTCCAACCAAAAATTTCTTCCTAATATCTAACCTAAATCTTCCCTCTTCCAGTTTAAAACCATTTCCCCTTGTCCTATTGCTTCATGCCCTTATAAAAAGTCCCTCCTCAGCTTTCTCGTAGACCCACTTCAGGTACTGGAAAGCTGCATCAAGGTCCCCCCGGAGCCCTCTCCAGGCTGAAAATCCCCAACTTTTTCAGCCTGTCTTCATAGGAGAGGTGCTCCAGTCCTCTGATCATCTCTGGGGCCCTCCTCTGGACTCACGCCAAGAACTCCACGTCCTTTCTGTGTTGGGGGCTCCAGAACTGGACACGGTACTACAGGAGGGGGTTTCACGAGAGCAGAGTAGAGGAGGAGAATCACCTCCCTAGACCTGCTGGCCATGCTTCTTTAAATGTAGCCCAGGATACAGTTGGCTTTCTGGACTGCAAGTGCAAATTGCCATCTCACATTGAGCTTCTCATCAACCAACACCCCCAAGTCTTTTTCCTCAGGGCTGCTCTCAAGCCATTCTTTACCCAACCTGTATTTGTGCTTGGGATTGCCCTGACCCAGGTGCAGGACCTCGCACTTGGCCTTGTTGAACTTCATGAGGTTGGCATGGGCCAACCACGAGAGGTGGCTCTCAAGCATGTCAAGGTCTTCTGGATTGCCTCCCTTCCTTCCAGCGTGTTGACCGCACCACACAGCTTGGTGTCATCAGCAAGCGTGCTGAGGGTGCACTTAGTCCCACTGTCCATATTGCCAACAAAGATGTTAAACAGCCCCGGTCCCAGTACCCACTCCTGAGGAACACCACTCGTCACTGGTCTCCATTTGGACAGTGAGACATTGACCAGTACTCTTTGAGTGAGACCAGCCAGCCAGTTCCTTATCCACCAAGTGGTCCAACTGTCACATCCATGCCTGTTCAACTTAGAGACCAGGATATCATGCAGTGCTTTTCACAAGTCCAGGTAAATGATGTCAGTTCCTCTTCCCTTATCCACCAACACTGTAGCCCCATCATAGAAAGCCAACAGATTTGTCAGGCACAATTTGCCCTTGGTGAATCCATGCTGGTTGCCAACAACCACCTCCTCATTTTCCACGTGCCTTAGCAGAGCCTTCAGGAGGTTCTGCTCCATGATCTTGCAGGGCACAGATGGGAGAATGACTGGCCTGCAGTTCCCCGGGTCTTCCTTTTTTTCCCTTTTTGAAAATGGGGGTGATGTTTCCCCTTTTTCAGTCAGTGGGAACTTCATCAGACTACCACAACTTCTCAAATATAGATAGTGGCATAGTAAATTCATCTATCGGTTCCCTCAGGACGCTGGGAAGCATCTCATCAGGTCCCATGGACTTGTACACCTTCGGGTTCCTTAGCTAGTCTCAAACCTGGTCTGCCCCTAATGTGAGTGTTTCTTCATTCTCCCATGCCTTTGCCTTTTGTGACTTGGGCTGTGTCCCTTGAGCCCTTGCTGGTGAAGACTGAGTCAAAAAAGTCATTGAGTACCTCAGCCTTTTCCATATCCCACGTGACCAGGTCTCCCGTTTCCTTCAGGAGAGGGCCCACATTTTCCCTAGTCTTCCTTTTATCGCTGACATACCTATAGAAGCTTTTCTTGCCCCTGATGTCCCCAACCAGGTTTAATTCTATCAGGGCTTAAGCTTTTCTAACCTGATCCCTGGCTGCTTGGACCATTTCTCTGTATTCCTCCCAGGCTACCGGTCATTACTTCCACCCTCTATAGGCTTCCCTTTTATGTCTAAGTTTGTCCAGTAGTTCCTTGCTCATACACAGAGGCCTCCTGGCGTTTTGGCCTGACTTCCCCTTTGTTGAGATGCAGTACTCCTGAGTTTGGAGGAGGCGATTCTTGAATACTAACCAGCTTTCTTGGGCCCCTCTTTCCTCCATCCCTCCAGGGCTCTATCCCACCGTACCCTACCAAAGCAGGTCCTTGAAGAGGCCAAGGTCTATTTTCCTGACTTCCAGGGTAAAAAGGTTGCTGTGCGCCCTCCTTGCTGACCTAAGGATGTTGAACTACACCATTTTATGGTCACTGCAGCCAAGGATGCCCTTGAGCTTCACATTCACCACCAG
This sequence comes from Heliangelus exortis, assembly GCF_036169615.1. NCBI lineage: Eukaryota > Metazoa > Chordata > Aves > Apodiformes > Trochilidae > Heliangelus > Heliangelus exortis. Next base: position 1,639,459 of record NC_092453.1, on the reverse strand, counting down.
CCCCTCCTTCTTGGTGAGAACAAGGTCCAGCATAGCACCTATCCTCGTTGGCTCCTCTACTATGTGGAGAAGGAAATTAAAAGTCAACGCATTGCAGAAACCTCAGATTAGAAACAGATTGCTTATACCCTGCTGTGTTGTCCCTCCAACAGATACTGGGTTGGTTGAAGTCCCCCATGAGGACTAGGGCTTGTGAACATGAGGCTACTCCTGTCCATCAACAGAAGGCCTCATCCGCTCGTTCTTCCTGGTTGGGTGGCCTGTAGCAGATCCCCACTATAATGTCCCCTGTCTTCCCTTTAATCCTGATCCATAAACTCTCTGTCAGCTTCTCCTCCATCCCCAGGTGGAGCTCCATGCACTTTAGCTAGTCATTGACAGACAGGGTGACACCCCTTCCTCATCTCCTCTGCCTGTCCTTCCTAAAGAGCCTGTATCCTTCCATTCCAACACTCCAGTCATGGAAGCCATCCCACCATGTCTCTGTGGCAGCCCCGCAGGCATGTACACTTCTCTAACTCCTCTTGTTTATTACCCATGTTGCTACATGCATTTGCACAGAGGCATTAAAGTTGGGTCAAAATGAAGCTGGCTTACTGACTGAAGGGCAATTAACAGGTTGGGGGCCCTCATCAGCACCCAGTTGGACTAACCTTGGTTCATCATCCCACAGCTTCACAGAATCATAGAATTGTCACTGTTGGAAAAGACCTCTAAGGTCACTGCATCCAACCGTCAACCCAGAAAACACCCAAAACTAAACAAATCACCATCCCACTAAAGCATGTCCTGAAGTACCTCATCTACACGGTTTTTAAATACCTCCTGGGATGGTGACTCTACCACCACCCTGGGCAGTCCGTTCCAGCGCCTAACTACTCTCAGTAAAGAAATTCTTCCTAATACCTAGTCTAAACCTCCCCTTCTCCAAACTTAACATTCCCAGTTCCCTCAGCCTCTCCTCTTAGGACTTGTTCTCCAGACCCTTCACCAGCTTGGTTGCTCTTCTTTGGACTCACTCCAGCAACTCAATGTTTTTCTTGTAGCAGGGGGCCAGAACTGAACAAAGTACCTGACGTGTGGCCTCACCAGTGCCGAGTACAGGACCACGATCATTTCCCTTCTCCTACTGGCCACACTATTTCTGATACAGGCCAGGATGTTGTTGGCCACTTTGGCAACCTGAGCACACTGCTGGCTCATATTTAGCTGGGTGTCAATCAGCATCCCCAGGTCATTTTCTGCCAGGCAGCTTTCCAGCCACTCCTCCCCAAGCCTGTAGCGCTGCCAGGTGTTGGGAAACTGTCTGGAAGAAAACAGACATGTGAGCAATCCTGACTATTTAGCTTTAGCTAGAGTAAACTAAGGGCCTTGAGGACCAGTTGCAAGGTTACTGAAAGATGAGTTATGGGAAAAAGATAAGGGAGCTGGCAGCAGAAAAGAAGAATAACAGGATAATGATGTAGCCAGCAGAAATTCTGTGAGAACAGGATTTGTTGCCAAGATATAGCCACCTGCAAGATATCGTTATATAAACAAGGGTTCTGTATAAAGCGAGTGTGAATTGTTAATAAACGACTTCACTTTAATCATATTGGTGACTATGTGTCGTCCTTAAGCCTCCGCGGATTTTCTACATTTGGCGCCCGAAACAGGGACCCTCTCGCTGTTGCTTCCGGGAGCGATGAAGACAGCTGGGATAAGAGGGTAGTGAGAAAGCCGACCGAAGGAACGGTGCGGCAGGAGCGGAGAAGCCAGTCGAAAGGAGACTGCTGCCCCGGCGGTCTCTGTAGCTGGTGCCCGGCTACGGAATGAAAGAGGTACCTTGGAATTGAAGAATCTCGCCGGGAAAAAAGGTGAGCGGCTGGGGAGGAGATGGGGTCTACACTTTCTAAAGAAGAAGAGGCAGTAGTTAAGCTCCTCCAATGTATTCTCTCTAAGAGAGGTTTATCATACAAAGGCAGGACCTTACGTGAATTACTGAAATGGGCATGGGATAGACACTTGATCCCCTCGATGGGTACCGTTTTTGAGTTACCTACTTGGGAAGCCATAGGTACTGCCCTATGGGATAAAATTAGCGATGGAGATAATGAGGCAGGATGCTTAGCGACACTCTGGAAATTGATTAGAGAAACCTTATTTTCTGCCAGGCAGCTTTCCAGCCACTCCTCCCCAAGCCTGTAGCGTTGCCTGGGGTTCTTGCGACTGAGATTCAGGACCCAACACTTGGCCTTGTTAAACCTCATACAACTGGCCTCTAGAGTAGAACGAGACCAGGTTGGTCAAGCAGGACCTGCCTTTCCTGAACCCATGCTGGCTGGGCCTGATCCCCTGGCTGTCCCACACTTGCCACGTGAGTGCGCTCAGTAGGAACCTCTCCATAATTTTTCCAGTCACCAAGGTCAGGCTGACAGGCCTGTAGTTACCTGAATCCTCCTTCCGGCCTTTCTTGTAGGTGGGAGTCACATTGTCAAGCCTCCAGTCATCTGGGACATCCCCTGTTAACCAAGACTGTTGATAAATGATGAAGAGAGGCTTGGTGAGCTCCTCTGCCAGCTCTCTCAGTACTCTCGGGTGGATCCCATACAGCCCCATAGACTTGTGAGTGTCCAGGTACCACTGGTCATTAACTGCTTCCTCCTGGATTATGGGGGGGGGGTGGGGGTGGGGGGGTGTTGTGCTGCTCTCCATCCATCTTTATCTTCCAGCTCAGGAATACCCAGGGAATATTCAGGCTGAATACCCTTGGGGTGGCTGGTCTGACTATTAAAGAGTGAGGCAATGAAGGCATTAAGTATCTCAGCCTTTTCCTCATCCTTGGTTGCAAGGTTTCTCCCCTTGACCAATAAAGGATGAAAATTCTCCCTGGCTCTCTCTTTATTGTTAATGTATTTGTAGAAACTGTTTTTGTTGTCCCTTATGACAGTGGCCAGATTGAGCTAAAGTTGGGCTTTTGCCTTCCTAATTTTTTCTCTACATGACCTAATTAGGTCCCTGTACCCATCCCAAGATGCCTGCCCCTTCTTCTAAAGGAGGTAACTCTCCTTTTTTTCCTGAGTCCCAACAAAAGCTCCCTGTTCAGCCAGGCCACTCATATTCCCTGCCATTTTGTCTTATGGCACCTGGGGACAGACAACGTGCTCCTTCTTGAACAATGTCCAGCCTTCCTGGACCCCTTTGTCCTTCAGGACTCTCTCCCAAGGCACTCTCTCGACCAGTCTCCTAAACAGGCTGAAGTCTGCCCTCTGGATGTCCATGGTGAAGGTTTTGCTAACCCCGCTCTTTACTTCACTACATATCAAGAACTTCACCATTTCATGGTTGCTAAGCACAAGATGGACTCCGACCACTACATCTCCCGCCAGTCCTTCCCTATTTGTGGACAGTAGATCCAGCAAGGCACCTCCTCTGGTAAGCTCACTTACCAGCTGTGTCAGGAAGCTGTCTTACATAAACTCGAGGAGCTTCTTAGCCTTCCTCCTCTCTGCTATGTTATACTTCCAGCAGATGTCTGGTAGGCTGAAGTTTCCCACTGGAACAAGGGCTAGGGATTGTGAGACCTCTGCCAGCACCTTCTAGAATGCATCTGCCTCCTCATACTGGTTGGGTGGTCTATAACAGACACCCAACAGGATATCCACATTATTCGTCTTCCCCCTTATATTACTCATAAACACTCAACCTTATCATCACTATCCTCATCAAGCTCTATGCTATCAAAACACCCCCTAACATATAGAGCCATACCACTGCCTCTCCTTCCCAGTCTATCCTTTCTGAAGAGCTTATAGCCATCCATTGCAGCATTCCAATCATGAGTCATCCCACCATTTTTCTGTGATGGCGACTACATGATAGCTGTCCTGCCACACAATGGCTTCTAGGCCCTAGCTCCTCCTGTTTGTTGCCTATGCTGTACGCATTGGTGTAGATGCACTTGAGCCGAGCTATAGGTTTTATCCCTATCATTGCCATGCAAATACATCTGTATCTTAGATTTTGAAAAATTAATTTGGATGTCAGTGTTTACATGTGAATTATTATTGAATAATTCACAAAAACTTTGCAGACACAGAATTTTGTGAATTGCTCAAGTCTATTTGTGTGAAAAACAGAACAAAACAAAAAAACACCTAAGGCTTTTCTGTGTTTTGTAAATGGCTTCTCCAAAAGTCAAGATACATAAAAAAACTTCACAACTTCTGGTTAAAAATAATGGAAACAGTAGCATTTACTCAAGAGGAAACTACAAACAAGTCCATAAGCCACCATTTCCTATGTTACATCCTTAAGAGAGAACTCTCACCCATCACCTTAAACCCTAGTAGAGCTCATATTATGGAGTTGACAGGAGAAAAAGTATGATTAAAGAAGTATGATACAACGCCCTATTATCAGTTCTGAGACATTACAATGTTAACACCAATATTTACATTTCTCAACTGACTTTTACTATTATGATAATAAATCTTTTAAAGATCAGTTTAAAACCATTACGACACATCCTGTCACTACAGGCACTGACAAAAAGTCTCTATCTTTCTTATAAGCCCCCTTCATAGAAAACGCGCAATAACGTCTCCCTAGAGCCTTTTCCAAGACGAACAATCCTGACTGTCTCGTCCTTTCATTCTTTCTTCATAGTAGATGTGGGTGTTCCAATCCTCTGACAATTTTTGTGGTCCTTCTCTGGACCCGCTCCAACAGGCCCGTGGCTTTCTTGTGCTGTGGACCCCAGAGCTGGATGCAGTACTCCAGGTGGGGTTTCATGAGAACAGAGCAGAGGGGGAGAATCACCTCCCTTGACCTGCTGGCAACTGATACTTTGGTTTAGAACCATTTTATTTTATGTTGCTTAGGGTCATGCAAAAGAAATAACATTATCATATAGGTTTAGAAGGTACTAAACATAAATGCAGATCAAGCTGTTTTTTCCAATATGACGGGTTAAGAATGTTTCTCCCATGCAGCTATTTGGAATCTCATTGTGCTATATAATATATTCCTGGGGAAGATGATAAAACTATCCCTCCTATAACTCTGTCCTGGTTTGGGCCAGGATAAAGGTAATTTTCTGTCTTGTAATTTTGCTTTCAGCTAAGTCTCTCATAAGTAGCTGTACTTGCTGAAAATAACAGCAATTTTCTCGGTCAGTGTCTGCTTCTAAGACTGATAAAGCTCCATGTTTATAGTTACTGCCGGAGACTGGTATGCAGAACCAAGGACACTGCTCAGTTCTGAGGAACATCTTGCCCTCCATAAGGAGAAAGGCTATGTTGCCTAATGCAGGTTTCATATGCTGGAAAGTGCCCTGCAATATTCTTCAAGGATTATACAGTGGCCTTAATTCACATCAAATCTACTTTCATTATTATAACAGAAAAGAATGCAACTCGGTATGTTCTCCCGGTGTATGTGACATAAAAATGTGATGGCAACAAGAAGGAAGAGATGGGAAAGGAAATTACTTCTTTAAAGAGAATATCCTGTGAGCAGTGCTGTCTCTTACTGTCATAGGAGTACAATTATAAAAGGAAGGGTGTATATCTTAAAACCCACGGTAGGCTGCTGGAAAACAGCCTTCTGGTTACTTTGGAGCAAGACAGAAATCTTTTGAAGGTAGCAGAACTATTAAATAGACAAACTAACAAAACTGAAAGCTGTCAAGAACTTAAACTAATTCATGGGCATTTCCCCACTGAATCCCTATCAATATTTGCGGCTTTTTACCCACACCATGCTTCAAGTTTCTGCCCCCCCCCCCCCCCCCCCATCTTATACCAACCATTACTTCTTTCTTTATTTTCATTTCAGATTAAGCAATACTCATCCAGATACACAGGAATAACTGTATATGAAGAGATTAACACATGGTAAATTCTTAGTTTTGTTTACTGAACCTTGTATATGGGTTGATAAGTTTACCGCCCTTTCAGAAAAACACAACTTCATTTGCTACTGCACTGCAAAATTCTTAGCATTCTTATTTTCTTGTGAAGCTCAGTTCAAGAGCCAGACGTTTAACCCTTTACTTCCTTTCAAGCTGCTAAACTGTTATGGATTCTTTTAGACAGCTTGAAAGCCAGCTAGCTTCTACGGTCTTGAACATAGGCTTATCACCAAAAAAATACCTATTTGGAAATAGCCAACTACTTTTCTGGACATAAGGCACATTTAAATTGAGTTCATTCTTTGACAGTATGCGAGTTTTTACTGACTCAGTGTCTCTGCTCGATTCAAAAGCCAAATGCATTTATCATGCAGTTCTTGAAAAACAGGGTTTGAAATAACTGCTTTGAGCTTTTCCCTTGTACATTATACAGGCTATTTTATATCACAGGTCCAGCTCCAGTAAGTGCCATGCTTGCTGCAGTTATGCTCATTGATTAATTTTGATACAGAATTAATTATTGCTTGTCACCGAGAGTATTTTTATATTGATATTTGGATTTCTGTGACCCCTTTTGTGAAGAGTGAGAAATATGGTACTGCATCATAAATCTATTTTCAAGAATAAATAAAGTACTCCCTATATTTTTCTTCCACTTTTAAAAACTATTCCTGAATTACAAGGCATTCTAGATGCCACTCACTATCAAATCCAATGGTTTCTCCACACAAACACTCAGGAAAATTAATTTGGCTTCACTTTTAAAATGTTAATTAAACCACTTTACACCATTGTGTAGACATAATAATTCAGTAAACGGTCAATGATTCAGATCAGCCTTTAGAAACTAAATCTACTCTTGAAAAAATTTATTATTAGAGAACTGTAGCATGGTTTGGGTTGGAAGGGACCCTAAAGATCATCTAATTCCAACCAAAAATTTCTTCCTAATATCTAACCTAAATCTTCCCTCTTCCAGTTTAAAACCATTTCCCCTTGTCCTATTGCTTCATGCCCTTATAAAAAGTCCCTCCTCAGCTTTCTCGTAGACCCACTTCAGGTACTGGAAAGCTGCATCAAGGTCCCCCCGGAGCCCTCTCCAGGCTGAAAATCCCCAACTTTTTCAGCCTGTCTTCATAGGAGAGGTGCTCCAGTCCTCTGATCATCTCTGGGGCCCTCCTCTGGACTCACGCCAAGAACTCCACGTCCTTTCTGTGTTGGGGGCTCCAGAACTGGACACGGTACTACAGGAGGGGGTTTCACGAGAGCAGAGTAGAGGAGGAGAATCACCTCCCTAGACCTGCTGGCCATGCTTCTTTAAATGTAGCCCAGGATACAGTTGGCTTTCTGGACTGCAAGTGCAAATTGCCATCTCACATTGAGCTTCTCATCAACCAACACCCCCAAGTCTTTTTCCTCAGGGCTGCTCTCAAGCCATTCTTTACCCAACCTGTATTTGTGCTTGGGATTGCCCTGACCCAGGTGCAGGACCTCGCACTTGGCCTTGTTGAACTTCATGAGGTTGGCATGGGCCAACCACGAGAGGTGGCTCTCAAGCATGTCAAGGTCTTCTGGATTGCCTCCCTTCCTTCCAGCGTGTTGACCGCACCACACAGCTTGGTGTCATCAGCAAGCGTGCTGAGGGTGCACTTAGTCCCACTGTCCATATTGCCAACAAAGATGTTAAACAGCCCCGGTCCCAGTACCCACTCCTGAGGAACACCACTCGTCACTGGTCTCCATTTGGACAGTGAGACATTGACCAGTACTCTTTGAGTGAGACCAGCCAGCCAGTTCCTTATCCACCAAGTGGTCCAACTGTCACATCCATGCCTGTTCAACTTAGAGACCAGGATATCATGCAGTGCTTTTCACAAGTCCAGGTAAATGATGTCAGTTCCTCTTCCCTTATCCACCAACACTGTAGCCCCATCATAGAAAGCCAACAGATTTGTCAGGCACAATTTGCCCTTGGTGAATCCATGCTGGTTGCCAACAACCACCTCCTCATTTTCCACGTGCCTTAGCAGAGCCTTCAGGAGGTTCTGCTCCATGATCTTGCAGGGCACAGATGGGAGAATGACTGGCCTGCAGTTCCCCGGGTCTTCCTTTTTTTCCCTTTTTGAAAATGGGGGTGATGTTTCCCCTTTTTCAGTCAGTGGGAACTTCATCAGACTACCACAACTTCTCAAATATAGATAGTGGCATAGTAAATTCATCTATCGGTTCCCTCAGGACGCTGGGAAGCATCTCATCAGGTCCCATGGACTTGTACACCTTCGGGTTCCTTAGCTAGTCTCAAACCTGGTCTGCCCCTAATGTGAGTGTTTCTTCATTCTCCCATGCCTTTGCCTTTTGTGACTTGGGCTGTGTCCCTTGAGCCCTTGCTGGTGAAGACTGAGTCAAAAAAGTCATTGAGTACCTCAGCCTTTTCCATATCCCACGTGACCAGGTCTCCCGTTTCCTTCAGGAGAGGGCCCACATTTTCCCTAGTCTTCCTTTTATCGCTGACATACCTATAGAAGCTTTTCTTGCCCCTGATGTCCCCAACCAGGTTTAATTCTATCAGGGCTTAAGCTTTTCTAACCTGATCCCTGGCTGCTTGGACCATTTCTCTGTATTCCTCCCAGGCTACCGGTCATTACTTCCACCCTCTATAGGCTTCCCTTTTATGTCTAAGTTTGTCCAGTAGTTCCTTGCTCATACACAGAGGCCTCCTGGCGTTTTGGCCTGACTTCCCCTTTGTTGAGATGCAGTACTCCTGAGTTTGGAGGAGGCGATTCTTGAATACTAACCATCTGTTGCTGAAACATTACAATATTCTCTCTGCAGAATGTATTTCCTGATATGAGATTCAAGTTAACAGCAAGTTCCCTTCCTGTGTTTTTCAGGTTGCAAGGGTAATGAGTTTGCTTTCAATGGATAAAAAGAAAAGGGGGAGGAGAGAAGACAAGTTTGCATTTTTAATTGCCTTGAACTAAAAAGTCCCAACTTTTTAAAGGGACTGCATCTAGAACATGACAACTTTAGCAAGTTTTACTTTACCCCATTCGTAGACACATGTATACAGCTATTCCAGTTTTAACTACTTCACTTCAGCTATATAAAAACATTCGCTATAAAATCAGCTGTCAATGCTAACAATAACTGTAGAATATATACTTTTTAGTGTAATATAAGGAAATAATTTACTGATTAATGATTATGATTTTCATATGCTATAGGAAATTAACAGTCAATACCAATTCTGAATAAAAATGTGTGCTTCACAATCAACTAAATTTTTAATTCAGTGCTTTATGTACTGAAAAAAATAGAGCTGAAATAAACATGCAAGTTGCCTTTCTAATACTAGTTATAACAGTTACACATTTTATTTTGATTTCTGAATGGAAAAAAAATGGAAGGAAGTTAGGCTAATCAAAGATAAACTTTACAAAATATTTAAATGTATTTTCTATTTCTAAATCTCAATGACATCATAACTTTCAAAAGAATTTGCTTATTCTAAGGCACTGTATCAGAAATTTTATTTCATTGTATACTCGCACACAAGCAGATATCCCCACCTATTTTTCTAATAATTTTATTTTTTCCCCTTATAATATTAATGGAAAAACTTAAGTAGTACTGGTACAGAGCAGAATAATGGCTTAAATTTGCTCTGGACAGAACATGGGCTGGGAGGAAAGGAAAAAAGACAACTAAAGTCAAAGATAAAAACCAGTGCACATTTCACCTGCCTGGTATGAGAATGCCCCCAGTCATCTTGTTAAGAACAGCACCTGTGTTAACAGAATAGTGCAAAGGGCAGAAAACTAGAGGCAGGACTGGAAAAACACCTTTTTTTCTAAATTTTAGGTAGAAGATAATTTGTACATGATGTATAATTTTATAGACCTTCAGAACATTTCTTAAACATAAAAGAGGAAAACTTTAATCTATGGAAATAAACAAGAATCTCACCTTATTATATTCATATTTATATGGAATTTTCAGGGTATCCATGGCTCTGATCATGGACTGCATTGCTGTAAATATATTCTGGTACACCAGTTTTGTAAAGCCCCTTTTGTCTTCATCAGAGTAACCTGATCCATGAATGATTCTCATCTGTTTGATGAACGTGCTTTTGCCACTCTCCCCTGTACCTGCAAGATAAAAATTAATATGCTTCAGACACTATACACAAATATGACTTTTCGGCACAAAGCAGATAGCTTGTTCACTGCAGGGCACAACATTGCCAAGCGGTTATTTACTCAAGAGGAAACTACAAACCAGTCCATAAGCCACCATTTCCTATGTTACATCCCTAAGAGAGAACTCTCACCCATCACCTTAAACCCTAGTAGAGCTCATATTATGGAGTTGACAGGAGAAAAAGTATGATTAAAGAAGTATGATACAACGCCCTATTATCAGTTCTGAGACATTACAATGTTAACACCAATATTTACATTTCTCAACTGACTTTTACTATTATGATAATAAATCTTTTAAAGATCAGTTTAAAACCATTACGACACATCCTGTCACTACAGGCACTGACAAAAAGTCTCTATCTTTCTTATAAGCCCCCTTCATAGAAAACGCGCAATAACGTCTCCCTAGAGCCTTTTCCAAGACGAACAATCCTGACTGTCTCGTCCTTTCATTCTTTCTTCATAGTAGATGTGGGTGTTCCAATCCTCTGACAATTTTTGTGGTCCTTCTCTGGACCCGCTCCAACAGGCCCGTGGCTTTCTTGTGCTGTGGACCCCAGAGCTGGATGCAGTACTCCAGGTGGGGTTTCATGAGAACAGAGCAGAGGGGGAGAATCACCTCCCTTGACCTGCTGGCAACTGATACTTTGGTTTAGAACCATTTTATTTTATGTTGCTTAGGGTCATGCAAAAGAAATAACATTATCATATAGGTTTAGAAGGTACTAAACATAAATGCAGATCAAGCTGTTTTTTCCAATATGACGGGTTAAGAATGTTTCTCCCATGCAGCTATTTGGAATCTCATTGTGCTATATAATATATTCCTGGGGAAGATGATAAAACTATCCCTCCTATAACTCTGTCCTGGTTTGGGCCAGGATAAAGGTAATTTTCTGTCTTGTAATTTTGCTTTCAGCTAAGTCTCTCATAAGTAGCTGTACTTGCTGAAAATAACAGCAATTTTCTCGGTCAGTGTCTGCTTCTAAGACTGATAAAGCTCCATGTTTATAGTTACTGCCGGAGACTGGTATGCAGAACCAAGGACACTGCTCAGTTCTGAGGAACATCTTGCCCTCCATAAGGAGAAAGGCTATGTTGCCTAATGCAGGTTTCATATGCTGGAAAGTGCCCTGCAATATTCTTCAAGGATTATACAGTGGCCTTAATTCACATCAAATCTACTTTCATTATTATAACAGAAAAGAATGCAACTCGGTATGTTCTCCCGGTGTATGTGACATAAAAATGTGATGGCAACAAGAAGGAAGAGATGGGAAAGGAAATTACTTCTTTAAAGAGAATATCCTGTGAGCAGTGCTGTCTCTTACTGTCATAGGAGTACAATTATAAAAGGAAGGGTGTATATCTTAAAACCCACGGTAGGCTGCTGGAAAACAGCCTTCTGGTTACTTTGGAGCAAGACAGAAATCTTTTGAAGGTAGCAGAACTATTAAATAGACAAACTAACAAAACTGAAAGCTGTCAAGAACTTAAACTAATTCATGGGCATTTCCCCACTGAATCCCTATCAATATTTGCGGCTTTTTACCCACACCATGCTTCAAGTTTCTGCCCCCCCCCCCCCCCCCATCTTATACCAACCATTACTTCTTTCTTTATTTTCATTTCAGATTAAGCAATACTCATCCAGATACACAGGAATAACTGTATATGAAGAGATTAACACATGGTAAATTCTTAGTTTTGTTTACTGAACCTTGTATATGGGTTGATAAGTTTACCGCCCTTTCAGAAAAACACAACTTCATTTGCTACTGCACTGCAAAATTCTTAGCATTCTTATTTTCTTGTGAAGCTCAGTTCAAGAGCCAGACGTTTAACCCTTTACTTCCTTTCAAGCTGCTAAACTGTTATGGATTCTTTTAGACAGCTTGAAAGCCAGCTAGCTTCTACGGTCTTGAACATAGGCTTATCACCAAAAAAATACCTATTTGGAAATAGCCAACTACTTTTCTGGACATAAGGCACATTTAAATTGAGTTCATTCTTTGACAGTATGCGAGTTTTTACTGACTCAGTGTCTCTGCTCGATTCAAAAGCCAAATGCATTTATCATGCAGTTCTTGAAAAACAGGGTTTGAAATAACTGCTTTGAGCTTTTCCCTTGTACATTATACAGGCTATTTTATATCACAGGTCCAGCTCCAGTAAGTGCCATGCTTGCTGCAGTTATGCTCATTGATTAATTTTGATACAGAATTAATTATTGCTTGTCACCGAGAGTATTTTTATATTGATATTTGGATTTCTGTGACCCCTTTTGTGAAGAGTGAGAAATATGGTACTGCATCATAAATCTATTTTCAAGAATAAATAAAGTACTCCCTATATTTTTCTTCCACTTTTAAAAACTATTCCTGAATTACAAGGCATTCTAGATGCCACTCACTATCAAATCCAATGGTTTCTCCACACAAACACTCAGGAAAATTAATTTGGCTTCACTTTTAAAATGTTAATTAAACCACTTTACACCATTGTGTAGACATAATAATTCAGTAAACGGTCAATGATTCAGATCAGCCTTTAGAAACTAAATCTACTCTTGAAAAAATTTATTATTAGAGAACTGTAGCATGGTTTGGGTTGGAAGGGACCCTAAAGATCATCTAATTCCAACCAAAAATTTCTTCCTAATATCTAACCTAAATCTTCCCTCTTCCAGTTTAAAACCATTTCCCCTTGTCCTATTGCTTCATGCCCTTATAAAAAGTCCCTCCTCAGCTTTCTCGTAGACCCACTTCAGGTACTGGAAAGCTGCATCAAGGTCCCCCCGGAGCCCTCTCCAGGCTGAAAATCCCCAACTTTTTCAGCCTGTCTTCATAGGAGAGGTGCTCCAGTCCTCTGATCATCTCTGGGGCCCTCCTCTGGACTCACGCCAAGAACTCCACGTCCTTTCTGTGTTGGGGGCTCCAGAACTGGACACGGTACTACAGGAGGGGGTTTCACGAGAGCAGAGTAGAGGAGGAGAATCACCTCCCTAGACCTGCTGGCCATGCTTCTTTAAATGTAGCCCAGGATACAGTTGGCTTTCTGGACTGCAAGTGCAAATTGCCATCTCACATTGAGCTTCTCATCAACCAACACCCCCAAGTCTTTTTCCTCAGGGCTGCTCTCAAGCCATTCTTTACCCAACCTGTATTTGTGCTTGGGATTGCCCTGACCCAGGTGCAGGACCTCGCACTTGGCCTTGTTGAACTTCATGAGGTTGGCATGGGCCAACCACGAGAGGTGGCTCTCAAGCATGTCAAGGTCTTCTGGATTGCCTCCCTTCCTTCCAGCGTGTTGACCGCACCACACAGCTTGGTGTCATCAGCAAGCGTGCTGAGGGTGCACTTAGTCCCACTGTCCATATTGCCAACAAAGATGTTAAACAGCCCCGGTCCCAGTACCCACTCCTGAGGAACACCACTCGTCACTGGTCTCCATTTGGACAGTGAGACATTGACCAGTACTCTTTGAGTGAGACCAGCCAGCCAGTTCCTTATCCACCAAGTGGTCCAACTGTCACATCCATGCCTGTTCAACTTAGAGACCAGGATATCATGCAGTGCTTTTCACAAGTCCAGGTAAATGATGTCAGTTCCTCTTCCCTTATCCACCAACACTGTAGCCCCATCATAGAAAGCCAACAGATTTGTCAGGCACAATTTGCCCTTGGTGAATCCATGCTGGTTGCCAACAACCACCTCCTCATTTTCCACGTGCCTTAGCAGAGCCTTCAGGAGGTTCTGCTCCATGATCTTGCAGGGCACAGATGGGAGAATGACTGGCCTGCAGTTCCCCGGGTCTTCCTTTTTTTCCCTTTTTGAAAATGGGGGTGATGTTTCCCCTTTTTCAGTCAGTGGGAACTTCATCAGACTACCACAACTTCTCAAATATAGATAGTGGCATAGTAAATTCATCTATCGGTTCCCTCAGGACGCTGGGAAGCATCTCATCAGGTCCCATGGACTTGTACACCTTCGGGTTCCTTAGCTAGTCTCAAACCTGGTCTGCCCCTAATGTGAGTGTTTCTTCATTCTCCCATGCCTTTGCCTTTTGTGACTTGGGCTGTGTCCCTTGAGCCCTTGCTGGTGAAGACTGAGTCAAAAAAGTCATTGAGTACCTCAGCCTTTTCCATATCCCACGTGACCAGGTCTCCCGTTTCCTTCAGGAGAGGGCCCACATTTTCCCTAGTCTTCCTTTTATCGCTGACATACCTATAGAAGCTTTTCTTGCCCCTGATGTCCCCAACCAGGTTTAATTCTATCAGGGCTTAAGCTTTTCTAACCTGATCCCTGGCTGCTTGGACCATTTCTCTGTATTCCTCCCAGGCTACCGGTCATTACTTCCACCCTCTATAGGCTTCCCTTTTATGTCTAAGTTTGTCCAGTAGTTCCTTGCTCATACACAGAGGCCTCCTGGCGTTTTGGCCTGACTTCCCCTTTGTTGAGATGCAGTACTCCTGAGTTTGGAGGAGGCGATTCTTGAATACTAACCAGCTTTCTTGGGCCCCTCTTTCCTCCATCCCTCCAGGGCTCTATCCCACCGTACCCTACCAAAGCAGGTCCTTGAAGAGGCCAAGGTCTATTTTCCTGACTTCCAGGGTAAAAAGGTTGCTGTGCGCCCTCCTTGCTGACCTAAGGATGTTGAACTACACCATTTTATGGTCACTGCAGCCAAGGATGCCCTTGAGCTTCACATTCACCACCAGCCCCTCCTTCTTGGTGAGAACAAGGTCCAGCATAGCACCTATCCTCGTTGGCTCCTCTACTATGTGGAGAAGGAAATTAAAAGTCAACGCATTGCAGAAACCTCAGATTAGAAACAGATTGCTTATACCCTGCTGTGTTGTCCCTCCAACAGATACTGGGTTGGTTGAAGTCCCCCATGAGGACTAGGGCTTGTGAACATGAGGCTACTCCTGTCCATCAACAGAAGGCCTCATCCGCTCGTTCTTCCTGGTTGGGTGGCCTGTAGCAGATCCCCACTATAATGTCCCCTGTCTTCCCTTTAATCCTGATCCATAAACTCTCTGTCAGCTTCTCCTCCATCCCCAGGTGGAGCTCCATGCACTTTAGCTAGTCATTGACAGACAGGGTGACACCCCTTCCTCATCTCCTCTGCCTGTCCTTCCTAAAGAGCCTGTATCCTTCCATTCCAACACTCCAGTCATGGAAGCCATCCCACCATGTCTCTGTGGCAGCCCCGCAGGCATGTACACTTCTCTAACTCCTCTTGTTTATTACCCATGTTGCTACATGCATTTGCACAGAGGCATTAAAGTTGGGTCAAAATGAAGCTGGCTTACTGACTGAAGGGCAATTAACAGGTTGGGGGCCCTCATCAGCACCCAGTTGGACTAACCTTGGTTCATCATCCCACAGCTTCACAGAATCATAGAATTGTCACTGTTGGAAAAGACCTCTAAGGTCACTGCATCCAACCGTCAACCCAGAAAACACCCAAAACTAAACAAATCACCATCCCACTAAAGCATGTCCTGAAGTACCTCATCTACACGGTTTTTTAATACCTCCTGGGATGGTGACTCTACCACCACCCTGGGCAGTCCTTTTGGGTTGGAAGGGACCCTAAAGATCATCTAATTCCAACCAAAAATTTCTTCCTAATATCTAACCTAAATCTTCCCTCTTCCAGTTTAAAACCATTTCCCCCTGTCCTATCGCTTCATGCCCTTATAAAAAGTCCTCAGCTTTAGCTTTCCAAACCTGATCCCTGTCTGCTTGGACTATTTCTATGTATTCCTCCCAGGCCACCTGCCATTACTTCCGCCCTCTGAAGAAATTATTTTTACATCTTATAGTCTCCCAGAGCTCCTTGTTCATCCATGCAGGTCTGCTGTCATTCTTGTGTGCCTTCCTCTTTCTTGGGATGCATTGCTCCTCGGGTTGGAGGAGGCAATTCTTAATTATTGACCAGCCCTCTCGGGCTCTTCTCCTTTATCCCTGACCCATAAGATCTCAGTCAGCTCCTCATCCATCCCCAGGCAGAGCTTCATGGATTCCAGCTGGTCATTGATGTAGAGGGTGACACCCTTTCTTTTTCCCTTTCCTGTTCTTCCTTAAGAACTTATACCTATCCATTACCACACTCCAGTTATAGGAGTCATTCTGCCACATCTCAGTGATGCCAATAACATCATAGCCTTGTAGGTATGCACATGTTTCTAGCTCCTTCTGCTTATTTCCCATGCTGCATGTATTTGCATAGAGGCATTTAAGTTGGGTCCCCACTGAAGCTCTTACTGGCTGGAATTCAATTCTCCATTTCAAGTGGTGACTACATTATTGTTGTCCTGCCGCACAATGGCTTCTAGCTCCTCCTGCTTTCCTATGGCTGAAAAAAAGAGTGTAATATTCCAATTCTTCTGTAAAACTATTAGCAGCACTACAGAGCACCGCATTATTATAGTAACAGCATTCACCTGCAGTCCCCATTCAGCCAGACTAGCTTGGATTCAGCTCCATTTTGTTAACCTGCTCACCTGAGTTATTTTAGTAGCTAAAAGGAAAATGGTTTCCAGCCTTTTCAGACAAATCAAAACTAATGGTTCTAATACCCCCCATTCTCAAGAAAAGCTGCTGATTCTCATTATAATTACCTATAATTACCTAATGTGCTGACAGTACATTTTTATTTAGATTTTATTTAGTTTTATGTAACCTTGTATATACCAAATGAGCAACTCCTCAAAGTTTTTAGAATTTTTAAATAGTTTTATAGAAATTATATACAGATACACATAAAATATTAGTATAATAAACAAATACTACCTAATTAAAAGGTATTAAAAAACATAAGACAATCTCAATCAGAACACAATGGGAATTATAGATGCCTTTCAATAACAGTATCTACTCACTGATACTTTTACAGTATGAGAAGTCTTAATAAATCCAAGAATTACAAGCACTGAGTTACAACTACTGTTTTATTCAAACAGCATCAGCTCTAGTGAACAAGCTATAATGAGGTAGAACTTTATGTATCTTACAAAAAGCCATCTCTTTTCTCTCCCAAAGTTTCTTCATAGTTCTGCTCTTTGTTGAAATGGTATGTGGCTTTTTGTTTAATAGAAGTCCACAAGCTGTTGACTGGCATAAATGTAGATTATTGAAATTATAAATCCTGCTTTATCTCTGCATCTGAGGAAAAATTCAAAATTCACTTAAGTCACTGGCTAGTTAAGGTTTTTATTTTATAAGCATTTCAATATCTTTACTTTTCACTACTTGCTTCTAGTTTTGCAGAACTGACTCAAGTATATTTCTAGTCATTTCCTTACGGAACAATAAACTTAATGATATGCTGAAGTAGGGAATCAGTCCCTATTCTGATATTCTGACAAAGAATCATAATGCAATTTCAGGTCACACAAGGAGGGGGGAGGACTTGTAGCTTTTTTGTCAGGATTTTTGTTTGCATGTTTTTTTCAAAAGAAACTTTTACTTTCAGGAAGTAAAGATTTATATGTCATTCCTTTGCACAACAGTCAAATGAGAAGTGTTCAAGTCCAAATTTTTAGCTTACATTTTCAGCTATTACATTGATATACACATAAGTCAATATTCTTCATACATTTTTTTATACTATAATTTCAGTTCAACCAAAAAAACCCAAGCAACCAGGCACATGAACAGCTGTCAACAACAACAACATCTGTCAAATTGCTTTTTTAAAATTACACCAAGCCTGGAAGTCCTTCTTCAGCAACTGTAAGAAGGCTCATGTGCATTAACTTGAGAAGGAAACATAATGGTTCTTAAATTCTTTTAAGCTAAACATAGAAAAAAAATTTGATTAATTGTAGTCTCTAAATCAGATAAAATGGATTTAGAAGCTACAGTTTAAGTGTGATTGGAACATATGAAAATACCTTTTGAAAAACAAACTCTGGGAAATACAACAGAAGTTAAGAATATTTTCTTTGTTCTCAGGCCTACCCTGGACACATGGAAACTACAGATAACAGCTTATAATGACTGAAAAAAAAATAGCCTAGCCCTTTTTGATGTATAAAAAAGTAACAGCATAACAATACTGTTGCCCTAAAGGTCTTCAATCTTTTATTATAGAAGTCCATTTGAAAGCTCTCATTTTTCAACACAAGTTCTTCACAGACTGTGCACCATTCAGGCACAGCTCCTTCATACAAACCCACTCCCAGCTGTTCATTATCCCCTTGAAGATCTTTGAACCATGTAATTGAAGGACCATTTTCAATAATAATAATAAACCACTTCATGATCTCTTACCAATTTTACTGATTTCAGTAGTACAGTAAATACACAATCGTACTTCTTCAAAAAATTAAGTTACAGATCAGCTTGGAAAAATAACTTAAGGTAAAACGAAAATGATCTCAGGAAAGGTAATCACAGAAACCTTGCTGAGGATTTTATTCTTACATCCTTACTCTTTAAATAGTTCCAACAGATTACTGCAAACTATTTCTTTATTAATGTGAATAAGGGTAGAAAACTTGGAGATAAAAAGAATATATTGCTAGGGGTTTTAATAATTTCAGAGACATTCTTTAAAAATAAAGAATAAAAAGCATTAGATGCTTTAGAAAAATTTAGCACATTACTTAGTAACTCAAATATCTAAATAGCAACCAAGCTGGTGAAGGGTCTGAAAACAAGTCCTAAGAGGAGAGGCTGAGAGAACTGGGTTTGCTTAGTTTGGAGAAGAGGAAGCTGAGAGGAGCCCTTCTTGCTCTCTACAACTACCTGAAAGGAGGTTGTACGTAGGCAGGGGTTGGTCTCTTGTCCCATGTAACCTTTGATAGGACAAGAGGAAATGGACTCAAGCTGTGCTAGGGGAGGTTCAGATTGGATATTAGGAAGAATTTCCTTACGAAAAGATTGGTCAGGCATTGGAACAGGCTGCTCATGGAGTTGGTGGAGTCACCGTCCCTGAAGCATTCAAAGAACGTGTAGACGTAGCCCTTGAGGATATGGTTTAGTTGGCTGGAGGTGCTGCTTTGATGGTTGGACTTGATGATCTCAGAGGTCCTTTCCAACCTTAATGATTCTATGATTCTGTGATTCTAAGAATACTGTTGTGCAGCTACACATATTACCTAGGTCAAAGTTAATTTAAAGGCTGTGTGAACATACCTGCACATGCGAAGAGAAACAGGAGGGGAGCTGTCTTTTGTTTCTTCCTGTCTCATTTTAGTGGTCAGGGTGAAAAAAACCCAGAAAATATAATTGTTCTCTATCACTCCCCTCCACCCTCCCAAGGAAAGATAAAAGGGGAAAAAGGAAGAGAGACTTCAAGGATGGAAATTAAACTGGAACAGGTTTATTGGAACAGGGAAAGGGCAGTAGCACATGGCATGAGGAGGAGCAAATATATATACAAATATTTACAAAACCTAACCTTGATGATAGCAGAGCTAGGTGTCTGAGAGTCCCTTGTGGCAGGGCTGACTTGTGAGAGGAGTCCACGGCTCTTCCCAGCACCCGATAAATTTGGGTTCTGAAGAGCATGTGGTTATCTGATGGAAAAGCAGAAGACCTCCGAGCACAGGGAAGCAGCAAGGAAGAAGGGAGCAGGAAAACGGGGTTGGACTTCCAGTCCTCCTGGCTTTTAGAGTATAGCAGGAAATGGGAGGGAATACTGACCCCTCTCTGTTCCGCCACTCCTGAAACCCTCAGGATCCTAAAGACCTTCTTATCCAGGTCCTTGTCTTGGTACTAAAAAATTAGCCTGACAAAAAGACTGCCTGATTCTTTTTGTTTGCAGTTTCCCCAGCTTGCTTTCTTATTTTTAAAAATACATTAATTCTTATCACCGACTACTTCAGTGATGCTTCCCTTGAACTCAGTGATGTGAACTGACAGTAGTTATAACCATTAACTGAAAGACAAATCAAATTAAAAAAGATTGGTAATTTAGATGTCAAGAAATTACTAAATAGCTTTTACATTGCCTGATTAAATTATAAAAATAATAAAAACTTACCTCTCATGAGAGAGAGTCCTTCATGAATGACTCCAACATGAGTCCCTCCCACGAGGTGCAGTCTTTGAGGAACAGATTGCTCCAGCGTGGACTGCCCACAGAGTCACAGCCTGCTTTGGGAACAGTCACCTCCCCTGGCACAGGATCCTCCACAGCTATAGATCCACATCTGCCCACTATGATCCTTCAGGGATTGCTCCACGATGCTCCACTATGTTTTGCAGGGGAATAGCCTGCCATCTCACCACAGGCTGCAGGGAAATCTATGCTCAGGCACCTTCTTCCCCCTCCTTCCTCATTGACCTTGGTGGTTTTGCTCTGGCATTGCTCTCACCTCCTCTTCAGGTCTTTTTGCAGTTTTATTTTCCCTTTCTTGTATATATTACTTGCAGAGGTGCATCCAGCTTCCCATATCTCCTTGGCCTTGGCCAGAAGCAGGACAAGAATTGAAACCCAGGGAGCCTCCAGCAGCTTCTCCTGTGCCTCCAAAACACCACTGTGCTAACCAAATACAGGAGTCCTTCTCCCTTAGGAGGATGGAGCAGCAGAAAACAACCTGGGACAAACCCCATTCCCCATCCTCCTGTTCTGCTGGGGGGGAGGAGGTAGAAAAATCAGGAGCAAAGTAATTTGAGCCCAGGAAGAAGGGAGGGGTAGGGTAAGGTATTTAATTTTTTTTTTTTCTCTTTGTCCTGTTTTGATTTTGATGTCAGTTATTAATTGAAATATGCAAAATTTTAGGGGGGGGGAAATCCCATTTGGGGGAAAATCACATGAAAGAGAACAAGAGAGACACGCAGAATAAAAATAGGGCTCACATAACAGTGCAGCAGTGAGAATTAGACAAATCTAGATTCCAATTAGAGAAAAAAATATTTTTTCCCCAAGTTGAGTCTGGTTTTGTCTTGTGACCATAATTGGTGAGTGAAGCCTTCCTAGTCTGTCTCTACCCTTGATCAATTTAATTGGATTTTTCTCTTCCCCATCCCACAGTGCAGGGAGGGGTGAGCCATTGATAAGGACAGGAAGTGTTTTTATCTTTTGTTATCTAGAAAAGGGGGAGGGTTTTACACAAAGGGAATTTGCTGGTAGCAGACAGAGAGCATCTGAGCACTGGGAAGAGCTGAATTTAGAACGTTCAAGCATTATTTATCAGGATGTGTTAGCACTGTTCTGGGCTTTTGTGCACAGTATCATTAAGTACTTCACAAGTACTTCACATGTAGCATTAGAGGCATTGCCAAACTAGGTGTACCTGAGTTGGAAAGTCACAATCCTGCTGTGACCACTCCCTTTGTAATTATTTGCCAAACCCCTTGCACAGTGATTGTGATGTCAGTGATACTGACACCAGGTGAATACTGAAGGCCTCTTGGCTTGCAGTCAACTACTTGAAGCTACATTCTGCCTCAATGCCGTAGATGTTCAGGGCTCAGTTGAAATGTAGCCCTAGGCTACCCAATAGAGCCCATAATCCAGAGTAACAAGCTATCCTGCTGTCCACCTCACATGACAGACTACCAGCACAGAGGCTGCTACTCCTTGAAAAGAAGCATGCTGGACTACTACAGCTGGAAGTACTCCAAATTGCAGAACTGAGTTTCATTGATTTTCCTGAAATAGCTACAGTAGGACAGGAACGTCTGCAAAATAATCTTTTTTTAATCCCTGAGCACAAGAGCAACTGATAAGTGAGGGGCAGCATAGTAAGATTCCAGCCACACTAATTAAGGGTCTGGGTAAACTGGCAACATAGCTCATACACATCTGCAAGATGATGCTGCAGCACACTCATTGTGGACTTGTTAACCCCAAACTCTGTGCTCACCAAGCAGAATGAGGCAGGGGTTTAAATGTTCTACTAGACAAGGAAACTAATTTTCAGAGAGTACAGGAGCTCATGCTTCATGTGTCAGTACTGGAGAGCAGGAGTCAAATCCCAACCATGCTTCAGCTGTGTTCATCTACATCTGAGAATTATGCACAACCTGCTAGTCACCACAGGCACATAGGACAATAGTCCCGTGGGCCCAAAATCCTCATCTTAGTAAGATTAAGTCTGTCTACAACGAAAAGCTAGACTATGATCAGAGAGAGTCACTTGCTCACTTCTCCCACTGCTGGATGAGGAAAAGAAGAGCAAAAGCTGAAAACTTGTGGATCAAGATAAAGACAGTTCAGTAGATGAAGTAAAAGCTACACATGCAAGCAAAGCAAAAAGAAGAATTAATTCACTACTTCCCACCAGCAGACAGATGTCCAGCCACTTCCTGGAAAGCAGGGTCTCAGCATGTACAATGGTTATTTGAGAAGACAAATGCCATCACCATTAACATTTCCCATTTCCCCCTTCCTCCTCCTTTCTCAGAGCTTCTATTGCTGAGCATAACATCATGTTATGGAATAGCTGTTCTGTCTGTGTCCCCTCCAAACTTCATATACCCCCTGCCCTTCCCCACTTGGAAAAAGAGAGAAACTCTTGACACCATGAAAGCACTGCTCAGCATTGACAAAATATTGGTGTTTTCAACACCATTTCAGTCACAAATCAAAAACACAGCACCATACAGGCTGCTATGAGGAAAATTAACTTCATCCCAGCCAGACTCAATACAAGCATTTAATTTGTGATACTAGTTTTGCCCTGCTTTATGAGATGAAGTGGCACACATAGTGCTTAGTAAATCCAGTATCAGTGTAAAAAATAAAATATAATGGTCCCATTTTAGATCCTCGGTTTTTGAAACCTGATAGGTTCCTAAAAGCACAAAGAATGATAGTGTCTTTCCCATCTTTTATGCATTTGAGTTTTTCTGGACTTATAAGTTAGCATTTGCTACTATGAAAACCTCCTGTCTGACATTCTGGCTGATTTCCATTTACTTAGAAAACATGGATTGAAATCGTTTCAGACATTCCTATCCAACATTTTCTAACATGAGCAAGAGAATTAACAGTCAAATTAAAGACTTAAGAGTTGAAACACTCTCCTGCAATGGATTTGTAGAATAAGGAGCAAAGCAACTTTCCTTAACTTACATAAATGTTCTCACTCAGTACAAGGACTCTTACCAAAGATTATGTGGCACTTGACTTTGCACCTAGTAGAGCAATGAACTAGCCAAGTGCCAGTATGTGGTGCGCTAGCAGCCAGTAAGCATACAGCTCAGGTAAAACAACAAACATATGAAAAGGACTATGCAATAATGCAAGTTCTGTGCCATAAATGAAAATATTGTGATGTCTGAAATATTTGTTCTAATGGAAAATTTCAAAATGTACCTAGACACATTTCCTTCCACACTTGCTCTATTTATAAAGCCATGAGCAAGGAGGTGATTTTTTGGGGGTTGAAATCATGGCTAATTTCTAAATTCTAAACTAATTCAAACTCTTTGCTAGGATTTAGCTTGAAGTTGCCTAAACCCATGCAGAAAAACAATTGATCCACATTTAGCAACATTTATCAAGATCAGAACTCTATTTTGAGTTAAGAATCTAAGTGCACTTATCTCTTTGTAGAAGAGAGAAAATTTTTTTCAAAAAGAAAGGAAAATAAGATCTTTCAAATGCTGACTGCCTTTTCCATTTTCCCTCAAGAAAAAACAAAACAAAACAAAAACCAACAAAACCCCACCTCCTTTAATAGACTCTTGAGAGATCGTGGTGAATCCTAAAGCGTTTTAACAAGAACCACCATGTTATTTTTCTAGATCTAATACAAAAGTATAGATCAGGACAGCATCTTGGGAAGACATTCAGTACAACTACTTGTTCCAAGAAAAACCCTAGTCTAACACCATTCCTAACAGATGCTTCTCAGATAAAGGGACAACACACAGCTCAGCTGTGAAGACAAGTGATACAAACTCTCCTATTCAGGTTCATTGACCCTGGCCAGCAGGTGAGCCCTCATCTAGTCACTCCCCCAGCAGCATGGGGGAGAGAATCAGAAGGGCCAAGGCAAAAACCAATAAACAAACAAACAAAAAAAAACCAGTGGGCTGAGATAAGGAGAGATTAATAAGTGAAGGATAAAGAAGTGATGCAAAATCAATCATTACCTAAGTAATGTGTAGTTTGGAAAACCTACAGACACAGACACTTTTACTGATGTGATAAGGTAAAGAATTTCCCTTCAGTCAATTCAGATCAGCTGTCCTGACTGCATCCCCTCCCCAACCTCTTCCCACCCCCAGCTTACTCCCTGTGTTGGGTCTGTGTGGCAGGGCTTTGATAGCAAAGCCACAGGAGTGGCTCCTGTGAAAAGCTGCTGGAATCTCCCCTAGCACCAAAATCCAGACCCATGTCTAGCCAAGGCTGAGCCCATCCACGACATTGAATATAACTCTGCAATTAACATATTTAAGAAAGGGAAAATGAAACTGCTGTAAGACCTGTGGGGCAGAGGAGAGAAAAAGGTGAGAACACCACCCATGCAGAGATACCAAAGTCAGTGAAGAAGGAGTGAGAGTTGCCAGAGCAGAGATTCCTTTGCAGCCTATGATGAGATAGCAGGCTGTCCCCCTGCAGACCATGGAGGAGCATGGTGAAGCAGATATGCACCTGCAGCCCATGGTGCACCAGGGGAGGTGGCTGCTCCCAAAGCAAGCCATGACTCTGTGGGCAGCCCATGCTGGAGCAGTCTGTTCCTGAGGGACTGCACCTCATGGGAGAGATGCATGTCAGAGGAGTTCATGAAGGACTCTCGTGGGAGGGACCCTGCGTTGGAGCAGGGAAAGACTGTGAGGAGTCCTTCTCCCTGAGGAGGAAGGAGCAGCAGAAAACAACATGCGAGAAACTGACCATAAACCCCATTCCCCATCCTCCTATGCCACTGATGAGGAGGTAGAGAAATCGGGAACAAAGTAATTTGGGATGGAGAAAAAGGGATGGGTGAGGTAAGGTATTTAAAATCTGTTTTTGTTTTCTCATTGTCCTGCTCTTATTTGATCAGTGAGTCTGTTTTACCAGTGACCATAATTAGTGAGTTAAACCCTCCTTATCCTTGTCTCTATCCAGGAGTTTTAGTTGAATTTTGTCCTTCCCATTCCACCGGGGGGTAGGGGGGGGGAGGAAGGGGTGAGTGAGCAGCTGTGTGGTTCTTTGTTATTGGCTGGGCCTAAACTGTGACACTCCCTCAGGCAGCAGAATGAGAAAGAGATACGGCCATGATGCTGTGCAAGCACTGATTATCAGTAGCTAAAACATTGGTGACCAAAACAATCTAAACACCAGTCTAAAACACAGTACCATATAGGCTGCTATGAGGAAAATCAGCTCAGTCCCAGCCAGATGCAGTACACCTATCTTTTCTATACATACATTAGGCATCACCTCCCCTCCACAGAAAGATGGGCTTTTCTAAACCATGTCGTTCTTAACAGTAGTTTGTTGAATACTTATGCTTGAATGGACTAAGCAGAGGAGAAATTCTGTTTCATTGGTCTTGTTTGTTTCTGGCACAGTTACACCACCTTCTCAAACAAAACAACAAGGGCATTTTTCTGTTGGCAAGTGCATCTGCACAGGAGTTCTGTGAAAAAGCTCTGTAGTACTGACCCAGCTCTAAACATTAAGCTTAGTATGTAAATTACATAGCTTATTTATTCAAAGCAATTTTTCTTTTCAAACCCCACAAAGAAAAAAAACTTTAAACAATTACCTTTCAGTTTATCCTCTATATCAACATTATTCTTAGGGGGAAGCAATTTGCTTTCAGATCATTTAAGATTTAATCCTAATTTTATATTTGTGTCACCAGATGAAAGTACAAATTGGGAGAGGAGTGGTGAGAGAGCAGCCCTGCTGGTTGACAGCCTGGTAAAAGGGCAGGGAAGCATGCACTCTGAGGAGCAGCTGACAGCTGAGGACTTTGGACTTGCCTAGTTTGGAGAGGAGGAAGGTAATGGGTGACCTCATTGCTCTCTACAGCTTCCTGAGGAGGGGAAATGGAGCAGGGGATGCTGGTCTCTCTGCTATCCATTTACAGGATGAATAGGAATGATTGAAATCTGCACCAAGGAAGGTTCAGACTTGACCTTAGGAAACATTTCTTTACTGAGAGGGTGGTCAAACACTGTAAAAGGCTTCCTAGAGAGGTGGTCGATGCCCCAAGCCTCTTGGTGTTTAAGAGGCATTTGGACATTGGCCTTTAATATTAAACTTTTGGTCAGCCCTGAATTGGTCATGCAGTTGGACTAGATGATTTTTGTAGCTCCCTTCCAATTGGGAAAGGTCTACTGTATTCTTAAATTTAGCTTATGTAGCTTGGGAAAAAAAACCAAACCCACACCAACAAAACAACCAATAAAAAAAATCCAACAACCCACAACACAAAAACCCCACATTTATGTTGTTCCTGGAAATTCCCCAGTAACTTGTTGTCCTGGTTTGGGCCAGGATAGAGCTAATTTTCTGTCTTGTAATTTCACTTTCAGCTATGTCTCTCATAAGCAGCTGCACTTGCTGAAATTAACAGCAAGTTTCTCAGTCAGTGTCTGCTTTTAAGACTGATAACGCTTGATGTTTATAGTTACGGCTGGAGAATGTTATGCAGAACCAAGGTCACTGCTCGGTTCTGAGGAACATCTTGTGCTCCGGAAAGAGAAAAGGAATAAAGGGGGTCACACCTGCAACCCTTCTTTAGGGAGGGGAGGACAAGATAAATGACCAAAATTCACCAGAGAATTCCATACCATATGTGTCATACTCAGTATAAATTTGAGGGATGACAAGGGTCAAGCCCGTTCCTTCAGCCTTCCTCCTCACCCTTTGCCCTTCTTTGCTTCGGCATCCTGGGAGGATTCTGTCCATTTGTCTGCCTTTGGTCCTGATCTGTGCCGGCCTGAATCTGTGTGTTCCTGCCTCCAGTCAACTGCTGCCGACTCCAAGAGTCCAGCCTGGACTTTCCCAGGGCTGGCTGCCCTGCAGCCTCAGTGGTGATGAGAGCATTACTTGGGGAAAGGGGGGAGGAATGTGATATCATCTTTCTGTATATTTGTACACATGTAATAATTTTTCCTTTTTATGGTTACTGTTTCATTAAAGCTGTGTAGTTTAGTTTCCAACCCATAAGTCTCTCTCCCTTATTCTCTCTCCAATCTTTATCAAGTGGGGGAATAATAGCATGTTATACTGTTAATTGCCAGCCAAACATTAAACCATTACACTTGTAAAACTTTCCAAACTGTATTATCAATTAGATTTATGCCCTTCAGTATTAATGTATCTCCTTTATTTGCACAGGGTTAACACAATATTTTAAGTCAAACTTTCTAAAAAAGTAGAGAAAATAAAAGGTGAATGTTTAAAATCTTCACATAATTTTATTAGCAAAAGCTGTTCCTACAGTCTTGTTCACATAAGAGAACACCTCTTTCAAGTGTTATTCCATTGAGCATAGCAAGAAACACACATCTACCTTAAAATGCTATTTTCACACCTTCCTGGGATTAATTTCACATTGATTGTCACAGAATTGTCACAGTTGGAAAAGACCTCTATGTCACGGCTTAGCAGTTTGGGCAGACCAAAACTGAAGGACAGAATTGCTCTCTATCCACACACACAAAGGGAAGATAAAAGGGAAATAAAGACCAGAGACTTTTCAGTTTCCAGCTTAAACAACTGGAGACAGATTTACAAGCACAGGGGAAAGGCAATAACAAAAGGGATAAAGCAACAAAGAACGCAAAATATACAAATATATAAATACACACAACCTGAACTTGATAGGGGCAGGGAAAGGTGCCTGAGGGCCCCTTGTGGTAGGGCCAATGCAGGAGGGGGGGCTCTAAGGTTCTTCCCAGCACTCAATACATGTGGACTGTGAAGAGCACATGGCGATCGCAGCGGAACAGCAGCGCAGACAGCAGCGGAAAGGCTGCTGGTCTGCCTGACCTTTATAGAGTACGGGAAGGAAATGGGAGGGAACAGACCTTTCTGGGTTCCACCCTTCTCAGAGTCTGAAAGCCCTCCTTCTTTAGTTCCTCAAATTAAAACGATAACTTTTCACCCCTTATTCAGTTCCATTTCTCTCCCTACTTTCTTTAAACAAGTTTCTTGTTAAGTCCAGGCTACAGATCCTCAGCATGGCAGTTTCTCAAAGCAAGACAGATGGTCTGTCAAGGTTCATGCTCTCACGAGCACCAAGCTCTTCCTGAGACTCTTGAATGCCACTGCATTATCCTGGGGAAAAAAAACACCTTACACATCTAATTACTATTATATAACAATTAATACTATACAAAGTGGAACTAAAGGCTCTTGGCTAGAATTAAGTTCCCCTATGGTACGTAATGGACTTTCCCATCCTCCCGTATAACCCAGCAAGTATATCCAGAACCTTAAATAGAAACAGTCCCACAGATGAGTTTGCCTTTGCCCAAAGCCAGATAGATCCAAAAAGTTTTTCCCAACAGGTTCCTTTAAAACACAACAGGAACTTCATACCCATCCACTGTATGTAAAAGGTCTGATTGAGCAGGACTGGCTCAATTGATAGATCCCCTAGTGTTAACTAGCCAGGGAGGCTTCTGCCAAATGCATATCCCAATTTTTGAAAATCCCACCACTCATTGCTTTCAGGGTGGTTTTCAGCAAGCCATTGTAGCATTTGATTTTTCCAGATGCTGGTGCATGATAGGGAATATGGTATATTCACTCTACACCATGCTATTTAACCCAGTTGTCTATGAGGTGTATTTTGAAATGCGTCCCACTCAATCATCTCTGGGGTACCGTGCCACCACAACACTTTCCTTTCAAGCCCCAAAACAGTATTACGAGCAGAGGCATGAAGCATGGGGTATGTTTCCAACCACCCAGAGCTTGCTTCAACCATTGTGAGCACATAGCACTTACCCTGATAAGTCTGAGGGAGTGTGATGTAATCTATCTGCCAGGCCTTTACTTGAATTTATACCAACATCCCCTGTACCACCAAGGTTTTAACCGTTTAGCTTGTTTGATTGATGCACATACATCACAATCATGAATAACCTGTATAATAATGTCTAAAGTTAAGTCCACCCCTTGTTCACAGGCCCATTGGTATGCTGCATCTCGCCCTTGTTGACCTGAAGTGTCATAGGCCCAGTGAGCTGAAAACAGTTCACCTCTGTGCTCCTAGCCTAAATCTGTTTGAAACACTTGAGCTACTTGGTCTGCCTGATGGTTTTGCGGTGTTCTTCACTGGGCCGTGCCAGGAAGAGCGCAGTGGACAACACACAGATTAATATAATCAAAGTATTGCCGTTTATAGAGAGTAGCAGTAGCCCTTTTATACACAGTCAGGCTGATAACAAGCATACTGCAGATTGGTACAACACATTCTTCCTGTGCCACAGGGCACTATCTAACTGGTTAAATACAACTCCTTATGTGCTGTCTATGCAATGCTTTCCCATCCTGTTATTCTTCTTTTCTGCTGCCACCTCCCTTATCTTTTGTGCGTAGCTGATCTTTTAGTAACTTTGCAGCTGGGCCTCAAGGCCCTTAGCTCACTCTGACTAATGCTAAGTAGTCAGGATTACTCACATGTCCATTTTCTTCCAAAACCTCTCCAACAGGCCCAACTCTTGGGTACATGGGTGTCCACATGCCGTACCCTTACCGTTAGTTTCTCTAACTGGAGAGCAATATCTTACCACAGAGTGGCAGCCCCATAGGCTTCCCCCTGCACTGCCAGATGTCCCATTTCCATCCCTTCAGCCACCCCCACAAGGCATTTGCTGCCATCCCTGAGTCAGTGTAGAGGTAAAGCACTGGCCACTTTTCCCTTTCAGCAATGTCCAGGGCCAGCTGGATGGATTTTATCTTTGCGAGCTGGCTTGAATCACCATCCCCCTCAGCTGCTTGAGCTACTTGTCATGTAGTATTCCACACCTCCACCGACTTCCTACAAGACGGCAAGATCCATTGGTGAAGAGAGCAAGCTTCTTCTCATCATTTGAAAGTTCATTATATGGAGGGGCTTCCTTAGCACAGTTCACTGTTTCATCTGGTGGCATTCCAATATCTTTACCCTCCGGCCAGTTTGTAATCACCTCCGCAATGTTTAGACGAACAGGACTCCCAATTCGACCTGTGTTATTAAGGCAATCCTCTTATTCCAGGTGGCATCAGTGGCATTGTGTGTAGACAAGATGCTCCCCTTGAACATACACTTCAAAACTGGCAGACAAGCTACCAGGAGGAGCATTGCCTCAGTACCAACAATTACTGAAGCAGCTTGAACTCCTTCATAGGGAGCCAGTATTTCTCTTTCAGTTAGAGTGTAATTGGCCTCTGAACCTTGATAATGCTGACTTCAAAACCCTAGAGATCAACCTCTAGCCTCATGTGGTGCTTTCTGCCAGAGGCTCCAGGTGGACCATTATCACCAGCTGTAGTGCAGAGCACATTTTTGACCTCCTGTCCTGTTCAGAGAGGTCCCAGGGCCACTGCATGGACTACCTCTCATTTTATTTGCTTGAAGGCCTGTTGCTGTTCAAGGCCCAATGTAAAACCATTTTTATTTTGGGTAAAAGACCCATGAAGGTCTGTGTCTCTTTCTTATTAGTGGATGAAGACATGGTTGCAATTTTGCTGACCAAATGCCTGCATCTTTCTTGCCACCTAATTCCCAGGAACTGGATCTCTCTGGCAGGTGTCTTGACCTGACCTTGTTTCTCTTTATAGTAAAACCAGCTTCTAAAAATTCAGATTACATTTGCACCTTTTTCAAAGACTTCTTCAGCTATATTACCCCACACAACATTATCGCCCATTTACTGCAGATGGTCTGGAGCCCCCCCCTTCTCCATTGCGGTGTGGATTAGTCCATGGCAGATAGTGGGACTATACTTTGACCCCTGAAGCAGTCTGTTCCAGGTGTACTGGACACCCCTCCAGGTGAAAGCAAGTGGGGCCATACGGTACCTTCTGTTCCTCTACCCTCATCAGGCCCACTAGAGAAGGGTCATCTGAAAGGTTGGGCAAGGTAGACAGTTGGTCACTGCCCTCAGTTTCCACAGCTGCTACACCAAAGGCCCACTTATACCCTTTTGGGTCCTTGAAATACCCTTTCCAGAGAAAGTCTATACCAAGGATGCACGGAGCATCTGGGCCAGTCCCTTTACAGTGGGTCTCCCAGTCATTTCTGGTCAGGCTCATTTCAGCCTCCACTACAGTCAGTTCTTGAGACCCTCCTGTGACTCCAGAGATGGTAACAGAGTTTGTTCCTTTGTGATTCAATGGTATCAAGGTGCACTGTGCACCAGCGTCTACCAGGGTTCTGTATCTCTGTGGATCTGCTGTGCCAGGCCACTGAATCCACACTGTCCAGTAAACTCGGTTATCCCTCTCCTCCACCTGGCTGGAGGCAGGGCCCCTCTACTGCTGAGTACAGCGCCCACACAAGGGTTTGTGTGGCAATCTGGACCCTCGCAGTTATTTCCTTGACTCCCCGCTGGGTTGTAGACCCATCTGCTGGGGCCAGCAATGGGTGGTTCTTGGGAGATTGGAGTGGCCATCTTTCTGGAAACACTACCCCCAGTGGTATTACCTTGCAGCTCCTGTACTCTTGCACACAGTGTAGTGGTGGGTTTGCCATCCCATATACTCATGTTTTCGCCAAGGTTACGTAGGGTCAACCACAGAGAACTGTGTCGAGTTCTGCCTACCCTGAGCTGGCCTCCTAGGGAAGTGCCTGTTTTCAATAGCTGATACATGAATCCATTCAGGAGAACGACTAGTGTTACTCTCCATCTCCATCTTGGATAGCTTGTCATGCAGCTTCTCAAGAGAGGTTTTCAACTCCTCAGCCGTAGTTTTGAACTCCCCAGCCATTTTTTCCACAGCTGAGACATGAGCCTGTAAGGGGTTAGACACACTGTCTTCATGCTGTCTTAGCTGGCTAATAAATTCACTGGCAGTTGGTGGTGTTTCATTGTCTTCCCCAAAGACCCTTCCCCCCAAAATGTGGGCGTACATAGCAGGGGCACTCTGTGTGAGCTTTTTAAGCAGAGGCCTCCTGCATGGCACCTCATTGGGATCTTCAGGTGTTTGCCCATCACCATAGATGACCTTCCGAATTGCCAGCTCCCTCAGATATCTGATGCCTCTTTCCATGGTGTTCCATCTAATAGGGTGACATTTGATATCCTCCTTATAAGGATATTTTTACCGCAAACAAAAGGCATTTGCAAAGATGTATCCACTCCCTTGTCCCACACGCAGCATCCAAGCAGTGTTGAAACAGGAAAGGATCTCAACAGATCAATTCCTGTGGGAAAAGGAGAGCAGGCCAAGTTGTTTGTGTGAATTTATCTAATGTAGAATTAGAACTAGTGATCATAACCAGTACAATTCAAGACTAAACCGAGAAAAGACCAGGCAAAGCAGTCCAAACTCGTAATTTTCCACTGTTTCAGTTAGGAGCAAAACAGCTTTCCACTGTCACAGCGAAAAGCAAAACAAGGCCTAACGAAGCTAGCTTTCTCCCTGAGAAATAATTGGGAGTGTAAATCTCGTTTTAGATCAAGGCACCGCCAAGGCCAGGGAGGTGCCAGCTTGGCCCCAAAAGCATGTGAACATCTGCACAAGGAGAACATAAAGATGCCACAACCAGCAGATAAAAGTTATGGCTGGGGCCCGATATCCATAGAACAACATGAAGCCACCTGGAATCAAGGGAGATAGAAGTTTAACCCTAAGAGGGACATATCCCCAAGAGAACAACTCCGCCCAGACTCCGCCTGGTTCCGCCCAGACTCCGCCTGGTATGAATATTATAATTACCTGTCGTAATCTTATGAATATGCATGAAAGGCTGTATAAATACCCTAACCCTACCCCCCCCCCGAGGGTGTGAACTCTCTGTCCAGCGTGAGCTGGGAGTTCCCCGGATCTGTGAATAAATACCTTTGCTGCTTAAAGACTCAAAACTTTGTCTCTAAACAGTTTATTCGGCCTTTTTGGGCTTCAGTGTGATTCACCTTAATCGCAAGCACAATCCTTTCTTAAATTCTGTATCTCTTTCAGAGACATAGATTGGACATAGAGAGACATAGATTCAGGTTCTGAATCACTCTCTTGTGTTGTTCCTGCCTCGGTCCAACTCTCTTGCTGATCAGGACCCCTTATCGTGCGATCCGACTTTTTTAGATGCTTTCTGCCAGCTGTGACAGGGGCGACAAGGGCTGGTTTGGAGCCAGTGGGGGAGCTGTCCCTGGCAGTGGGGGCAGTTTTCCCGCCCAAATATCAAACATTGAACCACCCCCGGAACACATTCAGGCACAGCAGTAACCAAAACAAGTAACACCAGCCATCACCAAGGCCTCCAAGCTCTGGCGAGTCAAACTCTCCACAGAAAGAAACAGAATCATTTTGCATAGTGAATGCATTCCAAGAGCCCCCAAACTCCCTAATCAAATTCTCAACCGAACTCATTCTTACAGAAATCCATGTTTTGAAAGCATAAGAAAGTAACATGGCTGGGAGATGGGGTGCTACAAAACAATATGCATAGATGAGTGAATTAAAAAAGGCAGTATAGAACAAGTCTTTCACTCATGACATTTCAATTTCCAACTTTCCAATACTTTCAATTAAAAGAAAAATTTCAATTCAAGCACCGTGTTGGGCGCCAATTATTCTGTCACAGCTTAGCAGTTTTGGTGGACCACAAACCTTATGACAGAATTACTCTCTATCCGTCCCCACACACACACAAAGCAAAGATAAAATGGGAATAAAGACCAGAAACTGAAAACAATTCGAGACAGATTTACTAGCACATGGGGAAGGCAATAACAGAAGGGATAAAGTAACAAAAAACCAAATATATATAAATATATACGAATATATGCATACACACAGACAACCCAGTCTTGATAGCAGCAGGGATAGGTGCCTGAGGGCCCCTTGTGGCAGGGCGGATGCAGGAGGGGGGCTCCATGGCTCTTCCCAGCACCCGATACCTGTGGACTCTGGAGAGTCATGTGGTGAGCTGATGATAAAGGAACACAGGGGAACAGCAGCGCAGAGGACAGCAGCAAGCAGAAAAGAGAAGGAAAGGGTTGCTGGTCTGCCAGATCTTTATAGAGTATGGGAAGGAAATGGGAGGGAATAGACCACTCTGTGTCCCACCCTTCTCAGAGTCTGAAAGCCCACCTTCTTTAGTTCTTCAAATTCAAACAATGACACCATAAAATCACCATGTCCAACTGTCAACTTCCCTACCCCACCCCCCACCCTTCCCAAATAAAATCATGTACATCAGTAACACCCACTAGAGCATGTCCTGAAGTGCCTCATCTACACCATTTTTCAATACTTTCAGGGTATTTAAATACACATATAAATTCTTATATATATTTATATAAATAATATATATACACATATAAATATAAATACCTCCACCTCCCTAGGCAGTCCATTCCAATGCCTTACTACTCTCTCAGTAAAGAAATTCTTCCTAATATCTAAACCTCCCCTGGCACAACTTGAGGACATTTCCTCTAGCCCTATCATTATTCACTTGAGAAGAGGCCAGCACCCCACCTCCCTACAACCTCCTTTCAGGTAGTTGTAGAGAGCAATAAAGTCTCCCCTCAACCTCCTCCTCCTCTCCAAACTAAACATTCCCAATTCCCTCAGCCTCTCCTCTTAGAACTTGTTTTCCAGACCATTCACCAGCTTGGTTGCCCTTCTCTGAACTTGCTCCAGCAACTCCATGTCTTTCTTGTAATGAGGTGCCCAGAACAGAATACAGTACTGAAGGTGTGACCTCACTGGTGCTGAGTACAGGGGCACAATCACTTCCCTTCTCCTACTGGCCACACTTTTCCCAATACAAGCCAGGATGATGTTGGCCAAAGTCTTTTGAGAAGAGATTCCTCTGTAGAACATACGTTTCCCTCCTGTAGGAATTCGATATTGGTTTTAAGGGTAAGTACAAATTTGTGGTCCCTTGGCTTTTTCACATGAGCTAAAATTACATTAGTCAGAATTCTTTGAGTATTGAGGTTATAAGCCGATTTCCATCAACTACAGCAGATAACTTCTAAAGAAGGAAAAATGAGCAAAATGAGCAAAAAAAAAAAAAACAAAAAAAACCACCAACCAGAAAATCCTTTATAAATGCTTAAAATAAATTATTCCTTTATCATGCATTAAAACAATATGCTCTTTCCATCAAATGTGAAATCATATTACATTGATAAAGATGATTGTTTTCCTCAAAACCAATTATATGTAGCCATATACATCCATATATAAAACGAATAAGTGTTTGTAACCCAGAATCAAACTAGATAACCTTAGAAACAGCTTCTCCAAAGTAAAAGATACCTACCACTCTAGTTTAAACACACATTATCAAGATGTGTATTGTTTTCCAATTTTAAATACATACTGTTGTAACTACCTAAAACTCTTAAGTGTTCAGTTTGAATATAAGTATGGATCAATACAAGGTAATAAGAAAAACTTGCAATGCTCTTTCAAAATTATTTTTGTTCTTTAACAAAGAGCAAAGAAAACAAACAATTAAAATATGGTATCCCATATCAGCATTTTTTAATTGCGTGTAGAAAGCAAACGCAAATAGCATCCATTTACCTACTTGTAAGCAGAGGACATTGTCTATTTGCATAGGTATTTCAAATTACAGAAAGGAAGATTCACTGTTAGCTTGATGGGCCTACTTCCAAGTTTTTTTCAAGTCGAGATCTGCTAATTCATCAAGTTCTGCATGCAAATCTTTCATTTGGCTAACAAAGGTACAAAACAAAAACAAACATAGAAATACATATACATTTATCTCTTGTAGTTTTGGGGAAATGAAAGGAACAAAGTCTCCCAGTTAACACTAGTTGCTAAATTCAAATAGTTTATCCCCAACCTGTTCCCTTAGGTAACACATAAATAATCATAGAATGGTTAGGATTGGAAGGGACTTTAAAGATCATCTAGATCCAATTCCCCCTGCATGGGCAGGGGCACCTACAACTAGATCAGGTTCTCAAAGCCCCATACAACCTGGCCTTGAACACTTCCAGGGAGGGGGCAGCGGCAGTCACAGCCTCCCTGGGAAACCCGTTCTGGTGTCTTTCCTGTGAGGGTGGTAAGAATTTCTTCCTAATGTCTAATCTAAATCTCCCCTCTTTTAGTTTAAAACCATTGCCCCTTGTCCTCTTGCTACACACCAGTGCAAAAAGTCCTAACTCAGCTGTCTTGTAGGCACCATCAGATACTGGAAAGTCACTATAAGGTCACCTTAGAGCCTCCTCTTCTCTAGGCTGAACAACCCCAACTTGCTCAGCCTGTCTTCATAGGGGAGGTGCTCTAGCTCTCTTTCTCTGGAGATGTTCAAGAAGCAAGATGCCCTCCATATTTTGGATACTCCAGAACTGGATACAGTACTCCAGGTAGGGTCTCACAAGAACAGAACAGAGGGGGAGAATCACCTTCCTCAACCAGCTGCCCACGCTTTTTTTGATAGAAGCCAGGACATGTTCCACTTTCTGGGCTGCAAGCTCATGTTAAGCTTCTGGTCCACCACCACCACACCCAAGTC
Organism: Heliangelus exortis; assembly: GCF_036169615.1. Taxonomy (NCBI): domain Eukaryota; kingdom Metazoa; phylum Chordata; class Aves; order Apodiformes; family Trochilidae; genus Heliangelus; species Heliangelus exortis. The sequence goes on along the minus strand of NC_092453.1, from coordinate 1,602,795 downwards.
CTTCTCTTCAGGACTGCCCTCAATCCTTTCTCCTCACAGCCTGTATTGGTACATGGGATTGCCTCAACCCAGGTGCAGAACTTTGCACTTGGCCTTATTAAACTTCATGCAGTTTGCACAAGCCTACTTTTCAAGACTGTCAAGGTCCCTCTGGATGACATCCCTTCCCTCCAGTGTGTTGATTTCACCACACAGTTTGAGAATGAAAAGATACTCATATTTCACAACATCGCCATGGTTAGAAAATATCACCAAGTCAACCCAGAAAAAAAACCACCCTGCACACTAGAGGACGCCCTGAAATGTCTCATGTACACTGTTTTTGAATAGGTCATGAACAGGTACTTTTCCACCAGGCATCTTTCCAGCCATTCTTCCTCAAGCCTGTACGGTTGCTGTGACCAAAATGCAGGACCCAACACTTGGCCTTGTTAAACTTCAACCCATCAATCAAACCTACCCAGATCCCTCTGCAGAGCCTTCCTATCCTCAGGCAGATGAAAGCTTCTGCCCAACTTCATGTCCTCTGCAAACTTGTTGAGGAACCACTAAGTCCCTTCATCCAGATCATTGATAAAGATATTGAACAACATCAGGCTCAAAACTGAGCCCTGGGGAACACCACTGGTGACCAGCCACCAACTAGATTTAACTCCATTCACTACAACTCTGAGTCAGCCAGTTTTTTATCCAGCAAATAGTACACCTCTCTATGCCACAAGTCTCCAGCTTCTCCAGAAGAATGCTGTGGGAAACAGTGTCAAAAGCTTTACTAAAGTCTAGGTAGACAATGCTCACAGCCTTTCCCTTGTCTACTAGGTGGGTCACCTGATCATAGAAGGAGACCAGGTTGGTCAAGCAGGACCTCCCTTTCCTGAACCCACGCTGGCTGGGCCTGATCCTCTGGCTGCCCTGAACTTGACATGTGAGCACACTCAAGGTGAACTGCTCCATAATTTTTCCTGGTACTAAGGTTGGGCTGACAGGCCTGTAGTTCCCTGGATCCTCCTTCTGGCCCCTCTTGTAGATGGGTGCCACCTTGGCAAGACTGTTGGTAAATGATGGAGAGAGGCTTTGGTGAGCTCCTCTGCCAGTTCAACCCTCATGGTGAAGAACTTCTTAACTTCCAATCTAAATCTACCCTCCTCTAGTTTGAATCCATTCCCCTTTGTCCTATCATTACCCAACATCCTAAAAAGTCCATCACCAGTTTCCTTGTAGGCCCCCTTCAGATACTTACTGGAAGGCTTACAATAAGGTCTCCTCGGAGCCTTCTCCTCTCTAGACTGAATAACCCAAACTTTCAGTCTGTCTTCATAGCAGAGGAATTCCAGCCCTCTGATCATACTTGTGACACCCTTCTTTGGACACACTCCAGCATGTCCATGCTGGAAGACACGTAATAGGGGCTCTGGAACAGGACACAGTACTCCAGGTGGGGTCTCATGAGAGCAGAGGGGGAGAATCACTTCCCTCGACCTGCTGGCCATGCTTCTCTTGATGCAGCCAAGGATACAGTTAGCTTTCTGGGCTGCAAGCATACACTGATGGCTCATGTTGAACTTCTTGTCCACTATCACTTCCAAGTCCTTTTCCTCAGGGCTGCTCTCAAGCCAGTCACTGCCCAGCCTATATTGGTGCTTGGGATTGCCTTGACCCAGATGCAGGACCTTGCACTTGGTCTTGTTGAACTTCATGAGGTTGGCATGGGCCCTCCTCTCCAGCCTATCAAGGTCCCTCTGGATGGCATCCCTTCCCTCAAGTGTGTCAGCCACACCACACAGCTTGGTGTCATCAGCAAACTTGCTGAGGGCATACTCAATGCCACCATCTATGTCACCAACAAACAGACTGGTCCCAACACTGATGCTTGAGGGAATCCACTTGTCACTGGCCTCCACTTGGACACAGACCCGTTGACAGCCAGTTCTTAATCCACCAAGTGGTCCATCCGTCAAACCCATGTTTTACCAGCTTGGAGACCAGAATGTCATATGGGACAGTGTTGAAGGCTTTGCTCAGGTAAAAGTAAATCATGTCAGTTGCTCTTCCCTTGTCTATTGATGTTGTGACCTTTTCATAGAAGGCCACAAGGTTTGTCAGACAATTTGCCCTTGGTGAAGCCATGTTGATTATACCCAGTCACCTCCTCATTATTCTTCTGTTCCAACAGTGCCTCCAGAAGGATCTGCTCCATGATCTTACCAGGCACAGAGGCGAGACTGACCAGCCTGTAGTAACCTGGATCTTCCTTCTTTTCCTTTTTGAAAATGGGGGTTATGTTTCCCCTTTTCCAGTCAGCGGGGACTTGACCAGACTGCCATGACTTCTGGAATGTAATAGACAGTGGTTTAGCAACCACATCTGCCAGTTCCCTCAGTACCCATGGATGTATCCCATCAGGTCCCATGGACCTGTAGACTTTCAGGTTCTTTAGATGGTCATAAACCTGATCTTCACTTACAATGGCCAGTTCTTCCTTCCAGCCACTGCCATTGACTTCCTGTGACTTCAGGAGTGTGGCTGGAGCCCTTGCCAGTGAAGACTGAGGTGAAGAAGTCATTGAGAACCTCAGCCTTCTCCATATCACTTGTCACTAGTTCACCTGTTTCCTTTCTGAGGGGGCCCACACCTTCCCTAATCTTCCTTTTGCTGTTAATATACCTATATAAATGTTTGCTATTCCCTTTGATCTCCCTGGCTAGATTTAGTTCTGAGCCTTGGCTTTTCTAACTAGGTCTCTTGCTGCTCGGACAGCTTCCTTATATGCCCCCCATTCTAGCTGTCCTTTCTTCATTATGGTGGTTGTGCTGCTCTCTGTCCTTATCTTCCAGCTCAGGGGGCTGAATACCCTGAGGATAACTGATCTGACTATTAAAGACTGAGGCAAAGTAGTCATTGAGTATCTCCACCTTTTCCTCCTTCTTCATTGCAATGTTCCCCCCCCCCCCCCCCTTTTTTTTTTTTTGGTGCTATAACAATAAATGTTTTTACAACAGCAAGCAACAGATATTAACAACTTTACACTCTGGAGAACACTCAAAGTTTCGCAATATGTTCAGTAGTAATGAAACGCAGAACAATTTGAAAAATACAGAAGATGAAAATCAAATTCAGTGACTTTGTTCCAAAGTACCTTAAACAGTCAAGTTGTGCTAGATGAACTATTACTAGGTCTTTGTAGTATACTTTAGTGCACAGAATCAGAGTTCTCCCTTTTTAGAATTACAATAATAAAAAATTTACTTTGCCTAATTTTTTAATAGAACAGGACATTTATGTTCAATGCAGTATCTATAAGTGATATTTAAATGTTTACTCATGGAGAAGGTTTCTTTTTTTAAAGTAACAATTTAAAATCTTATCATGCAGAGTTTCCAGAAATTACTTTCAACATTTTAAACTCCTTGATCCCATGAAAAGTAAAAAGATACCATTATTAATACACTAGAAGGGTATACACAGCATAGCTTGTGCCACACAGCCATAGTAAGCTATACAGTTAGGAGGGAAAAAATTCACTTTGCAAGGAAGCACTACAATATTCTACAAGTTAAGGAGGGAAAAAACCCAACCACCTGTCTTCTTACCCAGAATTTTTTTCTTTATATTTGCTCCATATGTGCATTTGTATGTACATCCCATGACATGGATATGCTCATTTGTTCCTTAAAACATTTTGAGTTAAGGCCTTTTACTCTGCACTTGCAACAAGTTCTAAGAACATGCATGGACAATTAACACAGATTAATTTATGTTCTCTCCTTGTGATCAAAAGGACATACCTTTGTCCCATGTTCAAAAGCCTACTTAGACTTTTAAGTCAAACAACATTTTTTAAAGTGGAACTGAGAAGTTGGAACTTTTGAAAAAAAGCTTACCTAACATTTACATAAAATTAAATGAACCAATGCTGCTACTTTAAGTTTTGAGGGACAGATATGTAATGGGACAGTAGAGGTCAAGTCAATTACAAAAACAGATGACTTCAACTTCAGACAGTTATGTTCCCAGTCTCCCCATTTTAATTATTATTTTCCTTTTTTTAAAATGGATTTGTCCATATCAACCATATGAATGACCCAAACAAACAACACAAACTTAAGAACTGAACAAATTACTATGCTAGGAAGCAGTGAGAGTGATTGAAAGAAGTACTGTCAGATACCCAAGAGAAACCTGCTAATTAAAACAAATTTTTAGGAAGTTTTGTTGTAGGAGCTTTTTTTTGATAAATTGAAACTTGAATCTCTATCCAACCCCGTGTTTTCAACAGTGGTTCACTGCTATACTGCACTTTACAACATGAGATCATTAACTGTTTAACAGCTGCACGTACACAAACACTTTCAAATGTGTCTGAGGCTGACAAAGTCCAATACAAAAAATGCCTACACAGTAACAATTTCTACACTCAAATATAGATAACGCTATTAAGTATGAAGCAGAACATTTACATCTCAGTTTCTCATACATTATGCTTACATCTTTAGAAGTATGGTTTATACTGATATATGGAAAAAATGTTCATACAACCAGTGAGATTTCTCCAAAGCTTCCAAGCAATGGCTTGTTATATGATGGCTCTGAAATCACCTTATTTCATTTGGTCTAAAGTAATGCCACAATTAGGCTCTAATCTACCATTACCTATCCATACACTTAACCTTACCAGCAGGTGGATCTTATAAAACAATACATGTTCTGCACTACTAATAGTAGAACCAAATCTCTGAATTTGCTCTCTGGGTGGTATGTTTGCATAATTCAGTAAGTTTCATGCATTCTTAAAAACTTGGGAGAAATCTCTAAAATTACTGCAAGAAAACCAGGAAATGCAGAACAATTTGGACCTGAGCAATATGTGTCAACTTATTCGCTTGTAGCAAATGTATATAGTAATTATACTTAAACATCCATAAAATTAAGCAAATGCAAGCTGTCCTCTATTTTATCTTGGATTTGGATCTTGAAATAGACACTTCCAATCAACCAAAAATTAGGCCAAAATGAGACTGTTATTACTGGTAGCATTGTATTTGTCTCTACCCCTTTTTTCAAATCAGTTAAGGATCCCAATACATTTCTTCATACACAGAAAACCCACTGTATTGAAGTAGGAAATAACACATTCATGAATAAGCATTAAAGTAAATTCTGACTTCCTTTCAACTCTCCTTACCTTATTGAAAAGACAGTTTATCCTCCAAGATAAACCATTACTTTCATGTACACAACCCAAGACAAAAGTCTTTGGCCTAAACACCCCACATGCACTTGAAACATTCCCGTTCATTCATACACCAAACACTGGTGCAGACCCATTTCAAGGCTTGCTAATACAAGGCTGAAGCTGTATTACCACAAGAACTACACAATGTAGAAGAACACATTAGATATAGACAAACGTATTTCAAAAGGCTTATTTTAACACTAGCCAAATTTCTATTAAACAAACGTTGCCTTTGCACACTTGTGGCTCCAAAATAAAAACCAATTTTAATTAAAAGGAAATGATACAATAGATTTTATTTCCTGAACAGTGGGTGGATTCCAAAGGTATCAATGATCCTATTATCCTCCAGCATACTTAAGGTTACTCTTGAACTTCATGGATGCATCTGGTCTTCATGGTTTCTTTGTCCTTATACTTTAAAAGTCAGACAACAATCTGGGCATAAACCCCTTATCCCAGTTTGCTTCATTAAATAAACAATTAAAAAATGCAACCATTGATACAACAACCTTTCTAAGGCTCACAGAACAATACAGATATTAAAGCCTGTTACCATCAATCTGCAAAGAAACTCACCCTGCGAGTTCTTTCATTAATCTGCTTCCTTACCATCACTTTCCTAGAACCATCATCGTCAATATTCCCGAAACACCCTTCACTCACCACCCATTCTTTGCCTCTCCATTTTGGAAAGCCGATTTCCCTACTATATCAAACCCACCCATAGGAACCACAGTTATTTACCCAGCTACAAGCGCCTCGGCGAAGCCTGCACAGGCGTATACACACAAGGCGGCGGAGGAACGGCGAGCGGGTCACCGCCGCCACGACCGCCCCGTGACAAACATAGTGAGCACCCGGGATAAACCGAACCGACCGTGCCATGTAACGCAAGGGTGGGGCCAGCCGGAGAAAACTCGGGGCGGCTGCACCCCCAGCGGCACTTGAGGCGTATGTGCCGACGGCGACCTGCACTCACCCAACAGCAGCAGCTTCAGTTCCCGACGGGCATCCCGTTTGTCCCGACGCAGCTGCCGCTCGATCTCGTCGTTGATCCGTCGAGCTTCCTTGGCTTCCTCACTCAGGCAGCACGCCATGATGGACTCCAAAGTCATTCTTCTTAACTGGTTCAGACACAACCCCCACCCCCGACCCGAAAAACGCGCGCGCACGCACACACACCACCAAAGCAGCAGCCCCGAGGAACACAGACACTCTCCGGCCGGGAGCCCCCACCCGGGCACTGCAGGGAGCTGCCTCGATGCCACACACGGGCAAAGAGAAAATGGGGGCAGGGCAGCAGCACAGATCCCTAGTTTCTTGCCTCAACTAGTCGCCCCTTCCAACTCCTCCTCTCCTAAAATATGCACCAAGCAACATGAAAACATCCACTATAGCAGCCGCGGCGGCAGCAATGCGATCTCGGCGAGCCAAGCCACTCGGCACAAACACCCCTCTCCCTCCTTCCCACCCCGTTATCTCTGCCACTGTCTCCTACTGCAATCAACGCTGTTCCCGAACGTCCCTCGCAAACTACACCCCCACCACCACCTTCCGAAGTAACCACCCCCCACAGAAATGCTAATGGCTGCTAAAATCCCTCCCCCCTCTCACACACTTCCTTCTCACTCCCTCTATCCTAAAGCGAGAGCTCGGCTCCTTCGAAAATGGGCAAGCCCGCCGCTGCCCGGCAACCCGAGTGTACGCCTGGGGGAAAAACTTCCTTACGATAGACCCGTCTTCCAGGCACGGTCGCTCTTCCCTCCCGTGGGGAGAGCTGCCGCCGAAGAACTGTTGTGGCTCGTTCCAGCCCTAAAAGTAAGAGGTGGTGGGTAGAAAGAGCACCACCACCGAGGAAGAGAAAGGAGACAGAGATTGGGGCACACACACCGTGAATCTAGCTCGCCAGGCTTTTAAATAGCTTGGCTCTGAGGGCGTGGTAAGGCAGAAATATGGCGGACTCTCCCTCCCACTCTTCTGCGCCGCTGCACGCCATGAATGAGCGGCTGGTGGAACCAGGAACTCCCGGGATACTACCCCCCACCCAAGGCCGGTGCTCGAAGGCCGCCCCTACCAGGCCTGCAGCCGTCATAGAAGAGTCGTCATTCTGCACGTTTTAGTTTGCTATCTTTCTTTTAATTATATCCTTGTATTCTCATCCTAAAAATGTCTTCAGTTCATAGGGAAGGGGAAAAATGTAATAATTTGCACGAGGGGGAGAAGTACCTTAACCTTCAGCTGGAAATTAAAATGGGGGGATAAAACTACACTACACACTAGTAACTTTTTAGGCCAGCAATCCTGAAAGTGGTATTCAAATAGTTCTGTCACATAAAGAAGTAAGACATATGCAACAAAAATAGTAGGATAATTCCTTTGCTTATAAGAACCTAATAGTCTGTAATTTCAAGGCACTGATACATTGGTTTTTTATATTCTGTTGTCATCATTTAGCCCATATCCAGGGCTACACTGAAGCAGTTTGCTCTCTCACACCACAACCCCTCCCCAGCCAAGAAAGAATCAGGAAGAGAAGCCCTGTGGGTTGAAATGTATATAAAAAAAATAATGAAATAACAAAACTAATACAAACAGCAACTTAAAATATATAATCTTATATTCAGTCTAGTCTTCAGAAATAGCAGGCAGGCCACGAGGGAGAAACCCTAGGAAATGGAATTCCCCACCAACAGCATACCCCCCCTTTTTACAATGAGCATGACTTAAGTGGTACGGGATAGAACTGTTAGCTTGGGTTGGCTGCCCTGACTTAAGCTCCCAGCTTCCAGTCCTTTTCAGATACCCCTTCTCAGATGGAAAGGTGTAATTGGATGATAAAACAGCTAGTTAAAGGAAGGCAGCCCAAAACATTGCTGCACTAAGTTCAAGATCACAACAAAGAGCATCTGGCATCAAGCTTGAAAAAAGAATAGAAATGGATCAATGAATTTGTGACATGTGCATCAACTGATCAAATCCCTCCACAAACTGAGAGCACACACACCCAAACAATATTCCCCAGAAATGAAGTCTGACTAAGCTTTCTTAACCAATTCTACATGCTCATTTTAGAAGGAATAAACAGTGTGCATACCTCAAATGTGAAATTGTCTTTAATTTCACATTTAGTGATAAAAAACACCCCAATGGCCATAAATTTGTGTATGTACCATTATCATTGACATAATTGAATTCAAAATCACTACTTAATAAATATCTCCAGATTTTCAATGTATTCCTGAATCAGGAAGCAGCTTACAACCATTACACACTATTTCACTCATTTGCTTTGAGACTTAGTGGAGAAAAAAAACCATAAGACAATTATGGGATAATAAACATAAAAGGGAATGGCTTTAGCCCTCATCTCCATAATGGTTGGCTTCCATTTTAAAGAATACTTTACAAATATTTTATTCTAATAAGAACTGGCAGTAAAAGACAGATACATTATTACCCATTGTCTTAATTTAGCCTGCATCCAGGGCTAATCTGAAGCAGTTTACTCTCTCACCCAACAACTCTTCCCCAGCTAAGAGGAATCAGGGAGAGGAGAAAATTTCCCTAGTTTAGTTTTACAGTACCAGTAAAACTGACTATTTTACAGTGGATATTACAAATCCCCCCCCCCCCGCAAATATCTCTTTTATAGCATTGCACCTTTGAGTTGCTTACCGCCCAACACTGGAGAGGATCTGCCAGAGTTCCCTGAACAACAGGTCAGGGACATAGTTATAGATATAGATATATAGTTACAGCAGCAGCTAATAACAACTTCTGCAATCTCGTTTTTTCTTTTTTTCTTCTTCTCACCTTGATTAATGTACATCTTATATGCTAGTTCGATCAACTGCGAGATCGGCATTCCTTCTGCCCCATCCAATTTCTGTAATTTTTTTCTTATATCTGAGACTGACTGACCCATAAACAGCATGTTAAACATCTTTCAGTTAGTTTTCTCCTTCAGATCTAAATCAGTCCACTTTCTAGCACTTTTGCACAGCCTCTCATAAGAGATCAAGGGTTCCTCATAAGACCTCTGTCTAACCTCGTATAATTTTGACAAGTTTTTCAATTTATAAGTCGATTTATGCTGATCTCCATAAAGATTATTGCTCATGTTGCTTAAGTCTGCCCAGGTCCCTCCTGGAGTCAGGATCCCAGTCTGGGTTCTCCCGGGGCATAACCAAATTAATATAATTTTGTGCATATTTCTGTTCCTGTTCTTCTTTAGCTTTCTCCAAAACTATTTGCTTTTCCTCAGTAGTGAGGAGGGTCTCTAAAAGTGCCTGGATATCCCCCCAGGTGGTTTTATGTGTCATCATGATTGTTTTGAGTAGCCCATACATCTCCCTCAGATTAGCCTAATAATACCCTACAGATGGTTTCCAATTTAACAGGTCTGAGGCTGTAAAAGGGACTTGCACATAAACAAGCTGTCTCTCCACCCCACTCCTTGTTTTAAAGGGTCTTGAACAGTGGGATGCTGTCCCCTCATTGTCCTGGTCATTGGACTTAAATTCATTTCCTCCGATCCTTTCACTCCTCTCATACACAGGTGGTGCATTTTCAGGGTGGGGAGGGGAAGCTGAGGCGACCAACCACTGCACATTTTCCACAACCTCATCGCCTTTCACTGACTTATGACAACCTTTCTTACTAGTTCTCAGTCCTGCATACAAAATGTAATTCTCCTTAATATCATGCTTCTTTTGAATCTCTGGCCTTCCATACAAAATCAAACAAGCATTCATATACAGCACCTCATCCCACTTATCCATGCTACAACAAAACATCATTAAGTGGAATATAACCTAATAATTCAAAGTTACATTTAGTGACCAACAATGATTACAATACATTATAATTTGTTTCTTTTGTCATTAGAATGTTCCCAAATATTTTCCAATTTTAAGGATGCATCCAAGAAGAGAGTCTCACTGGAAGTAGTCATACCCGTACTGCAACCGTAAAAGAATTAACAGTTTCAAACACTCAGCTCCATCAGAGACAAGGACCCCCTTGCCTTGCCAAATGTCTATGTATGAAATTTACCCAATTTAGTTTTATGGTACCAATAAAACCAAATACTTTACAGTGGATATTCCAAATTACACACACACACACACCCTCCCCCCCCTCCCCAGTATCTCTTTTATAGCATTGCACCTTTGAGTTGCTTACTGCTCAACACTGGAGAGGATCTGCCAGAGTTCCCTGAACAACAGGTTGGTTTGTGCTGGAGCCCCAGGTGGTCCAGTCCACTGTTGGGAGGTGAGACAATCTGGGCAAGGCTCTACGGCAGTCCCATCTGGGTCACCAGAAATGTTGTCCCAAAAGCGTGATCCGTTACCCAGAGTGCGAAAAGCCAATCACACAGAGCCAAGAAATTTGCTTTAATATCCAGTTCTGCGCATAAAGGGGAGCAGTGTGGTATTCCACAAACAAAGCTCAAATTTTCCAAAACTAAAGTGCTACTTTTGTACACAAAATCATGACAAAGAACTTTATCTCTAACATTATTCTATCATTCGCACCCATGATTGGTTAACTAATTCCTCGCTTCCATTTAAAGTGGCAACGCTCAAAAATTTCACTACACGAGCTCAAAGAGTAAGGGGCTTTTTATTAATAGGGGTCTCTCTAGCCTATGGGTGGGTATTTTAGTATGCTAATAGCTTGTTAATGTATTAATGGTAAGTTAATACAGTGAATCCAATTACTCAATGTTTTTCTATCCCATGCTCAAGGATGTAACCAAGGTAAGTGCTCCTTCCCATCCCTTTTATCTGTCTTGCAGATGTCTTGCAGACCTTTCTCACGGCCTATTGACTAGTTTGAGCACGTTTTTTTTCTATAATTGGAATCTGCTTTTGTTTAATTTTTACTGTTTCACTGTTATGTGAGCCCTATTTTTATTCTGCATGTCTCTTTTGTTCTCTTATATATGATTTTCCCCAAGTGTTATTTTTTCCCTAAAATTTTACTTATTTGAATTAATAACTCACATCAGATGGGATGGCAAACCCACCACTGCTCTTCACGCAAGAGTATGGGAGCTGCAAGTTAACACCACTAGAGAGAACTTTTCCAGGAGGATGGCTGCTCCAGTCTCCAGAGAAAGATACGCTGGCCCAAGCAGATGGGTCTCCGACCCAATTGTTAGTAAAAGTAACCATGTGAGTCCTGCACACTGCACAAATCCCTCTGTTAATACTGGGCACTGTGCTGCAAATTACAGAGCCCCTGCCTCCAGCCAGGTGGAGGAAAGGGATAATAATGTTTACTGGGCAGTGTGGATTCAATGGCCTGATATAACAGAACCACAGAGGTATAGAGCTCTGGTGGAAACTGGTTCATAGTGATACCATCAAAATCATAGAGGGGAAGACTCCATTACCATCTCTGGAGTCACATGAGGGTCTCAAGAATACTGACTGTATTTGAAGGTGAAATGAGACTAACTGGAAATGACTGGGAGACCCACTGTATAGTGACTGGCCCAGATGCTCCATGCATCCTTGGTATAGACTTTCTCCAGAAAGGGTATTTCAAGGACCCAAAAGGGTATAAGTGGGCCTTTGGTGTAGCAGCTGTGGAGATTGAAGGCACTGACCAACTGTCTACCTTGCCCAACCTTTCAGATGACCATTCTGTGGTGGGCCTGATGAGGGTGGAGGAACAGCAGGTACCAACTGCTTCTGTTACAGTACACCATCAGCAATACCATACCAACAGAGACTCCCAGCTCCCCGTATGTCACCTGATCTATCGACTAGAGAGGCAAGGAGTGGTTGTACCTGGAGCCTCCTCTGGCGCCTCACCTAGGATTTTTGAGTTGGCAATAAAAAGGCTCAGAGGCCAATTATACTCCGACTGAAATAGAAATATTGTCCACCTACAAAGGAGTTCAAGCTGCTTCAGAAGTAATTGGTACTGAGCCTCCTCCTAACACCCCAACTACCAATCCTGAGCTGGATGTTTACATGCCATGCCACTGATGCCACCTGACGTAAATGGACTGTCCTGATAATGCAGTGAGCTTGAGTAAGTAGCCCTAATTGCCCAGGCATTGTGGAAGTGATTAAAAACTTGACAGAGGGTAAAGATGTTTGGAATGTCACTGGATGGGGCAGTGACCAGTGCTGAGGAAGCCCCCCCGAATAATGAACTCTCAGATCATGAGAAGAAATTTGCTTTTTTCACTGATGGATCCTGCTGTCTTGTAGGAAATAAGCAGAGGTGGAAAGCTGCCATTTGGGGTTCTACACAAGTTGTAGAAGTGACTGAGGGAGAAGGTGAATAGAGCCAATATGCAGAAGTAAAAGCCATCCAGCTGGCCCTGGACATTGCTGAAAGGGAAAAGTGGCCAGTGCTTTACCTCTACACTGACTCATGGATGGCAGCAAATGCCTTGTGGGGGAGGTTAAAAGTATGGAAATGGAAAAAATGGCAGGGCAGAGGGAAGCCTATTTGGGCTGCCACCCTGTGGCAAGATATCGCTGCCCAGCTAGAGACACTAACGGTTAGGGTACAGCACGTAGATGCCCACATACCTAAGAGACGGGCCACTGAAGAACACCATCACCACCAGCAAGTGGATCAGGAAACTAAGGTGTTCCAAACAGATCTGAACTGGGAGCAGAGGTGAACTGTTTCTAGCTCGGTGGGCCCATGACACTTCCAGTCATCAAGGAAGAGATGCAACCAAAGGGGTCAAACAAGCCAGTTAAAACTTTTGTGGCACAGGGGACATTGGTTAAAATACAAGTATGAAGAGGCCTGGCAGATTGATTACATCACACTTCCTCAAGCTCACCTGGCTAAGCGCTATGTGCTTACAATGGTTTTAATTACTGTATAGTTGTAATAAGTTGATATAAGTGTTTTTCTAGAATAATGCAGTGGCATCCAGGAACCTCAAGATGAACCTGCAGCACTTGAGCACAAACACTGTCAAACTTCATACCATCTCTCCTGCCCTGAGAGACTGTCATGATGGATGAAGATCTTCAACCTAGACTCAACAAACTTGTATAAAGACAATTCATAACCTGGAGAATGAGTATTGCACAAAATGGTATGGAATAAGGGTTGAAATATTATGGATTGAGGGGGGCATAGTCTAATTTTCACAGAATCATGGAATTGTCACAGCTGGAAAAGACCTCTAAGATCACTGCATCCATCCATCAACATAACCCCCCCCCCAATAAAATAAAATATATTTATCAATATCTGTATTACCATGCCCACTAGAGCATGTCCTGAAGTACCTCATCTACATGGTATGGTGACTCCACCACCTCCCTGGGCATTCCATTCCAATGCCTGACTACTTTCTCAGTAAAGAAATTCTTCCTCATATCTAGTCTAAACTAGATAAGAGCAATAAGAGGAGGCTGAGAGGAGACCTTATTGCTCTCTACAAATACCTGAAAGGAGGTTGTAGGGAGGTGGGTGCTGACCTCTTCTCTCAAGTGAACAATGATAGGACTAGAGGAAATGGCCTGAAGTTGCACCAGGGGAGGTTTAGACCCCTCTGTGTTCCGCCCCTCTCAGAGTCTGAAAGCCCTCCTTTAGTTCCTCAAATTCAAATGATGACAAAATCTTATATTACAATAAGTTTTATACATATGTATCTAGTAGGACAATATGTCCTGGCTGTTGTCACTCATGTCACGCATGATGTTGAGAACTATCGCTCCTGCATCCAGCACTGCGATGAAGAATGCCCATCTCCTAAAACTTAAAGACAAGTGTTAGAGGGTTCTTTCAACAACCGAATTTTATGGTATCAGGGCAGACAGAGGGGGCAGTGGCAGTGCCTCTACTTAAGAGGTCCGTGAACGTGTGTATGCTTGGGAATCTGGAAAGTGGTATGTGTGCTTTCACTAGTGACCTTCTACCTTTGCCAGGCAAAGAAGAGGAAGGGGACTTGACTGTCTATGTTTATGCTTTATGTGAGACCTATACATAGGTGCTGTTGAAGGCAACACCTTGTCTGTGGCATTCTGTGTGACTGGTTATGTCAGTGTTGTGCATGTGTGTGTGTGGGGGATACATGCTCAACTTTGCTAATGGTCGAACCTGAAAATGGGAAAGTGACAGCCATGTCCCTCAGCCTGGGAAGAGACTCCAGGTCCCTGAGAAGCACCCAGCTGGGCTCCAGTGGCTGGGCTGGAGGGAGCCCTGGGCTGGAGTGGCTGGAGGAGGCAGCTATGCTTTTAACATCCATTAAATCACCTGGTTGCTTGACACTGTTTATTAAACCTCTGTCCCTTTTTTAAATACTGGAAATATAAGGGCATTTTCAGTGGAATACTAATAATTGGGCTGTACCATGTGCCTCCTTGTTATCAAGCCACCCAAAGTTATGCAATTTTTACCGTTATAAAATTATGGAATATTGTCACCCAACACTACAGGAACAGACAGGTTCTTTTGGGGATTCTGGGCAGAATGCTGACAGCACTAAGTTGTAGTTACAATTAAAGCTTTATTTTATTAACAGAATTTTATGATCAGAGGAGCACAGGATTTCTATAAGCAGAATCGGCGTAGCACAATTTTATAAGTAGCGTAGTGATGTAAACACTTTGAAAATATAAAATATGTCTCTTGATTCAACATTTTTTCTACTCTTTTGAAAGTATATCAAACATATTCTCAATTAACAGATTTTTACCCTAAACTTAGATAGCTTCTGTTTTGCATCATGCCTGGCAGGCGCCTTAAGATAAGAATGCTAATCAGAAGGTCTCCTGAAAGACTGTCAAGACAAAGATAATACATTTAGCAAGGTAACAAGGACTGAAGGATTCCAATAATTTAAAGAGAAGTTCCCAGAACTGCAAATCTCTGCCAGTATGTGCCAGTGATTTATGAAAAGACAGAACCCTTTTTGCTGTATAAAAACTCAAAGAGAAAAGGAGAGGATGCTGGCTCTCTCTCTTTTCTTCCCCGCCCCCGCCCCCCCCCCCTCTTCTCTCCACTT
Organism: Heliangelus exortis; assembly: GCF_036169615.1. Classification (NCBI taxonomy): domain Eukaryota; kingdom Metazoa; phylum Chordata; class Aves; order Apodiformes; family Trochilidae; genus Heliangelus; species Heliangelus exortis. The sequence continues at coordinate 1,587,562 of NC_092453.1, read as the reverse complement.
CAGCTATGGGATGGCACCAGCAGAGCAGGAAAAAAAGCTGAGAACAGCAGCCAAGCTGCAGCCCTTTGGAAATCCAAGGTGGCAGTTCTGCTGTGCCCCCCCCCCCCAACATCTCTGAGAATAGAGAATTCTAGCATTTCATGGTTGTTGTGCCTTAGATGGCTGCCAACCATTATATCACCTACCAGTTCTTCTGTGTTTGCAAATAGAAGGTCCAGCAGGGCACCTTCCCTGGTTGGTTCACTTCCACACATTCCAGAAACCTCTAGGAGTGTTCCTTCTCTGCTGTGTTGTACTTCCAAAAGACATCTGGGAAGTTGAAGTCCCCCACAAGGACTAGGGCTAGTGATCATGGCACATCTCCCAGTTGCTTATAGAATATTTCACCAGCCTCTACATCCTGGTTGGGTGGTCTATAAAAAACCCCCATCATGATATCTGCCTTATTGGCCTTCCCTTTCATTCTTACCCATAAACACTCAAGACTGTCATCAACATCATTAAGTTCTAGGCATTCATATCTGTTGGGAGTTTTTGGAAGATAGTGTGGGGGGGGTGGGAGTATGGATCCAGTAACTAGATGGAAGGGAATGATTCGAAATGCTATAGTTGAAGGAGAAATGGTTCCCAATACGGGTCCGATGGCTTTTCCAGTGATTGTGGGACCAGAAGGAGGAGGTCAATGGGTTACATTAGATTGGAAAATGATAAAAGAAGCCAAAGCTGCCATTACGCAGTACGGTTTGAAATCGTCATTTGCTCAATCTCTTTTGCAACATCTTTTTACTGCTCGGTTGTTGATGCCATATGACACAAGGGTGCTCATTGATACTCTGTTAACTCCTTCTCAACAATTGCAATTTCATCATAAATGGCAAATGCTGTGTGAAAATGCAGCTGTGATTCCTAGACAGAACACCGATGCATTATACGGAGTGCAAGCACAAATGTTACTCTGTGCTGGTCCTTTTGTACATGCAGATTTGCAGGCACAGTTTCAAACTGAAGTGTTACAACTTTTACAAGAATTGGCGTATAAAGCTTTGCAAACGGTGCATGATCCTCCACAAGCAACCCCTCTTTTACAAATATTAAACAGGAGGGAACAGAGACATATTCAAAATTTGTGGATTGCTTATATTCAGCGATAACATCACATCCTGATTTGTCAGAAGAGATGAAAACAAAATTTTTTTATATGTTAGCATATGACAATGCTAATGAAAAAACTAAACGTGCATTAGGACTACTTCCAAAAGGCACTACAGCAGCTCAATTGTTAGAAGCTTCTGAGCAAATGCTAGAAGCAGATAAAGCTGCTTAAGGACCATCATTGCAATGTGGTCCTCAATATTGATGTATATTGTGGTGCATGGTGCACTGGTGTTTCATACAGAGATAAAAAAACCAACCAAACAAAAAAACTTGGTTGGTAATTACACTTGCAGTTTTGGTTTGGGAGATTGTACCACTTCATTTTGTTTCAGGCTGACTCCACCAGATTTTAGTAACAATAGCATTTCATTTTTGAATCTTCTGGTGTTAATTTTTTCTTGTTAATTTTTTCTCATATATTGGTGAGGAGTAAGACAAAAACCACAGTCATGAGAATGAGTATGCCTTTTCGGAGGCCGAGAGTTGCTGCAGAGAGTGAGAGCTGCCCCTGGTACAGAGAGCACCCCCACTCCTGCTTCCGCAGCCGCTTCTCGCCCCCCCTCACAGAAGGGCACAACTCAGATATGGCTGGTGAGCATTGCCAGCGTATCTGCTACAGCTGCAGCTGCTGTCTCTGCCCCCACAGACACTGCTGCTGCTCAGAAAGTGAGCCCTGCTGCAGACACCACAGCTACCAACTTCCAATTTATAAATAAATATTTAGGGAAAATTTGGTCTGTATATCAAAATGTAGACTTCGTCAGGTTTTCAGAATAAATGGTTTTGTTCACCTCTACCTTTGTATTTCATAGGGGTGTTCTTCAGGACAAAGGTTTTTCAATCACTCTAGTTATTCTGTCCAAATATTTTGTAAAAAGACAACTGTGCTGTGCTGAAAATAATATTACACATGTATCAGTAGGGTCCATTATGAAATGCACTGGATATTATCACAAAAGAAATGCTGTGTAATATTTTCTATTTTTCTTACAATTGCTTCTTTGGCAGATTATTTCAGCTTAAACAGTCACCTAAAAGAGAACTCTCAATATGTCATTAGACAGCAGTAATTTTGCGCTTTCTAAAAAGTACCCTGGAAGATAATATCCAATATTGCATTTTTTAATTTTTTCATCAACATCTCCATAGAAAAACCAGTGTCTCTTTTGATGTCAGCAGGTAGAGCTAAATATTTGCAATCTGAGTGGCCATAGTAATTTTTGTTTTGAAACTCAGAACAATGAGTCCCTGTGGTTGGATGCCAAAGACGTATTTCACAGTTAACTATTTTTTAGAAGCAGGATCCATAACAGGATGAAAACTTGATCAAGATTTGGTAAGAACTTAGTCCTGGCAGATAGGATGAAGGTATTGCCTTAGCTAATTTTAATGCTAAAACCCACACCCATTTGTAAATAATGAGCATGTTGATCAAGTTACCTCCATAAATATTATAAACATGAGCCTAGATACATATGTATAGTTAGGAGTGGTGAATGAATCATTCTTGACAGATCATGTGTTTGTTGTAGTTTTTCCTTTGTTTCTATTTTGTACATTATACATATGCATCCTGAAAGGTGTGCTGGCTGGTGTTAAATGTCCAACACCCTACTCTGCAGGTGAAAAATAAATACAAATATCTCAAAAAAAAAAAAAAAAAAAAAAAAAAGAGAAAAAAGAGAGAAAAAAAAAGGGAAGAAAAAAAAGAAAATAGAAAAAAGAAGAAAAAAAGGAGAAGAAAAACACAAAACAAACAAAAAAAAGCAAAAAAAAAAAGCAAAAAAAAAAAAGAGGAGGGAAAGAGCATATACCATCATGAGAAGAAAAAAGAGCATGACCTCATGAGAGCACTAATAAGAAAACAGCAACATTTTCGATCAAAATCATCAATACAAAAATTGGGCCCAGAATGTAATGAAAAATTTGAAATTTGGGGTACAGCAGAAAGGGTTCTTGCTGCTTCATTTGTCCCACACATAGCAGCAGGAAAAGCTCTTGGCGATATACACAAACTAGCCTGTTGCACTGCTAAGCAGATGAACTTAACTTCTGATATTTTAACACAGATGCTAAAAGATGTTGATAGTGTCAGACATGCAGTTTTACAAAATCATGCTGCCATTGACTTTTTATTGTTAGCTTTTAGGTCACGTTTGTGAAGATTTTGATGGAATGTGTTGCATGAACTTGTCTGATCATTCGGAGTCAATTTACAACCAAATGCAATTGATTAAGATAACATGAAAAATTAACTGTTGCACATACTGGGTTAGATGAATGCTTAAATCGCTTAGGGTTAGGGGGATAGCTTAAGTATTTAATTAGACAAAGCTTATCAATTATATTAGTTATTATTGCTTTTGTATTATTAGTATGTTGTTTATGGCGATGTATCACTAGCATGTTATATCGCGCGATGAAGCAAGTCTGGATTGCTCAAAAACAAAAAGGGGGAATTGTTGGGAATTTTTGGAAGAAAACGGACATGTGAGTAATCCTGACTATTTAGCTTTAGCCAGAGTGAGCTAAGGGCCTTGAGGCCCAGCTGCAAGGTTATTAAAAGATCAGCTATGTGCAAAAGATAAGGGAGTTGGCAGCAGAAAAGAAGAATAACAGGATGGGAAAGCATCACATAGACAGCACATAAACAGTTGTATTTAACCAGTTCTGAGCCCCTGAGAAAAAGAAAGTTATGGCAGATAAGGAGTTGTAAACAGGATGCCTGCGGTCAGCAAAGTAGGACAAGGACGATAAGCAGCACCCAATCGCAACGCGACAACAGGTGTGTGGACAGCAACACGCAGCCAATCAACATGAGCCACGAAGACGCCAAGATCATATAAATGTAACGCTTTGCTTAATAAAATTGAGCATTGTTGATAACTCATATTGAGTCGTCTCTTTGCTCTGCAAGCCCGCCTCCGCACGTATCTATCCCTAACATGGAGGGCCATCCCACCACCTTCCCTTCCTTGCCTATCTTTTCTGAAAAGTTGGTATCCATCAATTGCAGCACTCCAGTTCTGTGAGTATTCCCACCATGTTTCTGTGATGGCAACAATATCATAGTGTTCTTGATGTACAATGTCCTCCAGATCCTGTTTGTTGCCCATGCTGCATGCATTAGTGTACATGCATTTCAGCTGGGCTAATGGTCCTGCCACCTTTTTTTGAGGAGAAGCCCTAATTCCCATTTGACCATACTCAGATGCTTCCGTAGTTACCAACCTATCACTAACCCTCACGTCTTTGCAGCCACATGGATCAACATCCCCTATCTCCACTGAGACAACAGTCTGTAAGACCTTGCTAGCACTTGTACCCAGAAGTGCTGTCATGCTTCTCCCAGGCTCCTCTCTAGTAAGCCTGGTTTCAACCCCATTCCCCTTCAAATATAGTTTAAAGCTCTTTCAATGAGCCCTGCTAACTCTTGTCCCAGAATCCTTCTCCCTCTACAAGTTAGGCTTTCCCCATCTGCTGTCAGCAGGCCTGGTGTCCTGTAAATCAACACATGATCAAAGACCCAGAATCCTGCCAGTAACACCAGGCTCAGAGCTAGGTATTGATCTGCTGTCTTACCGTTTCTTTCCTCATTGATCCTTGAAACTGGAGTGATAGAGGAGAGCAGTACTTGGGCTCCTGATCCCTTAAGCATTTGTCCCAAAGCCCTGAAGTCTCTCTTCATTTCCGTTGGATTTCTTCTTGCTACTTCATCACTGGTTACCTGAAAGTTGATAGTAATCTGAGGGCTGTACCAGGGTAGGAAGCTTTCTTTGTACATCTTTAACCCTGGCCCCGGGAAGGCAGCAAACTTCCCTAAGAAGTGGATCCAATCTGCATATTGGGCCTTCCGGTCCCTTCAGAAGTGAGTCACCTATGACAATGACCCATCTTTTTTCTTTACTAAAACAGATTTGATGCAGGGTGTAGTCTGCTGCACCTAGCAGGAACTTGTTGACATTGGCCCCTATCCTCTAAGTCACCACATTCAGCCAGGTGGAGAAAGGATGGGAAGTTCTCTGTATCATGAGCTCTGTTTTCCTATTGGGTTTGTTTCGGGGAAGGTAGGGTGTGACTCCAACAGTCTCTCTTTCTTACAATCCCTGATGGTCCTAAACCTACTCACCTCCTCCCAGAGCTCCATGACTAAGCTGAGGAGCTCCTCTATCTGGGCACACCTCCCACAGACATGTTCACTGCTGCCATCTCATACTGGCTTAAGTGTAGGGAACACCCTGCAGCCTAACACCTGAGTGTCAGAATGGTCCCACAACAGAGTTAAGTCTGGGAAGCTGCATCAGTATTTGTTTTTTATATATTTATATTTATATTTATATTTATATTTATATTTATATTTATATTTATATTTATATTTATATTTATATAGCGCCTATCACCATATTGATAAACATTCTTTGGAACCACTCTGACAGCAGAGGTAAGAACAGGAGTCAGCCTGTTAGTACCTCATCACTTCTGTTTCCAACCAATTTAAAAAAAAAAAAAAAAAAAGCCACAAGACTTTGCTGCCAGCCTGCCTGGCTGGTGGGTGCAGAGCTTAGGGATGCCATGGGTTTCTACAGGGTGGATACCATCACTCCCTGGAGGAGTTTCAGCACCCTCCCTGAGTGCCCTTCCACATGAACTGCCACTCAGATTACAAAAGTATGTATGTCTTAGACTGATCCCAACTGCACTGAAGAAGAGTGGAGCTACAGATCATTTGTACTACATTGATGACATCGTTGTATGGGGTAATAGAGCAGAGGAAGTCATTGAGAAATGTAGGAAAATAATTCACATTGTGTTAGAAGCCGGTTTTGCTATAAAGAGAAGCAAGGTCAAAGGACCTGTCAGAGAGGTTCAGTTCCTGGGAGAGCCATTAAAATGATCAGAGGGCTGGAGCACCTCCCCTAGCATCCATCTTGCCACTTAAAATTCCCAGGAACCCCTCCCCTATGAAGACAGGCTGAAGAAGTTGGGGTTGTTCAGCCTAGAGAAGAGGAGGCTCCAAGGTGACCTTTTATCAGCTTTCCAATACCTGAAGGGTGCCTACAAGACAGCTGGGGTAGTGCTTTTTGCACAGGTGTGTAGTGAGAGGACAAGGGGCAATGGGTTAAAACATGACAAGGGGCAATTTAGATTATATATCAGGAGGAAATTCTTTCCTGTGAGGGTCACAAGACACTGGAACAAGTTGCCCAGGGAAGTTGTGGATGGCCCACCCCTGGCAGTATTCAAGGGCAGGTTGGATGGTGCTCTAAGCAACCTGATCTAGTGGTAGGTATCCCTGCCCATGGCAGGAGGATTGGATCTAGATGATCTTTAAGGTCCCTTCCAACCCTAGCCATTCTATGATTCTATGATTTATTTGGACTTTGCTTACAGGTTTAGCTGCAAGGCTCAAACAATGTAGTTGAACTGTACTTGCAGATTTAGCATGTCACTAATGCAGGCTTTCATAGATACAATGGAAGAATGCACTATTACAGCTTAAAAACAAGAACACACTATTAATAGCAATAATGATAGAATATACAAACAAGTGATGCACAGTGCAACTGCACACCACCTCCTGACCAATGCCCATCCCATCCCTGGCTAGTGATCCCGGAGGAAAGAAAATCCCAAAACTGCAATCCCAGAAGAGAGAGACAGCTTCTCAGTCAATCCTCATCTATATACTGAGCATGATGTTACATGATGTTGAATATTACATTGGCCAATTTGGATCTGTTGTTCTGGATATGCTCCCTTCCAGCTTCTTGTGCAACCGACACACTAGCAAAACATGGACATTTGAAAAGTCCTTGATTTCTTAGCAACAACTAAAAAAATCAGTTTATTATCAACATATTCATCCCAAATCCCATATTAAGTCCCAAACATAGTGCTATTCTAGCCAAGAAGAAAATTAGTTCTATCCCAGCTGAAACTAGGACAATAATACCCTCCATATATACATATCCTCCCTAAGCCCATGTATTGCGTGTATGTGGCAAAGTTTTGGTAGTAGGGAAGCTTCAGGGCTGTTCTCTGTTGGGAAGAGGTCAGGGGTCCTTGCCACCTGGTGCCACACTGCTGTGCCACTTCACACTGCATGGCACTGTGCTGCCACCTTGCCACGCAGTGATCTCTGCAAAGCCCTTGAACATCAGTGGGGCTCTGCATAGTGCAGTGGGAAGCCCTAGGAACCCAGCTTGCTCAGGTGTTTGGCTTCTCTCTCTGCCTCCACCACTATTTGCTCCCCTACCTGTGTGCCTCCTTCTTCTGCATACTGCCAAACCTTTCCAACTCCTGTCCTAATAAAGAAAGGAGATGCTTGTTTCTTTTTTTTTTTCCTTCTGTTTTTCCTTGAATGTGAGGGATAGCAACCAAAACCAATAAAAGTTTGCAGAAGTAAAAAAATAATTTGAGAGAGTGAATTGCTGAGAAAAGCATGTACTGGTGCCAGCAGAGGGGCTTTTTTTTCTCCAACACATCCCTTTTTGTCCATTGCCACACAGGGTTCCCGAGTTAGTGGAAGCAATTGTCACTCTCCAGCCTTGGGGAATGTGGCATTGACCCCTGCAAGCCAGGGACACCACCACCACTGCATTTTGCTGTTGCTGAGGGTTCCCTGCCAGCCCCTGTTCTTCAATGCACCTTTAGCCCTGCTGCTCCAGCTGACAAGGCACCCTAAAGCAGAATGGATTATCTGTGACCTGAGCAAGATGTAACTGAAGACACGGCACCCGGTGAGTGGCAGTGGTGGGCCCCTGGAAGAAAAACACTGGCACAGAGCAGTGGGGATTCCACCAAGTTGTAGCCATTTTCTTATTGCTGTCCATGGTGCCACTCCAGGATGGAGGTTGGCTCCTTAGAGTTACTGTCATTCTAGTTGGCTTCCACCCTATCATAAGGGCTTGGCTGTTTCAGGAGTGGGTATCCCAGTGGGACAGAGCTAGCAGCAGCAGCTCTGTTGGGGTGGGGAGCCCAGGGCACTGTGGGTGTCTAGTCACTGCCACCACCACTGGGGTGTCTGGAGGGATGATCACATTTGGGAGAGCTCTGGGTGCCAGTGGGAGAGGATGCAGTCTGGAGTGGGTGTGATGGGTGTGTGTGTGATTTAAACATCTTCTGCTGAATGATTTCAGGCTCCTCATCAGCTTGCTCAGCCCTTTAAATTCACCATTTCTGAATCCTGCAATCAGTTTAAGGAGGAATTTCAATTTTTGCAGGCTCAGTACCACAGGTAATGGTGCTTACTTTCCCCAAGTCTCTCTCCTGGTTCCCCAAAGAGGTGGGGGTGCTGGAGACCCTTCTGACTGAGTTCCCAAAGTGAACAGGGGACCAGTCACACCAGCAAGGCTTTACCTGCTCCTCTGAAACCTGCTGCAACGTATTTCCAGCAACACATGGTCCTTCAGAGCAGAAAGCTCTCACTTAGAGCCCAGGTAATGAATGATAGAAGTGGATGCTCAGGGTCCCCTCCACACATACACACCCTCTTTCTAATTTGTTTTGGGTTTTTTGGTTTTTTTTGGGGTGGGGGTTGAGTGCATGAAGGAAAAATATGTGGCTAGCTGGGCTCATCCTCTTCTTTTCTTCAAAATGCTGCTAAGGGTGTCCATCTTGTCTTGACTTAGATCCCTCATGCCTATCACTGATATGTCAAGTGTTGATAACATGCAAGTGTAGCTAGTGAGCTGTTTCATTATCCTTTGGTTGAAAAACATTATATTCACAAAGCGTCAAGTGATTTTTCACAGCATTGTTCAGTGTCCTACTGAAAACAAAATTAGTCCACAGCAGTCTTGATGTTTACTGCAGTATCCTTTAAACTAACCATAGTATTTTTCTTGCAGTTCTGTCATCAGTTAAAAAAAAAAAAGCAAAATGAACAAAAACCCAGCAGCCTGTCCAGGTCCCTCTGTAGAGCCTTTCTACCTTCAGGCAGATCAACACTACCTCCCAACTTAGTGTCATCTACAAACTTAACTGAGTATGCACTCAATCTCCTTGTCCAGATCATTGATAAAGATATTAAACAGAACTGGCCTCAAAGTTAAACCCTAGGGAACACCACTGGTGACTGACCACCAACTGAATTCAACCCCCTTCACCACAACTCTTTGGGCCCAGCCATCCAGCCAGTTTTTTTAGCCAAGGTAGAGTACACTGGTCTAGGCCATATGTAATCAGTTTCTCCAGGAGAATGCTGTGGGAAACAGAACCAAAGGCTTTACTATGGTCCAAATACACAACATCCACAGCTTTGCTTCATTCACTAGGCAGGTCACCTAGTCATAGAAGGAGATCAGGTTGCTCAAGTAGGACCCCCCTTTCATGAATCTATGCTAACTGGGCCTGATCATCTGGCTGTCCTGCATATGCTGCATAATGGCACTCAAGGTGATCTGCTTCCTTACCTTTCCTGGCACCAAAGTCAGACTGACAGGCCTGTAGTTTCCTGGAGCCTCTTTCTGGCCCTCTTTGTAGATGGGTGTCATATTTGCCAATCTCCAGTCTACTGAGACCTCCACAGTTAGCTAGGACTACTGGTAACTGATTGAAAGTATCTTGGTGAGCACTTCTGTCAGCTCCTTCAGTAGTACCATTGGGTGGATCCCATCTGGCCCCATAGACTTGTGTACATCTAAGTGGTGCAGCAGATCACTAACCATTTCCTCTCTTATTATGGAGGCTTCAATCTATTCCCCATCCCTGTCTTCCAGCTCAGGGGACTGGTTAATCAGTGAACAACTGGTCCTACTACTAAAGACTGAGGCAAAGAAAGCATTAAGTATCTCAGCCTTTTCTTCATCCTTGATCACTATGTTTCCCCTTGGATCCAGTAAAGGACAGAGATTCTCCTTAGTCCTCATTTTTTTGCTAATATATTTGTAGAAGCATTTCTTGTTATCTTTGACAGCTGAAGCCAGACTGATTTCAAGTTGGGCTTTGGACCTTCTAATTTTCTCCCTGTGTAGCCTCACAACATCTTTGTAGTCCTCCTGAGTGGCCTGACCCTTTTTTAAGGGGCACAAACTCTCTTTTTTTCCCTGAGTTGCAACTAGATCTCGCTATTCAGCTAGGCTGGTTTTCTTCTCCACTGGCTCATCTTTTGGCACAGGGGGATGGACTGCTCCTGTGCCTTTAAGACTTCCTTCTTGAAGACTGTCCAGCCTTCCTAGGTTCCTTTGCCCTTCAGAACTGCCTCCCAAGGGACTCTGTCAACCAGTCCCTAAAATAGGTCCAAGCCTGCCCTCTGGAAGTCCAAGGTGGACAGTTCTGCTGACCCTCCTCCTTACTTCACCAAGAATTGAGAACTCTCTCATTTTGTGGTTGCTATGCCCAAGATGGCCTCCAACTATCAAATCCTCCACAAGCCTATATCTGTTGGCAAACAGCAGGTCCAGCAGGGTGCCCTCCCTAGTTGGCTCCCTCAATAACTGTGTCAGGAAGTTATCCTCTACGCACTCTAGAAACCTCTGGGATTGTTTCCTCTCTGCTGTATTTTATTTCCAGCAGACATCTGGGAAGTTGAAATCCCCCACGAGGACAAGGGCAAGTGATCAAGAGAGTTCTCTCAGATGCTTATAGAATATTTTATCTTTCTCTTCATCCTGGTTGGGTGGTCTATAACAGACTCTGACCAAGATGCCTGCTTTGTTTGCCTTCCCCTTGATTCTTATGCATAAACATTCAACTCTATTGTCACTATCACTAAGTTCCAGGCATTCATAGCACTCCCTAATATACAGGGCCACCCCACCACCTCTCCTTCATTGCCTATCCCTTCTGAAGAGCTTGTAGCCATTGATTACAGCAGTCCAGGCATGCAAGTCATCCCACCACATTTCTGGGATGGCAATGAAATCATAGTTTTCCTGCTGCACAATAGCTTCTAGCTCCTCTTGTTTGGGCATTTGTGTAGATGGTCCCACCACCTTTATGCAATAAGTCCCAATTTCTAGCTGACTGTTCTCAGGCACTTCTACGGTAACTAACTGATCAGCAACCCTTGCCTTTTTGTTGCCACATGAATCTCCATCCCCTACCTCCACTGAAACAGCAGGCTAAAAGACCTCACTATCACACCATCCCTCAGATACTCATATGCTGGCCCCAGACTTATTTCTAGCAAGCTTAGTTTTGTGCCTTCTCCCCTTCAAACCTACCTTAAAGTGCTCTCAAGAAGCCCAGCTAGCTCTTCCACCAGAATCATTTTCTTCCTTTGAAACCAGTGTACCTGATCTGTTGCCAGCAGGCCTTACCCTCATGTTAAAGAACCCAAAGTCCTACTGGCATCACCACTCTTAAAGCAAGGTATTGATCTGCTGGCTCTTCCTGTTTATTCCCTCATCAATCCCTGCAACTGAAGAGAGAGGGGGGACCACCACCTGTGCTCCTGATCCCTTAACCAATCATCCTAAGGCCCTGAAGTCTTTCTTCATTGCCTTTGGACTTCTTGTTGCTACCTCCCTTTGGTCAGTTGGAGTCAGCTGCATCAGGTGTGTCCCCTCCCAACTTCTTGCCCACCCCTTGCCTACTTGATGGGACATAGAGAGGGAAATAGAGAAAACCTTGTTGTGCTGCTCTGGAATGGGTAAAACACTGGAGTGTTATCAACACTGTTTTGGTCACTAATACAAAACACAGAACCTTTATCCTGGTTTTACCAGGACAGAATCATAAGCTGGCCATGGAGGGCAGGCCATTAGTAACCCCAAGTCAGCTGTGAGTTTAAGTGAGGCCAGCTGACCCAAGCTGACTAACAGGTGTATCCCATACCACTTAAGTCACACTTGGGGGAGGGGGTGTTATACGCTGGAAACCAATAGACTTCAGCTATCTCAAAGGGGGAAAAGGCTTCTTGGCCATGAGTTGGCAGGGCTCATTGAGAGGGCTTTAAACTAATTTCAAAGGGTGAAGGGGATAAAACCAGGCTCACGAGAGATGAGCTTAGTTTGAGCTCAAGTGCATCTACACCGATATATGAAGTGTGGGTAACAAAAAGGAGGAGCTGGAAGCCATTGTGTAGCAAGATACCTATGACATAATCACCATCACAGAAATATGGTGGAATGACTGTCCTGGTTTGGGCCAGGATAAAGGTGATTTTCTGTCTTGTACTTTTGCTTTTAGCTAAGTCTCTTGTAAGTAGTTGCACTTGCTGAAATTAACAGCAAGTTTCTCAGACAGTGTGTATTTCTAGGACTGATAACACTCGATGTTTATAGTTACTGCTAGACACTGGTATGCAGAGCCAAGGACACTGCTCAGCTCTGAGGAAAACATAAAGAGGTCCCACCTGCAGCCCTCCTTTGGGGAGGAACAGACAAGATAGATGCCAGAATTGACCAAACAGAGTATTCCATCCCATATACATCATCCTCAGTATAAATTTGAGGGATCACGAGGGCCAAGCCATTGATTTCCTGCTTCCAGCTTCTGGCTGCCTGCCCTTCCTGCCTTTCCTGCTTCCCTTCCTTCACCCGGCATCCTGGAAGGATTCTGTCCGTTTGCCTGTGGTCCTGATCTGTGCCAGCCCATATCTGTGTGTTCCTGCCTCCAGTTCCCGACTGCTGCTGACTCCAGGAGTCCAGTCTGGACTTTCCCAGGGTTGCCCTGCAGCCTCGGTGGTGACGTGAGAGCTATTGGGGGAAAGGGGGGAGGAATGTGGTATCCATTTTCCTGTATATTTGTATATATTTAGTAATTTTTCCTATTTATCATTAGTGTTTCATTAAAGTTGTGTAGTTTAGTTTCCAACCCATAAGTCTCTCTCCCTTATTCTCTCTCCTTTATCAGGAGGAGAGAGAGATTAACAGAGAGCATCTGTTACTCGGTTTAATTGCCGGGCCAGTGTTAAACCATGACAATTACTCTCACGATTGGAATGCTGTAATGGATAGCTACAAGCTCTTCAGAAGGGATAGGCAATGAAGGAGAGGTGGTGGGGCAGCTCTATATGTTAGGGAGTGTTTCAATTTTATAGAGCTCAATGACTGTGACGATAAGGTCAAGTGCTTATGGGTAAGGTGAATAAGGTGGACATCCTATTGGGTGTCTGTTACAGACCACCCAACCAAGATGAAGAGGCAAATGAAGCATTCTAAAAGTAGCTGGCAGAGGTCTTGCTATCACTAGCCCTTATTCTGGGGGGGTGTCCTGGTTTGGGCCAGGATAAAGGTGATTTTTCTAAGTTTCTTGTAGATGGTGGAACTTGCTGAGGTTGACAGCAAGTTTCTCAAATGGAGTATTCCATCCCATGTGCGTCATTCTTGGTATGGAGTTGGGGGATCACGAGGACCGAGCCACACCCTTACCAGCTGATCGGCCTCACCTGAGATCACCAGCAGAAGTGCTGGGTACCACCCCCCTTAACAGCTAATTGGTCTCACCTGTAGCACTATAAAAGACCAGCAGAAGCTCCTGGCCTGCCTGGCTGGCTGCCCGCTGGCCTGCCCGCTTGCTTGCTTGCTTGCTTGCTTGCTTGCTTGCTTGCTTGCTTGCTTGCTTGCTTGCTTGCTTGCCTGCCTGCCTGCCTGCCTGCCTGCCTGCCTGCCTGCCTGCCTGCCTTCACCTGGCATCTTGGAAGGATCCCATCCATTCATCTGCCTGTGGTCCTGATCCATGCCAGCCTACACCTCCAGTCCGTTTGCCTGCCTGTGTTCCTGCCTCCTGTGTGTCCAGCCTGGACTCTCCCAGGGCTGCCCTTCAGCCTTGGTTTGCGTGAGAATTATTGGGGGAAAGGGGGAAGGAATCTGATATTCATTCTCTTGTATATTTGTATTAGCCTCCCACCCATAAGTCTCTCTCCCTTATTCTCTCTTCTTTCTTATCAAGGAGGAGAGAGAGATTAATAGAGAGCATATGTCACTCGGTTTAATCGCCAGGCCAGTGTTAAACCGTGACAGGGGGGGACTTCAACTTACCAGACATGTGCTGAGAATATAATGTAGCAGAGAGGACCCAGGCTAGGAAGTTCCTGGAGTGTATGGAGCATAAATTGCAACACAACTGGTGAGTGGGCCTACTAGAAAAGGTACTTTGCTAGATCTGCTGTTCACAAACAAGGAAGGACTAGTGGGAGATGTGGTGGTTGGAAGCTCTCTTGGGCTTAACAACAATGAAATGATAGAGTTCTAAATTCTTAGCGAAATAAGGGGGGGGGGGGGGGCAGGGCAGGGCAGCAAAACCACTACCATAGGGAATACTTAAGCAAACCATAAAAACAATGGTTGGGGGTCTTCTTGGGCTTAGCGACCACAAAATGGTGACGTTCTCAATCCTTGGTAAAGTAAAGAGGAGGATTAGCGAAACCTCCACCATGGACTTCTGGAGGGCAGACTTCAGCCTGTTAAAGGGCATTGGTTGAGAGAGTGCATTGAGAGACAAAGGGTCCAGAAAGGCTGGATGTTCTTCAAGAAGGAAATCTTTAAAGCGCAGGAGCAGACTGTCCTCATGCACCATAAGATGAAATGGCAGGGAAGATGACTGGCCTGGCTGAACAGGGAGATTTTTCTGGGACTTTAGGGAAAAAAGGAGAGTTTGCTTCCTTTGGAAGAAGGAGCAGGCATCTCCAGATGAGGACAGGGATCTAGTTAGGTCACGGACAGAAAAAATTAGGAAGGCAAAAGCCCAGCTGGAGCTCAATCTGACCACTGTCATAAGGGACAAAAAAAGTTTTTACAAATACATTAAAAATAAAAAGAGAGCTAAGGAAAATTTCTGTCCTTTATTGGATGCAGGGGGGAACATTGACATCAAGGATGAGGAAAAGGCTGAGGTACTTAGTGCCTTTTTTACCTCTGTCTTCATTAGTCAGACCAGCCACCCTGGGGTATTCAGCCCCCTGAGCTGGAAGACAGGGACAGAGAGCAGAATAAACTCCCCATAATCCATGAAGAAGCAGTTAACGACCTGCTATGGCACCTGGACACCCACAAGTCTACAGGGCCTGATGGGATCCACCCAAGAGTATTGAGGGATCTGGCAGAGGAGCTTGCTAAGCCCCTCTCCATCATTTATCAACAGTCCGGGTGGCTAGGGGAGGTCCCAGATGACTGGAGGCTTGCCAACATGATACCCATCTACAAAGAGGATCTGGGGAACTACAGGCCTGTCAGACTGACCTTGGTACTCGGGAAACTTATGGAGTAGTTCATCTTGTCTATGGTCATGTGGCATGTGCAGGCCAACCAAGGAATCAGGCCCAGGCAGCATAGGCTGAGGAAAGGCAGGTCCTGCTTAACCAAACTTATCTCCTTCTATGACCAGGTGACCCACTTAGTGGACAAGGGAAAGGCTGTGGATCTGTCTATCTGGACTTTGGTAAAGCCTTTGATACGGTCTCCCACAGCATTCTCCTAGAGAAACTGGTGGCTCATGGCAAAAAGAGGAATACTCTTTACTGCGTTAAAAACTGACTGCATGGCCAGGCCCACAGAATTAAATCCAGGTGGTAACTGGTCAGTGTTATCTAGGGCTCAGTTTTGGGAACAGTCTTGTTTAGTATCATTATCAACAAGCTGGATAAAGGGACTGAGCGCTTCCTCAGTAAGTATGCAGATGAAACCAGGTTGGGAGGGACTGTTAATCTGCTTGGAGGTAGGAAGGCTCTGAAAAGGGACCTGGACAGTCTGGATCAATGGACCAAGGCCACTAATATGAGGTTCAACAAGGCCAAGTGCCAGGTCCTGCACTTTGGTCACAACAACCCCATGCAACTAGAGGCTTGGGGAGGAGTGACTGGAAAGCTGCCTTTTGGAAGAGGACCTAGGGGTGTTGGTTGACAGCCAGCTGAATATGAGCCAGCAGTGTGCTCAGATTACTAGAAAGCAGATAACATCCTGGCCTGTATCAGAACTATTGTAGCCATCAGAACTAGGGAGGTGATTGTCTGCCTGTACTCAGCACTAGTGAGGCCATACCTCAAATACTGGTAAGTTTTGGACCACTAACTACAAGAAAAATATAGAGGTGCTAGAAAAAGTCCAGAGAAGCGCAAGGAAGCTAGTGAATGGTCTGGACAAGTGCTATGAGGAAAGGCTGAGGGAACTGGGAATGTTTAGCTTGGAGAACAGGAGGCTGAGAGGTAACCTTATTGCTCTCTAAAAGTACCTTAAAGGATGGAGTAATGAGATGGGTGTAACCCTATTCTGCCTATTAACTGTATGAGTCCCAGTGCAGACCATGGAGGGACACAACACATTATGGGTTTTCATTTGGACACTTAACTTATCCAGCTAATAGTCCATCCATCAAATCCATCTCCTCCATTTGAAGGCAAGAATGTTGTGGGGGATTGTGTCAAAGGTTTTACAGAATCTAAGAGGGCATCAGATGCTCTTCTTGTCCAATGATGCAGTCACTGAACCACAGAAGGCAACTAAAGTAGTCAGGCACAATTTGCCATCGGTGAAGCAATATTGGCTTTCTCAGATCATCTCACTGTCTTTCACGTTTTGACATGAACTCCTGTTACTAATATGTTTTGGCTCTCCATTGCTACTGAATTTCAGTTGTTACTGAAACTACTGTTACTGTTCAGTTGTTGTTGGCTTGACCTCTAATTTTCACCCATAAGCTCTCAACCTGTTAATCCCTGTCTTTCAAAGACAGCTCTGTGCAAGGAGCCTCTCCTCTCAGCCTCTCCTTCCTTCTGAACAGTCTCTAGCCATCAATTGCAGAGCTCCAGTCGCATGTCATCCCAAGTTCCAGTGACAGCTATTAGGCCATAGCTTTCCAGCTGCACAGTGGCTTCCAACTCCTCCTGTTTGTTACCTGTGCTGCATGCGTTAGGATACAGCTGGTTTGGTTGGGCTGTCAACTGTATCACCTTTTTGAAGGATCAAGCCCCAGTTCCTTTGTTGCATTTCTTGGGTGTTCCCCTGTTGGCTCCCAATGCATCAGCAGCCCCTGGCTCTTCTTTATGGTTCAAAACTACACCCCCTTCCCCCACTGAGTCTATTTTAAAGCCCTCCTTGTAAGCCTGGACAGCTTGTTAGCAAAGACCCTCTTGCCCCACTTGGTCAGGTGAATCCCATCAGCTCCCAACTGACCAGGCTTCTCAAATGTAGATCCATGATCATAGAAGCCAAAGCCTTGAGTATGGCACCAGCTACGCAGCCAGGCATTCACCTCTTCATCTTCTCCTTCCTGGACCCCTTGCTCTGACTGGGTGAATAGAGGAGACTCACCACCTGTGGTGCCTCATCAGGCCCTACATGGAATAGTAGGAGCAGATGATAATCTGTAGGGTTCACCAGGCTCAGCAGCCCCTCAGTGACGCCATGAATGTGAGCTCCTGGCAGGCAGGAGACTTCTCTAGAGAAACGGTCCAGACAGCAAACGGGTACTTCAGTGCCTCTCAGTAGGTAAGGAATCTTCTATTACTAATACCTTATGTGCTTATCCGGTGGTGCCAGTTCTAATGCAGATGGGCGGCTGGGTCAGCTTTGCATGGTTGTCCTGCTGTCTTGTCCCTTCAGCAGATATTGGGGCAGTTCAAGCCCCCCATGAGTACCCTGTGAACACGAGGCTGCTCCTATCTGTGTGTAGAGGGCCTCGTCCGCTTGTTCTTCCTGGTCAGGAATATATAATAAACACTCACTACAATGCCACCTTTATCTGTCTTTTCTTTAATCCTTACCTATAAGATCTCAGTCAGCTCATCAGCCATCCCCAGGCAGGGCTCCACACACACCAGCTGTTCTCTCACCAAAAAGGGCCACTCCCCCTCTTCATCTTCCTTGCCTGTCCATCCTAAAGAGCCCCTACCCCTCCATGGCAACACTCCAGTCATGGGAGCCATCCCACCAGGTCTCTGTGATCCCAATGAGATTGTAGCCCTGCAACTGCACGTGCATCTCTGACTCCTCAGGCTTATTATTCCCCATTCTACGTGCACTAGTGTACAGGCACTTCAGAGAGGCACCCCAGCACGTTGACGCCCTAAAAAGGCTTTTGGGAATTCCTCCATAATGGTGCCTGGTAGGCACTTCCTTACTTACACAGAAATGCTGGAGGTGACCTTGCTTAAGCTTCCATTTGGTTGATTTTGTGATCCCTTCTTGTCACATAACCCCCTGCCCTTTGCTCAGTGACCCTGTCCATCACTCCCTTGCAGGGCTTCTGGTTACTCCCTCCCTCCCCACCTCATTCTTAGTTTAAAGCCCACCTAAGGAGGGCAGCTATCCTACTGGCAAAAATAATCAAGTTTAGCAGGACCAAGTTTGCCAAGCTCACATCTACTCCATGACCACTTTATAGCTGTTCCTGGGTTTCCATCATGCACACAAAGAGCGTCCAACAGGCTCCGTACATTTTCATCCTTTTGCACGCAAGAGTGCCAGTTCTTTGTCACTTTTAATACCAAGTGAGAAAAAAAGGAGTCCAGATCCTTTTTCTCACAAGAACCTCTTACCTGCCCTGGACAGCATTTTGTCCTTTCTTAAATAGCTTTTCATAGAGATGTCACCAGCTTCACCAAGTTGCTCAGCTTTGGCCTGCGGTGAGTCCGGTGCCTAGCTGGCTGGAACCATCTGTGTCCAGCATATGGCAGACCCTGGCCTCTTCTCAGAGAGGCTACCCCTGCAGGCTGCACCTGGAGCACTGCATCTAGTTCTGGTCCCCACAATTCAAAAGAAGATGTATACAGACTGGAGAGGGTCCCAAGGAAGGGCAAGAAGATGATCAAAGGGCTGGAGAACCTGCCCTACAAGGAAAGGCTCAAGGAATTGGGTCTTTTCTCCCTTGGAGAAGAGAAGGTTCAGGGGGACCTCACCACTGTATTCCAATACTTAAAGGGTGAGACATAAAGTCTACCAGGCAACACAGACTTCTAAAACCTGAGGCAATCGCTCAGTCTCTGAATGTATAAAGCCATACCGAGCTGCTTCAAAATTCCCCTGCTCCCAAAAGCAGGAACACCTCCTAGATACCTTAGGGAGTTACACAAAACAGAACAATAGATGTTACCTAGCTCAATCATTCAGTAAGCAAACACTACACCAGTGCAGCAGCTTTGAGGAAACATCATGCATCAGTTTCCATCTACTTTGGGTAAATGACTTTTCCATCTCTCCCCTGGGCGGATCAAATGAAGGTGAAGTCCTTGGGTTACTTACATGCCCATGTCACCAAACTTCACCTGATCGCTTGGGGATTTAGAGGAAGGAGATGAAGACACCTCCCAGTGGGTGTCTCAGATGCCCCAGTAACACAGTGTTCAAGGGCAACGAGGGATCGCCCGGCTTTCGCATGCCCACCTCCCTCTTTCCATAGCTGTTAAAGCTACCACCCCACCCCCCCAAAGTCCACTAAGCTGGGTGTGGGAAAGAAGGTGGGAGGGGACAGAGCCAGGACAGCTGATCCAAACTGACAAAAGAGATCATAGAATCATAGAATTAGCTGGGTTGGAAGGGACCTCAGAGATCATCAAGTCCAACCCTTGACCCACTGGTGCGGTTGCTAGACCATGGCACTGAGTGCCACATCCAGTCTCTTTTTAAATGTCTCTAGGGATGGAGAATCCACCACCTCACCGGGCAGTCCATTCCATTGCCTGATCACCCTCTCC
This sequence comes from Heliangelus exortis, assembly GCF_036169615.1. Lineage (NCBI taxonomy): Eukaryota > Metazoa > Chordata > Aves > Apodiformes > Trochilidae > Heliangelus > Heliangelus exortis. Next base: position 1,567,833 of record NC_092453.1, on the reverse strand, counting down.
GTAAAAAAATTCTTTCTGATATCCAGCCTAAATCTCCCCTGGCGCAACTTAAGACTGTGTCCTCTTGTCTTGTTGAAAGTCGTCTGGGAAAAGAGACCAACTCCCACCTGGCTACAACCTCCTTTCAGGTAGTTGTAGAGAGCGATGAGGTCTCCCCTGAGCCTCCTCTTCTTCAGGCTGAACAGCCCCAGCTCCCTCAGCCTCTCTTCATAGGGCCTGTGCTCGAGTCCCTTCACCAGCCTGGTTGCCCTCCTTTGGACCTGTTCCAGGACCTCGATATCCTTCCTGAACTGAGGGGCCCAGAACTGGACACAGTACTCGAGGTGTGGCCTCACCAGGGCTGAGTACAGGGGCAGAATCACTTCCTTGGACCTGCTGGCAACGCTGTTTCTGATACAGGCCAGGATGCCATTGGCCTTCTTGGCCACCTGGGCACACTGCTGGCTCATGTTCAGCTTCCTGTCAATCCAGACTCCCAGGTCCCTTTCTGCCTGGCTGCTCTCCAACCACTCTGTGCCCAGCCTGTAGCGCTGCATGGGGTTGTTGTGGCCAAAGTACAGGATATTACACTGTGCTATGGAAGCACCACAGCTGCCGTTCAGACCAACTGTCTTCTCCCACCACAGCCCTCCTCGACAGAAGAGGAATATCAACAGGGCCTTATCACACAGCCGTCGATCAAGGCCTCCAACAGGAGTTGGATTGCTTCCAAAACATTGCACTGTGCCAAAACCACCCTTGTATGGCACACCTGTAGTGTCACATACAGTAGTTTCCAAAGTTTTAGCGGCAGCCTGTATACACCGGCTTTAGGTACATTTGCGTACCACTTCCAAAAAGCTAAGAGTTCGCTTCCTACAAGATGCAGGAGACTGCTAAGCAGTTCCAGCATCACGCTTCAAGTGACTGGACAGATCACTATCTATAGAACACTATCAACAGACCAAAATATTCCACATACTTGCACCCCAGGGAGACACCGGTTTAACTTGCGGAACTATTTCCCTCAGTAAGACACACAAGAGACAGAGATGATATCTCCATGCTAAATCTTTATTGTGCAACTGCTACTCAAAACCTTCATTACCTTTCACAGACACACACCAAAAAACCCAAAAAATAAACCAACAAAAACCCAACAGATCACATATTAAAAGTGGCTAGCTTGATGGACAACATACGAAATCCGTTCAGTGCCCATTTGTACATGTGCAGCAACTCTTGGGGTGCAAAAATCTTAGCCAGGTGACCAGCCTAACTGATGGCCAGCCAGAATACAGAGATGCACATGACAGACAGGCTGCCCACCCTTGGGCCCTTCATCCACAACTGTCTGTAATCCATTGGCCAGGCCCAGATGAGCAGCATGCTTCTTGCCAACAATCATTAAAGGCCCCAAAAGCTGGAGAAGGAAGTACAAAACCATAAATAAATAATTTTAAAAGCCATGCACTGCGGGAGATCAGTGGACAACACGCAGATTAATATAATCAAAGTACTGCTGTTTATTGAGAGTAGCGGTAGCCCTTTTATACAATCAGGCTGATAATATAAGCATATTGCTGACTGGTACAGCACATTTTTCATATGCCACAGTGCACTATCCTGAAGTGACACTTCAGTTTGAAACCGCACCTGCAAATCTGCGCGTACAAAAGGACCAGCACCCAGTAACATTTGTGCTTGCACCCCATACATCGGTGTTCTGTCTAGGAATCACAGCTGCATTTTCACACAGCATTTGCCATTTATGATGAAATTGCAATTGTTGAGAAGGAGTTAACAGAGTATTAATGAGCATTTTTGTGTCATATGGCGTCAACAATTGAGTAGTAAAAAGATGTTGCAAAAGAGATCGAGTAAACGATGATTTCAAACCGTATTGCGTAATGGCAGCTTTGGCTTCTTTTATCATTTTCCAATCTAATGCAACCCATTGACATCCTCCTCTGGGTCCCACAATTACTGGAAAAGCCATTGGACCCATATTGGGAACCATTTCTCCTTCAACTATAGCATTTTGAATAATTCCCTTCCATCTAGTTACTGGATACACACTCCCACCTCCCCCACTATCCCCCCCACCACCGTCCCCTCCCCATGTTGGACCTGGAAGAGGTGGAGCAGTGGGTGTTAAAGGGTTAAGGGAAGTAGGAGCAGGAATAGGGAACGGATCAGGGGGTAAAAATGGATTAGTGCCCCTGGGTTGTTCGGGATGTTCCCTGGAGCAAAAACTAGGGTTTTTTTTTCAGGGGTATACTCATCCTTGGTCTCCAGTTCTTTTAGTTTTTTCAGTAGTTCCCTTAGTTGCTTGTCTCCGAGTCCCAGTTCTTCCTCTGGTTGTTGCTCTATAGCAGGCATTGCTGGTGTTGACGGGGGAAGCGGAGAATAGATTGATGGCAATGGTGGTAGAGAAGATAAATCAGGCAGCGGAGGGGGGGGGGGAAGGCAACGGCGGCAGAGTGGCCAGGAGCCGCAGCAGGCAGGTGGGAGGGGGGGGGGGCTCTGCATTCTGAGATTTCTCGCCTGTGTTTTCCGGCTTATCTCCCTCTGGGTCCTCCGACAATTCTGGTGGCGGCAGCGTTTTCGGTCGCATTTGGTTTTGCTTCTTGGTCCCATTTTTACTTTACAGCGGAACCCCAGGGTCAAATGGCACAGTTGGCTGAGCTTGAATCAGTATAGCCCCCGCAGGTGCTGGTGGGGGTATTTTAGGTGTCTCAAATAACTGTTTAGAGGTCGAGTCCATATTTTGAGCATTCGTCGGTACTGGTAGATCAGGTGTTAAGGCAGCAAACGCTGAGGCTGCTGCTGCCCTCTCACTTTTCATTTCTTTTAATGTGTCTTGAATCAGTCTCCATAATGTGGCTAATTTTCCAGCCTCCTTAGATCGTTTGCTAATTTCATCCCATAGGGACTTCCCAATTTCTTCCCCCATTTCCAGCTCAAAAGCTATACCAACAGTGGGGATCAGGGCTCTCTCTTTAGCCTACTGTAGCAGCTGCTTCAGACTGCCACCCTCATAAGGTATCCCTCTCTTGGAGAGGATATGTTGGAGGAGCTTAACTACTGCCTCTTCTTCTTTAGTGAGTGTAGACCCTATCTCCTCCCCGACTGCTCACCTGATCAGGGTGAGATTCCTCCAGCACGCGTGCGCTACTACCAGCCGTCGGGGCAACGAGCTGTTTCATTCGGCTTTCCCGCTACCCTCTCATTCCAGCTGTCTTCATCGCTCCTGGGAAGCAACAGCAAGAGGGTCCCTGTTCCGGACGCCGTTTGCCAGGAAGAGAGCAAAAACATAGACTGCGACACACACCAATATGGTTAAAGTGCAGCTCCTGGATCTTTTTCAGATTACTAGGAATCCCTCTCTTAGAGAGTATACTACCTAGTAATGACACTGCCGCCTCTGTCTGCATTTGCCTCAGGTTTGCAGTGCCTACCTTACAGGGGTGAGCGGCCAACTCACTTCCAGCTCCTACTGCAATCGCCAGGCAGGGCCAACTCCCGTCTGCGTTTCCCGACGTCCAGATAGACCATCGCATGAAGCAACTAGCAGCAATTTAGTGTCCCTGTTCGGGCGCCATTTTTGGGAGATCAGTGGACAACACGCAGATAAATATAATCAAAGTATTGCCGTTTATTGAGAGTAGTGGTAGCCCTTTTATATACAGTCAGGCTGATAACATAATATAAGCACATTGCTGATTGGTACAGCACATTTTTCATATGCAACAGTGCACTATCCAACTGGTTAAATACAACTCTTTATGTGTTGTCTATGCCATGCTTTCTCATCCTGTTATTCTTCTTTTCTGCTGCCAACTCCCTTATCTTTTGCACGTAGCTGATCTTTTAGTAACCTTGTAGCTGGGCCTCAAGGCCCTTAGCTCACTCTGGCTAATGCTAAATAGTCAGGATTGCTCACATGTCCGTTTTCTTCCAAAAACTCACCAACAACGCACCAAGAGGGAAGGAGGGCAGGAAGGGAAGGAATCAGAGCAGGTAACCACCCAGAGAAACCCATTAGCCAATTCCTAGCAATTCAACCATTGCGCTTCAAATTACCACCTCTCCCACTGCAACTGACATTTTCCAAGTAGAGCTACAAAGATCCATTATGCACACTACTATAGAGAAAAAAAGAGCTATGTAATTTTTTCCAAGATAGATAGTAATGGACTACAAAACAGCCACAGAACTAAGTTTGTCTCTGGGTTAAAGCCCCCATTTAAGCTTCAGGCAACATAAGCAATTCTGGTGGAAAATAAACTTGAGGCTGCCTTTTGCATCAGTTTACAAAGTCTTTGAACTTGACTTTTATAGCTAACAGGGAAGAATCCAGCACCTCTTGACCAGCTTTGCCCTTCCTGACCCCTGACCTGCCAAAAACCCCAAGCCCTCTTCTCCATATTACAAGAAGTACTACTAACTCTTGCTCTAAACCATGACAGTAGGCATCAGACTACGCTCCAAAACAACACTGCATTTTGCACCTGAAGCACATACCCAGGGATGAGCATTTCTTTATATCATTGCTTTTAGTCAAAATGCTCAATTCTATTACGAGCTAGAGGCAGAGGATTATAGCCCCAAAATAGCCTACTGCGCTGTATCGAGAGAAAAACGGGGGATGGGAAAAGAGTCTAGTAAATTAGGAACTAATTACAGGTACAGTTCAGCATACAGAAAGCTTCCCAACACTTACAGATTCACCAGAATCTTCTGCTTCAGGTAACCTGATAATTGGCTCCTTGGGTATGATTAGGAAAAGCATCAGAGCTTGGCATGAAAGATCATGGAATGCAAGGCACTGGAGGAAGAGCAAACAGTTAAAACCTAATTGGCTTCAGAGAAGGGAAACATAGCTCAAGCAAATCACTGACCTTGTACAGCAGCAAGTTACCAGATACCCCAAATGCAAGTCAAAACGTTGATTTTCCTTACGTGCTATTAATACTTTCTATGCACAAAATACAACATATTAACAGAGTTTCCTCCAGAAATGGGATTCAGCACCCAGGAGACGGGCCTAGACTTCAGATTTCTCTTATGCAGAACCAACTCGTTCACTGTTGACTTTTACATATGTACGTACACCCGGACATCCCCGAGAAGACTGGCTGCGTGTGCTCCATCTAAGGTTTCGAGACTATCACTCTACACGAGGTAGGACCACTCCCATCCCTCAGCAGCAAACTTTTCACAACTGGAAGTGACAAAAGGATATCACGCGGCAAAAGTCTGCGGCTGCCACCAAGTGCCTTGCTGTCAGTGGCCTCCCCTACGTGTGCACACGACACGGCGAGGCTGGGAACCGAGGCAAGCCGGACAGTGCACCAGAAACCTCGCGCAGCCTCGGCAGCCGGGGGGTGGATGGGGAGGCACCGAAGAAGCGCGATATTTTAGCGATGATGCAGTAGAGAGCGCCACAACCCAGAGAAAGCCCCGTCCGTCCCCCGCCCTTCCAGCCACCTGCAGACACGCCACCAACCGCCCTGCCGCGCTTGCGGGCAACGCGCAACCGGTCTCTGGCTCAGGGTGCCTGCGAGCGCGGGGGGAGGGGAAGAGAAGGGCAACAGGAAGGGAAAGCGAGGGGAACCGCGCACGGTGCAAAGCCACGCCTACCTCCTCGTACTCGTAGATGACGCTGGCGGGGAAGCGTCTTGCCGATGATCTTTCTGAACACACTAGTGGCGGGCGCCACCCGGCCTGACAGCCCGTGCCCCAAGAATCTCGTCGGCCACGACTACACCCGTTCTCGTCCCCACGCTTCCTCCAGTGGGCCAGGCCCGCCACGGCGCCCATGGCAGATCCCGCGTCTCGATTGGCTTTTTTGTCTGTCGTTTTCGCTTGCTCCCGCCCCTTTGTCGACCCAGTGCTTCCCGGGGATCAGGGAGTTTGCATGCTTTCGGGGCGCGGAGGGATCCGACATGGGGCTGGAGGGAGAAGACGTCCGACGAGCGATCTGTGTCTTTTAGTGCTACCACCCTGAGGGCGGGCAACGAGGTCTCGCAAGAGGCTGTTGTAGCTAGAAGTACTATTTATTGTTATCCATTACCGCATAGAGTTCACCCCAAACGTACTTGTGGCTTTTCGTTGCTGCTCCCTCCAGTCAAAAGACTGCTTTTGTCTAGGAAGGGCAGGCCTTAGCTTTTCAGAACATGTCACAGAACCAACAGAAGTTGCTCTGAATTCTTCCCTGAAAGCCCCATTTCATTGCAGATGTCTCCAAGCTGCACACCTCCTGGGAGAAAATAAAATACAAAGCATGTATTCATCACAGGAGGCTTGAAGGCGGGAGGGCAGATCAAGATAGGATTTGCGCTAAGCTGGGTAGGAGGCTTTGAGAAAAATAGGCAGTGCCCCCAAAGCTGCCCAAGGGTGGTCTGTGGTACCCTGCACCACTGGGGATAGGGAGCAATTTGATTCCATATAATCCATGATCAAGAGACCAAGTGGAGAAGATAAATCATTTGATCAAATTGCAAATTGTAAAATTAGGCCAGGAAGCCAACCTGTCCTGGGCCCAGTTGTTACCCTTGGCACTCCTGAGGTTAAGAACTAAACCCAAGGCTGAGGAAGGGCTAAGTATGGGAGGCCCTATATTGTGCAGGACACCAAGTACTGCATGGAAAAAGAGCAGAGGTGGGCACAATACCTATATGGTAGAAGCACTTCTGACACGGCGCAAACAATAAATGCTACTTGCAATCTACCAGATGGGTATTGGTGGTTGTGTGGAGATTTAAAGGCCCCAAAACAGTTACCACATAATTGGACAGGAGATTGTATAATGGTATATCTGGCTCCTCCATTACAAATGTATCGTAAGGAGAGCATGACAGGTATTGTATGAGGAGTTGGGAGAAAGTTTAATAAGCTAACTGTTTCTAATCCCTTGATTAGATACAATACTGGTTTTCACAATTTTGTTAGGGCCTTGATTCCTACTTTGGGTGTGGCGCAGCTTGAGCAGGATATAGTTAATATCTCAAGTGAAATGGAGTTAATAGCTAATTCGACTGCTGATGCTATTTCTCATCTAAATCCAGAGATTAATTCTCTGCATGGAATGGTTCTCCAAAATAGGATGGCTCTAGATATTAAAACTGTTTAGAGACAGAGTTTTAAGCCTTTAAACAGCAAAGGTATTTATTTGCGGATCCGGGGAACTCCCAGCTCTCGCTGGACAAAAAGTTCCGAGGGTTAAGGGAAAGGGTTAGGGTATTTATACAGTAAAAGGGGAGGTTACAACATCGTTACATCCTCAATTCTTGCTGACTTCATTATATTGTTACAAGGCAATATCAGACTCTATCCATAACTTTCTTCTTATCTGTTGGTGGTGGCATCCTTTATGTCCTTCATGTGAAGATGTTCACATTCTTTGGTGCCCAGCTGGTGCCTAAATGGTCTTGGCAGTGTCTTGTTTTAAGAACAAGACCTACATTTTAATTATCTTCGAGACAGAAGCTAATCTCGTTCTGGCCTTGTGTTTGGTTACATTGTTCTAGTGGAAAATGATATGTCTCAGCTGCTTTGTTCACTTCTTTCTCAGTTTAACCCTAAATTTTACTGGTTATGAATACAAATTCATTAACATATTACAAGTTTTAATTCTACATAAAGTAAATTCACATTCATTGCTTGTATAATTGCTTGTATAATCTTAGCACAAAAGTGCGAGCCTCTGTCTGCGGAGATGCTCCTAGGCACCCCGACCCTCGGTATGATTTCATTAAACAAGACTTTAGTTACTTCTCTTTCTTTGCTTGTTCTGCATGGGAACGCTTCAGGCCACCCAGAAAATGTATCAGTCAAAACCAAGAGGTATTTATACCCCCCTTTCCTTGGGAGTTCAGAGAAATCAATCTGCCACACTTCCCCTGGGAATTTTCCTCTATCAATTACCCCCTGGTGTACCTTTGTTCCCATGTTTGGATTATTTTCCAAACAGCGTTCACATTGGGATGTGACCTGTTTCACTGCTGTGAATAGCTTTGGCCCTGCTATTCTAACTTTTAAATGCTGATGAAGAGGATCTAATCCCCAGTGGGCCTTGTCATGTTCTGTTTTTACAAATTGCCATACTAATTTCTCTGGCAGCACTAGTTGTCCTGATTCTAGCTGACCCCATCCACTATCTAACATTTTACCTTTGTTTCTTTGTATCCACTTATGGTCTGATTCCTGGTACTCTGGTTGAAAATTAGTATCTAATTCTTCTGGTACCAGGGCCAATACTAAATGCTTGGCTCTTGCAGCAGCTAATTTAGCTTCCGCATCTGCTGCTCTATTACCTATTTCTGGAACAGTGTTACCTTTCAGGTGCCCCTTGCAATGCATTATGGCCACTTGGGTTGGGATCTGAATAGCCTCCAGCAACTGTAGGATATATCTTCTGCATATTTTCTGGGTCTTCCTTGGGCAGTCAGCAGTCCTTGCTCCTTCCAGATTGCCCCGTGGGCATGTACAACGGAGAAGGCATATTCCAAATCCGTCCCTATGTTAATTCTTTTCCTTCTTGCAAACTGAAGGGCTCGGGTAAGAGCTATCAGTGCGGCCTTCTGCGCTGAGGTTCTTGCAGGTAAAGGATTCGATTCAATTACCTGTTCTGTTGTAGTTACTGCATAGCCGGCTGTTCTTACCCCCTGCTTTACGAAGCTACTGCCATCCCAGAACCAGTCATCTGCCCCTTCGAGTGGCTCTTCCTTGAGATCCGGGTGACTGGAATACACAGCCTCGATGGTTTCTAGGCAGTCATGCTCAATTGGCTCTGCTGGTATTCTTCCTTCTAGAAATGAGGCTGGGTTGACAACATTAGTTACTTGAATGGTTACATCATCTGATTCGCTAAAATCGCCCAGTACTTCAGGAACTGGGAGGGTGACAGCCAATGGCCACCTTTCTGTTCCAGTATTGCTGATACAGTGTGGGACACTAATACAGTCATTTTCTGGCCCATAGTGAGTTTTCTGGCCTCTTCTATGTTTATGATTACTGCAGCCACTGCCTTCAGGCATGTGGGCCATCCTTTACTTACTTCGTCTGGTTGCTTAGAGAAGTAAGCCACAGCCCTTTTGTATGGCCCCAGTTGTTGAGCTAGGACTCCCAGGGCCATTCCCTGGCGTTCATGTGAGAACAGCCAAAATGGTTTTGTTACATCAGGTAGACCTAATGCTGGGGCTTTCATCAGCTCTTGTTTCAGTCTTCTAAAGGCTGCTTCTGCTTCAGGAGTCCAGACTAGGATAATTTTAGATTGCTTTAACAAATCATACAGAGGTTTGGCATGTATCCCATACTGATACATCCACAGGCAACACCAACCTGTTATTCCCAGGAAGGCTCGCAGGTCTCTCACTGTTTCAGGTCTGGGCATCTGGCAGATGGCTTCTTTCCTCGAGGTTCCCAGGGATCGCTGTCCTCCAGAGATCTCGTATCTTAGGTAGACCACCTTTTCCTGCACCAGCTGTGCTTTCTGTTGGGAGACTCGATAACCGTTTAAACCCAAGAAATTTAACAACGAGATTGTCGACTCAACACATTGTTCTTCTGTTTCAGTTGCTATCAGTAAATCATCCACGTATTGCAGAAGAGTGCCCTCTCCCTGTGGCCGCTCCCACTGTTCCAATTCTTTGGCCAATTTATTTCCAAATATTGTAGGACTATTTTTATAACCTTGAGGTAACACCGTCCAGGTTAGTTGTGTTTTTCTCCCTTTACTCACAGACTCCCATTTGAAGGCAAAAATCTTTTGGCTTTCTGGGGCTAAGATAAGGCAGAAAAATGCATCTTTTAAATCTCAGCCTTTTCTGCTTGGCCTGTCGCCCCCACAACATGTACAAATTCATCAGATTTTGGCATCGATAACGATGGGGGCAGCCTGCTTTGATAATGCTACATCCACAGGCTCCCGTAGCAGTGCAGCCTGCTCCCTTCCAGTTTTAAAACAAGTTCTTTTTCCATGTCTGATAATTCAGATAGCATTAGATCAATATCCTCCCAGTCAGCATCTAAATTCTTTGCAGTTAATTCAAACCTTCAAGCGACCCCTTCTGCATCTCTCCTCAATTTTTCACTTCCTCTCTCCAATTGTTAAGGTTGCTTGTGGTAAATGATATTTTTATCCGTGCTTGTTCTCCTAATTTGGGCATTACTTGTCGAAGAGGGGCTATTGTATGGTTCTCTGGGATTTCTTTTCCTCCCTCTAATTCACCCTCTCCGGTCTGAGCTTTTGTCTTTATTTCTGCCCTTTCTGCTTCTGCTTTTTCTGCCTTCAGTCTTGCTTTCTCTGCTTCAAGTTTCGCCCTCTCTGCTTTGGCTTTAGCTTCTACCCTAGCTTTTTCCGCTTCTAATCTTGCCCTCTCTTCTCCTATTTTTGCCATTTCTGCCTCCCTTTCCTTTTCCTTTCGCTCGGTTGCCCTTGTGTAATATGGATGGCTAGTCCCTTCTCCGGGATCATCTCCCAGGTTTTCGGTGTCTGCTCTACTCTCTCTCTTCTTCACCCTTTTCCCTGTCTCCTGCGGGTCTTTCTCCTCGTCTTTGTCTCCCCCTACCGGCTTTCGCGGAACACTTTTCAATTCTTTTTTTCTCGCTTCCCGATTCTACGGAGCTACTGCCGCTTTCCTGTTGTAATATTGGCGGCGGTACTCCACATCCTGGCACAAGGGGCTGATATTCTTGGAGGCTAACGGTACTTTCCGCTTCACTATTTTTTCCTTTCAACTTAAGGCATCGTTTCCCTATGCTACACGCATCACAACAGCGTTCCTTTAGCTTGCTGCTTTTCTGATCCCATTCTAGTGCTAAAACAAAGGGATCTTGAGGTGATACATTTATTCCAGAATTTTTTGCCATTCCGGCTTACCCCTTAAGGTAAAGAACATGTCTGCATACATTACTTCATCCCACTTTTCCATTCTACGGAGAAACAGCAGAAGTTGTAGGATGGTATTTTAGTTTAAACTCCCCCCTGGTGGCCATTTTTCTCCATCATCTAATTTATACAGAGGCCACCAATCCTGACAATATTTCGCAAGTGTCTTTTTCTTTATATTTCCCCCCGGAATTCCACCTAACACTTCCAATGCTTTAAAATGCATCCCAAGGGGGTTTTAGCATTAATTTCCTTACTCTGTTCAGTCCCCATTATGCCTACTCCAGAGGTTACAACTGGGGGGGGGGCCCTTTCTGGATTACCAAATTCTATTCAGATTTCAGCAATTTACAATTTCAACACCTTAATCAACTTATTCTAGCATTCAAGAGCACTTCCTATTTTGTTTTAACAATCCACATTCACACCACTCGCTTCGTCCGTCTCTGGCCGGCCCCCTCGCGGGTGACACGGAAACGCAAATCGGGACTCCGCAATCGCTTCGCAATTAAATTGCGTCTCAGTCACTCACTTTCACACACAGTCACGCACTTTCAGTCAGAACTTTGCACAGGTAGAATTTTACACAGAACCTTACACGTTGCTTTACCGCCTATGGTCACAAGATGCCGCTATAAACCACGGATACTGCCGGTGCTGCGGCAAAAGACTCCCCGCAACCCCCCCCCCCCCCGAAGATAAAGCTATAAAATTTTTCTTCGACAGGGACGCGTAATCACAACACTTAACTCTCTTAAAAGTGGCGCAACAAGATAGCACAATCAACAACCAACATATAAGCGAAGGATCCCAGAATCAACGACCACAGCATTAACAGAAGCCTGTTATCAATACCATACAATTCTCCTGGGGACTCAAACCCCGAAAGGGACTCGAACCCTTCTCCTTGAGAATCAGGGTTAACCGGACTTGAACCGCTTAACCCTGAAAAGGGACTCAGACCTGGCCCGGACTCGAACCTGCCAGTCTGGGGGCGTCCCCCGCGTCCCGATAAATCCTGGGGGACCCTAACCCCCGTAAATCTTGGGGCACTCTAACCCCCTCAAATCCTGGGAGGACTCGAACCTCTCTTTCCCTGGAGGCCTCAAAACCCAAACAAATATATATATAAATACCTTTTCAGTATGAGGAAGGTCTGGTGTCCATCGGCGCGTAGGAGCCAAGGGAGTAGGGGAGGCTTATCCGACAGAATTCTTCGGGGGGGCCCCAAAAGCGTCCCCGGATCCCCTGGATCACGGCACAACGGAGTCCAGTCCTGCCGCAATCACCAAATTGAAGCCAAAAAGGCCTAATAAAACTGTTTAGAGACAGAGTTTTAAGCCTTTAAACAGCAAAGGTATTTATTTGTGGATCCGGGGAACTCCCAGCTCTCGCTGGACAAAAAGTTCTGAGGGTTAAGGGAAAGGGTTAGGGTATTTATACAGTAAAAGGGGAGGTTACAACATCGTTACATCCTCAATTCTTGCTGACTTCATTATATTGTTACAAGGCAATATCAGACTCTATCCATAACTTTCTTCTTATCTGTTGGTGGTGGCATCCTTTATGTCCTTCATGTGAAGATGTTCACATTCTTTGGTGCCCAGCTGGTGCCTAAATGGTCTTGGCAGTGTCTTGTTTTAAGAACAAGACCTACATTTTAATTATCTTCGAGACAGAAGCTAATCTCGTTCTGGCCTTGTGTTTGGTTACATTGTTCTAGTGGAAAATGATATGTCTCAGCTGCTTTGTTCACTTCTTTCTCAGTTTAACCCTAAATTTTACTGGTTATGAATACAAATTCATTAACATATTACAAGTTTTAATTCTACATAAAGTAAATTCACACAAACAGCTTGGCCTGCTCTCCTCTCCTTACAGAAGTTAATCCTGTCAGGATCTTTCTCTTTTTCAATATAATCACAGGTAATGTGGGGGGAGTGTGTACTTTGATTAATACAAGTTGTTGTACCTATGTAGATGAATATAATAAAATAGAAGTAGATATTCAAAAGATTTGGGATCATGCTAAGGTCTTGCATGAAGTAACTCAAGATGATACATCTCGGAGTTTGGCTGAATTATGGGAAAAGCTTACTTCTTGCCTACCCAACTTTGCTTGGCTTAAACAATTGTTTGTTTCGATAATTACAATAACTGTATTAGGATTATTTGTTTGCCTCTTGTTTAGATGTTTTATGTGTTGTACTAACAGAGCAATGAATGACTATGAGCAGTGGAAGAAACATCAACTCTGTCAAAAGGTAGAATCATGCAAATGTTTCAAAAGAAACCTAGACAGAGAAAGTATTCTTTAGATTAAGTAAAAGAATTTACTAACTGTATAGAAAAGGGGGGAGTTGATTCAGACATTAACAGGTTAAAATGAAGAAGGCCAGATGTAGAGACCCTATTAATCCACTAATATATCTTTGTCACAGATAGCAGGAGCTAAGAATGTTTAGATAAGCATTACAGAATCACAGAATCATCCGAGTTGGATAGGACTTCTGAGATCATCAAGTCCAACCCCTTAATCCACTACCTCTGTGGTTACTAGATCATGACACTGAGTGCCACATCCAGTCTCTTTTTAAAAACCTTCAGGGACGGAGAATCCACCACCTCCCTCAGCAGCCCATTCCAATGCCTGATTACTCTCTCTGTAAAGAATTTCTTCCTAATATCTAACCTAAACCTTCCCTGGCAGAGCTTAAGACCATGCCCTTTTGTCTTACTGGTAGCTACTTGGGAGAAGACACTGACCCCCACCTGGCTACAACCTCCTTTTAGGTAGTTGTAGAGAGTGATGAGGTCTCCCCTGAGCCTTCTCCAAACTAAACAACCCCAGCTCCCTCAGCTGTTCCTCATACAACTTGTGCTGGAGTCCCTTCACCAGCCTCATTGCCCTTCTCTGGACCTGCTCCAGCACCTCAATATCCTTCCTGAACTGAGGGGCCCAGAACTGGATACACTACTCAAGGTGTGGTGTTGCGGGGGGGAGGCGACCTTAGGGGTTCATCGCGAAGTCAAAGATGAGTCCTCACAGAGGTATGATTGATGCTTTGAGAGTTTATTACGTACAAAAACAGTTTATATACTGTTTCAGTGTCCATGCCCCCTCCACCGCACTCCAAAACTACCTACTACAGGTCACCCGGTGCTGTTCACACACAGCAAAAGTGAATCCTATTGGTGCAGGGGTGGGAATCACTTGTTTTTCACTTCATGCCTCTTCCTAATCCAGCGTCAAAGACAGGGTGTCCTTGTAACTCTGATAGGTCTCAAACATGGGGTTGTGCATGCAGCAATGCAGCACGCCCCCGCCTTTCAAGCCATCCCCCTACAGTGTGGCCTCACCAGCGCTGAGTACAGGGGAAGAATCACTTCCCTGGGTCTGTTGGCTGCACTGTTCCTGATACAGGCCAGGATGCCATTGGCCTTCTTGGCCACCTGAACACACTGCTGGCTCATGTTCAGCTTCCTGTCAATTCAAACTCCCAGGTCCCTTTCTGCCTGGCTGCTCTCCAGCCACTCTGTGCCCAGCCTGGAGCTCCCCATGGGGTTGTTTGGCCAAAGTGCAGGACCCGGCACTTGGCCTTGTTGAACCTCATCCCGTTGGAATCAGCCCAACTCTCCAGTCTGTCCAGGTCCCTCTGCAGAGCCCTCCTGCCTTCCAGCTGATCGACACCCCCCCCAGCTTAGTGTCATCTGCAAATTTGCTGATGATGGACTCAATCCCCTCATCTAAATCATCAATGAAGATATTAAACAGAACTGGGCCCAGCACTGATCCCTGGGGGACACCACTAGTGACCGGCCGCCAACTGGATGCAGCACCGTTCACCACCACTCTCTGGGCCCAGCTGTCCAGCCAGTTCCTAACCCAGCACAGAGTGCTCCTGTCTAAGCCTTGGGCTGACAGATTTTCCAGGAGAATGCTATGGGAGATGGTGTCAAAGGCTTTGCTGAAGTCCAGGTAGACTCCACGCACAGCCTTCCCCTCATCCACCAGGCGGGTCACCTGATCATAAAAGGAGATCAGGTTGGTGAGAGAGGACCTGCCCTTCCTAAACCTGTGCTGGCTGGGTCTGATCCCTTGTCCATCCTGTATGTGCTGTATGATTGCCCCCAGGACGATCTGCTCCATAGCCTTGCCAGGCACTGAGGTCAGGCTGACAGGCCTGTAGTTTCCTGTGTCCTCTTTCCGTCCCTTTTTGTGTACATTTGTGTGACATTTGCCAACTTCCAATCATCTGGGACCTCCCCAATGAGCCAGGACCATTTGTAAATGATGGAGAGCAGTTTGGTGAGCTCTTCTTCCAGCTCTGTCATCACCCTGGGGTGGATCCTGTCTGGTCCCATAGACTTGTGAGGATCCAAGTGGCTCAGCAGGTCACAAACTGTTCCCTTCAGAATTACAGGGGAGCTACTCAGCTTCCTATTTCTCTGTATAAGCCCCAGAAGCCAGCTGCCCTCAAAACAACCTATCTGACTGTTGAAAACTGAGGTAAAGTGTTAAATACCTCAGCCTTTTCCTCATCTTTGGTAAATATGTTTCCCCCCATGTCCAACAAAGAATGGAGGTTTTCCCTGCCTTTCCTTTTGCCATTGATGCATCTGTAGAAAGACTTTTTGTTATCCTTAATGGAAGTGGCAAGATTGAGTTCAAATTGTGCCTTCGTCTCTCTAATTTTCTTTCTACATGACCTAACTATATTCCTAAACTCTTCCTGAGTAGTTAGCCCTTTTTTCCATAGACTTTAAGCTGTCTTTTTACCCTGAATTTCCTTCAGTATCTCTCTGTTCAGCCAGACCAGTCATCTTCCCCTCTGGCTTGCCTTTCAACACACAGGGACAGTCTGCTCCTGTGCATTCAGGACTTGCTCCTTGAAGTATACCCACCCCTCCTGGACCCCTTTGTTTTCAAGGGCTGTTTCCCAGGGTACACTCTGAATCAGTCTTCTGAATAGGCCAAAATTTGCCCTCCGAAAGTCCAGTGTAGAGGTTTTACTGTTGGCCCTCCTTGCATCCCTGTGTATTGACAACTCTATTATTTCATGGTCACTGTGCCCCAGACAGCCTCTGAGCACTACATCTCCCACCAGCCCCTCTCTGTTTGTAAACAGAAGGTCTAGTGGGGACCCATCCCTGGTGGGCTCATTTACCAGCTGAAGCAGGAAATTATCCTCTATATGCTCCAGGAATATCCTAGACTGCCTCTTCTCTGCTGTGTCGAGTTCCCAGCAGACATCCGGCAGGTTAAAATCACCCACAAGAAAAAGTGTTGCCCGAAGTCAAGACACAAACCAACAGAGTGTCAGTTTATGCGGTGCTTTATTCGGGGCCCGGGAAACCTGAGGACTAGCGTCCCAAGTCAGGATTCCAACGATCCTCGTTTTCGGTTCAGCTTTTATACCCTTTTACAATGAAGCCTTCGTGCGAAATTTCATGTACTTCAGTTACAAAACAATTACATACATCATGCAGATAACAATAGATAGACATCCACAAACCACAAATCTCTCATACTTTTCTCAACTTAAGATATTGTTTTAACTGACTCCCACCACCAACCCCCCTTACATGCGTAATAACCCTTATCTTCAATGTCAGTTTACTTTTCTTCATGTTCTATATGCTCGACTAATCCCCTTTGATAAACTGTTCCCCTCTTCCCAGCACATTCCTTGTTGATAAACTGTTCCCCTCTTCTCAGCACATTAACACATTCCTTGCTAGTTTCCAAGACCCGCTCCCAGGGCCTGTTTTTCTGTCCTGCTTGACCAGTCCAAACCTTAGCATAACTACTTCTAAATTTCTATTTCTTTCGCTACTTGCAACAAGTCCCCCCTTTTGAGCATCCTTCGATCTTCTTTCGCAAGGATGCTCAACCTCTCAAGCTGCTGGTTTTTTGTCAGGCGGGTGGGGTGAGTTGTCTTGTGGGAGGATCACCTCTCTTCGGGTTATGGCCTTCATGACCCTCCGAGTGTGTCGGCCTTCCTTTGCAATCATTCCTAAAAGACACTTGTATACTACTAAAGCAACCATAATGATTATAATTATCATGATTCCATATTGTACAATTGATGATATCCAACCGGAGACCTGGATCCCCAGGGAGCTGAATATTGCTCCAACCCAATTATGTTCTGCCTCTCTTTGAACATCGTGGACCCTGCCCTCAATTTGTCCCAATTGACTAATATCTTTTCTACCTTCTGAGTGACATTTGGGATGTGTACACAACAATGCTCATCCTTATCATGCAGATACCCACAGACACCATGCTCTTTTAGTAATATCATGTCCAATGCCATTCTATTTTGTAGCTGTAAATTCAGGTCCTTAAATCCTTCCATGCCTCTATTGTCTTAGGGACAAACCGGCATGTCCAGGAAGCATTCCTCAATGACTCCGGCATTTCAGTCACAGGTATTATTCCCCATGGTATGCGTTCACCTGCTGCCTGGGGTAATGGTAAACAAGCTGTGATTTCTGTTACATTTTGCATGAGGCCGAAATCTCTGATTAGTCCTACTACCAAATTTTCTTGGCCTCTGCCCTTGGTCAATTCTCCGACATCAGTAACCTGTAGCGTCACCCTCCTTTTTCCACATAGGATGTATTTATTGTAAAAAACTGCACATCCCCATAATCAAAACTGTCCCGTACCTGCACTAAGCAAGTATACTTCCCTTCGTTTTTCCGGGTCACATTGGGTATCTGCAGGATAGTTGCTCCTTCCTGGCGCGGCTCATCCCAAGCTGTCTTTACCCCCTCTGTAATCAGTTCGTCCTCCGTAACCCATTTCCACCTCACGATAATTTCAGCGGATCCAGCTCCCTGGTCATCAGTAAACAAACAGGTCAGATTAACATCAGATCCCTCAGGTCTCAACAGATAAGATTCCGGTACATTAACTTTTACAAAGGTTTCTGTTAACACAATCAAGCTTAGGAAAATCAGTATCCCTAAGATTTCCTTCTGAACACCATCCTTGTTGGAGACAAAGGCTCTACCGACCATTGCGTAGGGACCTTCTTGACCCTGGTGTAGTGAATCCAGTTGTCGATCCCGTCGACCTTGACAGCCGTGTAGGTGGTCATGATCACCTGGTGAGGACCGTCCCATGTCTCCTTCAGTGGCTCCACTGACCAGTTCCGTATGTAGACTTGGTCTCCTGGAAGGATGTCGTGGGCCGGATTTTCCAGGGGTAGGGGTCGATTCCACTGCAACGCTCCTCTGAGTGCTGTAAGAGTCTTATTCAGAGACAACACATAATTTAATATCACCTGATCTCCCACCAAATGAGGGTCCCCCTGGTAGGTAGCAGCATGGTAGGGTTTGCCGTACAAAATTTCGTACGGACTTACCCCTATCCTTTCCCTTGGTTTGATCCTAACCCTTAACAGAGCTAAAGGCAATGCCTGTGGCCACTGGATTTTTGCTTCTTGGCAAATTTTCTTAATTTGGTTTTTCAGTGTTTGATTCATCCGCTCTACCTTACCACTTGATTGGAGCCTCCAGGGCGTGTGCAGATTCCAAGTTATTCCTAACGTTACAGAAATCTCCTGCATGATCCCTGCAGTGAAATGAGGACCCCTATCGGATGATAGCCCTAACAGCACCCCAAATCTAGGGATGATTTCTTTCAGAAGTGTTTTTATCACTTCTTTTGCCTGATTAGTCCTGCAAGGGAAAGCTTCTGGCCATCCCGAGAATGTGCACACATACACCAACAGGTATTTGTATGCTTGGGCCTTTGGTAACTCAGAGAAGTCTATCTGCCAATAATCTCCTGGTTGGGGACCTACCTGCAACTTACCCATTTGAACCTGCCTCCTTACCACTGGGTTGTTTTTGATACACACCGGACACATTGCATTTACCCTTTTTGCCAATGTTAACATCTGGTTTGAGAATATTTCGTTTTTCAAAAATTTTACCATTGCCTCTGCACCCCAGTGACACTTATTATGTTCTGTTTCCAATACTGTCTTCATGATCCTTACCGGCAGGATCACCTGTCCTGTTGGGGTCACATACCAACCCTTGATGTTCTTTCGTGCCTGCAACATCTGAGCCAGCTTCTCGTCCTCTGGTGAGTAATGTGGTTTGTCTTCCATGTGTGCAGTGGCAGGGTTGCTCCGGGCCGGTATCAAAGCTAATTGAGTCCATGCCTTTCTGGCAGCCTGCCTTGCCACTTGATCCGCTTGTCGATTTCCCTGGGACTCTTTTCCTGGATCGTTCCGATGTCCTTTGACATGCATCACTGCAACTGCCGATGGTTTATAAATCGCTTCCAGTAACATGATTACCTCTTCCCTGTGTTTGATTGACGACCCCTGCGAATTAAGAAGTCCCCGCTCCTTCCACAGAGCCCCATGCACATGTACCACTCCAAATGCATATTTGGAATCAGTCCATATGTTGACTCTCTTCCCTTGGCTCAGCACCAGGGCCCTTACCATAGCCCAAATTTCTGCCTTCTGCGCTGACGTGCCCAGGGGCAATGCTTTTGCTTCCACTATCTGCTGCAAGGTGACCACTGCATACCCTGCATACCTGATACCACTTTCCACAAAGCTGGACCCGTCCGTGAACAGTTCCCAATCAGGGTCCGGCAGTGGCTCATCTTTCAGGTCCTTCCGGCTGGCGTACACTTGTTCGATTACCTCCACGCAGTCATGTTCCAGCTCTCCTTCTTCCTGGGTGGACCTGAGAAACTCTGCTGGGTTAAGGTGATTTGTTATTTTCAGTTCCACATCATCCTGTTCCCTCAGTTGGGCCTGGTATTGGAGCATCCTGCTTGATGAGAGCCAATGACCCCCCTTTTGTTCTAATACTGTTATGACCATGTGGGGTACATAAACTGTCATGTGCTTGCCCAATGTTAGCTTGCGTGCTTCCTGGATCAGGATTACTGTGGCTGCCACTGCTCTTAGGCATCCTGGCCATCCCCCACTTAATGAGTCCAATTGTTTGGAAAAGTACCCAACCGGCCTTTTCCAAGATCCCAATTTTTGAGTGAGCACCCCCAAAGCTAACTTCTGTCTTTCATGTACATACAGTTGGAAGTCCTTGGTTAAATCCGGCAAGCCGGATGTTCCTGCTTTCAGGTGCCAGGGGTATGCAGAAGAAGGCATCCTTTAAATCAATTACTGTAAACCACTGAAATTTCTCAGAAACAGATGTTAACAACGTGTACGGATTTGCCACTACAGGATGTATATCTTTGGTGATAGAGTTGATTGCCCTTAGGTCTTGTACTAACCTGTAATTGCCGTTAGGCTTTTTGACCGGGAAGATGGGGGTGTTGAATTCAGATTCACACTCCTGCAAAATTCCTAAACTTAAGAATTGAGTTATCATGGGGGCTATTCCCTTCCTAGCTTCCAGGCTGATGGGGTACTGCCGTACCCTCACTGGTTGAGCCCCTTCTTTTAATTCCACTACTACTGGTACTGCCGCTTTTGATTTACCTGGGGTCCCTGTCTCCCAAACCCATGGCGCGACTGCTTGTTCAGTTTCCGGTGGTATCTCTTCCTTCCCTATTTCTTTGATCACAAACAATTTTGCCAGGTTTTCCTCTGGTATTTCTAGTTTTACCCTACCCTTTTCAAAAATAATTCTTGCCTGTAATGCTGAAAGCAAGTCTCTCCCGAGCAGAGACTCTGGGCTGTTTGGCATATACAGAAATTGATGATCAAATTCCTTTCCCCCAAATTTTATATTGAGTGGCCGCAGGAATGTCCTTTCTTCAATCTCCCCAGATACCCCAACAACCAACACCGTAGAGTCACTTAGAGGTCCCTTTAATTTGTTCATTGCCGAGTAACTAGCCCCTGTATCTATCCTGAATTCCATCGGTTCCCCTTCGACTTCTAAGATAACCTTCAGATCCCTGTCTAGTCAGCTCTGATTCTGGCAATTCCCCATCATAAAGGCTTGAGCGACACCTTGCAGATTTCCCGTGAACGGATTCAATCTGCTTCCTACCCCGTTGCCGGGATTCGCTCCATTGCCCGGGAAGCCTCCACTCATCGGGGCTCCCTGATTAAGTGGGCACTCATTTTTCCAGTGTCCCAGTCCTTTACAAAAGGCACACTGGTTAGGTCCTAACCTTCCGTGTCCCCCTGTACCCTGGTTCCCAAAACCCCCAAAGCCTCTCCCCATTCCAATCAGGATTCTGAGTCTTTATTACCATTTTCACAACCCGAGCCACTTTCTCAGGATTTTCCCTATACGCCCCCGCCGATTGCTTCCATATTATTAAATCTTTCGGCGAAAAAGGAACCTTTATCATCACCTTCCCTCCATCCGCTCCTACTGCCTCTCGCAGCGGAGCCATCAACTGAGGCTGCGACAAACCGCCTCCTCTCTCCAGCCTCCCTCTCCGAGTCCGCTCCGCGAGCGGCGTTCTCGGCTGATCAACCCAATCCTCCTGCTCTACCTCCTCCTCGGATGAGGAAGGAAGAGGGGCTCTAACCGGATTTACCGGGGGAGCCTCAGGAGGTGGGAGCGGCGGCGCACTTGGGGGAACCAACAAAGACACATCCTCCTCCTCCTCCGAGAACCGTATTTTACGCTCTTTACAACCAGCGCATTTATCACTTTCTACTTCCGTGGTTTTTAACATCAACAATCCACAAGCTTTTTGCCACTCAGGTTTTCCTTTTAGATAATAAAACAGATCCAAATACTGTAATTCATCCCACTTTTCACTTTCCCGCAAGAAACTCATCATAGGACTTAATATCTCAGGAGTTATTGTACCATTCCGCGGCCACTGCATTCCCTCTGTTTCATATTCAGGCCATACACGATTACAATAATCAATCAAAGTCTTCTTCCGCAATTCCTGCCTAAAATTACCCTCTTTCCAATGTTTTAACAGACAACCGAGAGGCGAATCCTCAGGAACATCATTTTCGTTACAAAACAGCTCTAAAACTTTTAATTGGTAGCATGCTGACACCCGTACTTGCGCACTCACACACACAAAACGCTGACACTCGTACTGGCGCGCACTCACACACACAAAACCAATATATGGCCGATTACCAAATACCTATACCAAATTCCAAATACCAAATACCAAATACCAAATACCAAACTTGCCTATACTCGTCGCCGCGAGTGGCAAGTGCTGGATCTGCACAGCTTTCTACTTGCCGTGTCTTACGACCAGCGCCTAGGCTTCCAAACAACCAACCCTTATACCAACCAACCTATAAGGAATAAAGCACCTTCGGGCTTACCTTATGGTCGTCCGTCGGGCGCGGGGTCACGCGCGGGGTCGGGCACGGGTTGATGTCTCCTCCAGGAATCACCTGGTGCCGGCTTGGAGTGGATCAGCACGTGAACCGCCCCAGCCGCCCCCGGAGTCCCATCTGGGTCGCCAGAAAACTGTTGCCCGAAGTCAAGACACAAACCAACAGAGTGTCAGTTCATGCGGTGCTTTATTCGGGGCCCGGGAAACCTGAGGACTAGCGTCCCAAGTCAGGATTCCAACGATCCTCGTTTTCGGTTCAGCTTTTATACCCTTTTACAATGAAGCCTTCGTGCGAAATTTCATGTACTTCAGTTACAAAACAATTACATACATCATGCAGATAACAATAGATAGACATCCACAAACCACAAATCTCTCATACTTTTCTCAACTTAAGATATTGTTTTAACTGACTCCCACCACCAACCCCCCTTACATGCGTAATAACCCTTATCTTCAATGTCAGTTTACTTTTCTTCATGTTCTATATGCTCGACTAATCCCCTTTGATAAACTGTTCCCCTCTTCCCAGCACATTCCTTGTTGATAAACTGTTCCCCTCTTCTCAGCACATTAACACATTCCTTGCTAGTTTCCAAGACCCGCTCCCAGGGCCTGTTTTTCTGTCCTGCTTGACCAGTCCAAACCTTAGCATAACTACTTCTAAATTTCTATTTCTTTCGCTACTTGCAACAAAAGGGCTGGTGATTTTGAGACATCTGCCAGCTGCTTGTAGAAAAACTCATCACTCTCATCATCCTGGTTGGGTGGTCTGTAACAAACTCCCACCAGGATGTCAGCCTTATTGGCTTTCCCCGACTTTGATCCATCGGCACTCAATCTTATTGTTACTGACCTGGACTTCTACAGAGTCAAGAGACTAACATATAGAGCCACCCCTCCACCTCTCCTACCTTGTCTGTCCCTTCTGAAGAGCTTGTAGCCATCCATGGTAGCACTCCAGTCATACTAGTCATCCCCCCATGTTTCTGTGATGGTGACTACATCATAGCTTTGCTGCTGCACAATGGTTTCCATATCCTCGTTTGTTTCCCATACTGCATGCATTGGTGTACATGCACTTCAGCTGGGCTGCTGATTTCACTCTTAACTCGGGCTTTCCACCCTTAGGCTCATCTCTGGAGAGCCTGGTTTCAATCCCCTTCCTCTTCAAACCTAGTTTAAAGCCCTCCTGATCAGCCCTGACAACTTACAGGCTATAGTTCTTTTGCCCCTGCTAGACAGATGAAGCCCATCTGATTTGAAGACACTAGGTACCATGGAATTTGCCCCATGGTCAAAGAACCCAAAACCCTGCTGTTGACACCAGTCCCTAAGCCATGAGTCAACCTGCTGGATCTTCCTGCTAGTTCCCTCGTGTAGTGTAATGAGGCAACCAGGTGCCACTAATTGCCAGGTAGTGGGCATGAGCTTGTGTTAAGCCCACCTGTGCCCGATTAAGGTGGGCCCTAACTGCGCATGAGTAGGATTAGGGGGCCAATAAAAGGTGAGGCCTGGAGCACAGTCTCAGCTCATTCCTGATCTCACAACTTTGGCGTTGCTTGGCTTTGTACTGCTTCTATGAGCACTGTGCTAACCTGATTGCGCCACTGGAGCTTTGTCTCAGCACCGCGCTAACCTGGTTGCGCCATGAGAGCTCACCTCACAGCCTCAGCATTGCTCAGGTTTGCTGTATAAATACTGCATGCCAACCAGCTGCGCCACTCGAGCCTCACCCTCCTGTGAAGTGGGTTTGGTCTGTATATGGGGCCCTCTGTTCCCTTCAGCAGGGAGTCACCTACTCTAATGACCCATCGAGTTTTCATTTCGGGGTCAGTTTTGATGGTCGTCCTGAGGCAAGTCGACCTTCGTGGTATCTCTGGCCTTTGTGAGCCCTTGACTTTGCTTGTAACCAAATCCTCCTGCAGAGCCCCATACCTGTTCTGCAAGGGCACTAGAGGTGGTGTACTTCTTAGGGAAACACGCTTGATCCATTTTCTTTTCCATCGAGCACTGGCTTGTTCCCATTGACCCTCTTCCTGTGGGTTACTGTGGGAAGGCTCAGGGATGTGGTTATGAGAGGATATGGGATCCTCTGTTCCCCTGAGAGTTATTTCCTGGTCTAATTTAGGGGAGATCATTTGAAGAAGGTAATCAATTTCCTTCTCACTCTCCCTGATGTTTTGTAGCCTGCTAACCTCCTCCCTGAGCTCCATCACCTTGTCTTGGAGCTGTGCTACCCTGCATCATCAACCTGTTCACACCGCACACAGCCATAGCCAGTGCGAGGCTGTGGAATTCCTCATAGCTTATATGGCCTGGATACCAATATCCATTTTTGTGGGTGTTGGGAGTAAAGTCTTCTTTCTCCGAGAACTTACCATCACTCTAGGAGTAAGTTGCAGCCCCCTGCTGCACTCCCTGCCCGTGCAAACTACCCCATGCAAACTGCCTTGAAGACTTCTCTGTTTGCCCACCCCTGTTTGCCACACTCCCCAAGGGCATTTAAATCCCTCCACAGCTTGCCTGGACACGCCTCCCGCCATGCCTGATTGGCTTAGCAAGTGAGCTTCCGGGTTTCTTCCTGTGGTTCTGGGCAGCTGTACAGAGTGTCCTGATCTCAGGAACCCCCTGTACTGCTTGATCTCATTAAACAAGAACTACATTGTCTACCTCTCAAGCAAAACCAGTAGAAACCAGTCTTTCGGTCTGGAGCCCTGCCAACTCAGTAAAGGTAAAATGGACACCCTGAGGAAGACTTGGAGCCTTCCAAAAGACCCCTGCCCACGACCACCAGAGGACAGCGCGCATGCAAAGATGGGTGGAAACTTATGTCAATAGTTGATTTAAATAACCTCTGCTTCTTATATGCATGTGCATGCCTTTTGTAGTACATATGTATAACTGTGTAATAAATAGCTGCCTGCGTTTAGCAAGGGTGTTCAAGATAGGAGGAGTGATCCCCCTTGTATCCAGTGCTGTATTAAACATACCTGCTTTATAACCTTTTGTGGGTTGTGAAGTTTGTTTCTGCTCATCAGTTCTTGGGTCAGTCAAGCATGACTACCCCTTGGTGAATCCCTGGTGACTACTCCTGATGACTGTCTTGTCCCTCGTGTCCCATCACCTTCGCAGGGATCGAGGCAAGGATGACTGGCCTGTAGTTCCCTGCATCCTCTTTCATGCCCTTCTTGAAGAGAAGGCTGACATTTGCATTCCTCCAGTCCTCAGGCACCTCTCTGCATTGCCATGATCGATCTAAGATTATCAAGAGCGGCTTCACAATGACATTTGCCCGCTCCCTCAGCACTCATGCCTGCATCCCATCAGGGCCCATGGACTTGTGTACATCTGGCTTGCTTAAGTATTCCTTGACCAGTTCTTCTTCTTAATACCTAGTCTAAACCTCCCCTGGCACAACTTTGGGCCACTTCCTCTAGCCCTATCATTATTCACTTGAGAGAAGTGGCCAGCACTCACCTCCCTACAATATCCTTTCAGGTAGTTGTAGAGAGCAATAAAGTCTCCTCTCAGCCTCCACTTCTCCAAACTAAACAATCCAAATTCTCTCAACTTCTCCACATAGGACTTGTTCTCCAGACCCTTCACCATCTTGGTTGCCCTTCTCTGAACATGCTCCAGCAACTCCATGTCGTTCTTGTAGTGGGGGGCCCAAAAATGAACTTAGTACTTGAGGTGTGGCCTCACCAGTGACGAGTACAGGGGCACAATCACTTCCCTTCTCCTACTGGCCACACTTTTCCTGATAGAAGCCAGGATGCTGTTGGCCTTCTTGGCCACACTGCTGTCTCATATTCAGCTGGCTGTCGACCAACTACCTCAGGTTCTTTTCTGAAAGGCAGCTTTCCAGCCACTCCTCCCCAAGCATGTAGTGTTGCATTGGGTTGTTGTGACCAAAGTGCAGGACCCGGCACTTGGCCTTGTTGAACCTCATATTAGTGGTCTTGGCCCACTGGTCCAGCCTTTCCAGGTCCCTCTGCAGAGCCCTCCTACCCTTGAACAGATCAACACCCTCACCCAACTTGGTGTCATCTGCATACTTACTGAGGAAGCACTCAATACCCTCAGCTAGAATGTTGATAAAGATGTTGAACAAGACCGGTCCCAAAATTGGGCCCTGTGGAACACCACTGGTGACTGGCCACCAACTGCTTTTAACTTCATTGACTACAACTCTCTGGGCCTGGCCATACAGTCAGTTTTTAGCCCAACGAAAAGTACAACTGTCTATGCCATGAGCCTCCAGCTTCTCTAGGAGAACGCTGTGGGAAACAATGTCAAAGGGCTTTACTGAAGTCCAGGTAGACAATGCCCACAGCCTTTTTTTGTCCACTAGGCGGGTCACCTGGTCATAGAAGGATATCATTTTGGTCAAGCAGGACCTGCCTTTCCTGAAGCCATGCTGGCTGGGCCTGATTCCCTGGCTGTCCCACACTTGCCATGTGAGTGCACTCAAGGTGAACCTCTCCATAATTTTTCCAGTCACCAAGGTCAGGCTGACAGGCCTGTAGTTACCTGAATCCTCCTTCCGGCCTTTCTTGTAGGTGGGAGTCACATTGTCAAGCCTCCAGTCATCTGGGACATCCCCTGTTAACCAAGACTGTTGATAAATGATGAAGAGAGGCTTGGTGAGCTCCTCTGCCAGCTCCCTCAATACTCTCGGGTGGATCCCATCCGGCCCCATAGACTTGTGAGTGTCCAGGTACTGTAGCAGGTCGTTAACTGCTTCCTCCTGGATTATGGGTATGGGTATGGGTATGGGTGGGTGTGGGTGTGGGTGTGGGTGTGGGGGGGGTGTGTGTGGGTGTGTGGGTGTGTGTGTAGTGAAATGAGGCAACCAGGTGCCACTAATTACCAGGTAGTGGGCATGAGCTTGTGTTAAGCCCACCTGTGCCTGATTAGGGCGGGGCTCCAACTGCACATGAGCAGGATTAGGGGGCCAATAAAAGGTGAGGCCTGAAGCACAGCCTCAGCTCATTCCTGAACAAGCCAGTGGAGCGGTTAGGTGAATCTGGTGCAGTAGCACCGAGCCAGGCTAATCAATCCTGAGGGCAACAGACTCAGAGCACTATTTGCGTGCTTCTGCTGGAACACCTGCTGGACCTCAGAGTGCCGTGCCCTAAGAGAGGTTCGTCTTGCAACATCTGGTGGAGAATGCGGGCATAGACCTCAGTCCAGCCCCTCCTCAGACGAACCAGAAGAAAGGGAACCAGTTCGGCCCAAACTAACGTCAGCAGAAAACCCAAGGAGTTGGGTAAGAAGATCTACTACCTTCCTTCTCTATCACTGACTCACCAAGAAAAAGATGGGACCGTCATCAAGCACCCCCGCTAATGAGAAGCCGATGATATGGACGAAGGAGCAAGAACTCTCCTCCCTCCTGTCCGCAATGGCCACGTGGGAGCTTTGGAAGGAGGTCGGTGACCTGTTGGGAGGCCTCCATACCCAAGAAAAGCATAAGAACATAACTGGATTAGAAGGTACATGGGGGGTGGTAATCAATGCCCTAAAAGAAATAAAAGCTGAGGCGGAAGCTGCTGCTGCCGCCATTGCAGCACTTCCGCCAATAGCTAGCATTGATACTGCAGCACCACCACCAGAAGCAGAATCCAGTGTTGTCCCCACAGCACCTCCGCTACCCATTCCTCCTCATGAAGGTGGTAAAACCTGGAAGGCATTCTTACGATTGAGGGACAACGGCCTTGCCATTAAGGGCACGTCAGGAAAGTCGCATCATTCTATAGCTGAGTTTCTATCGGACATCGGGCCGGAGGAAGAAGAAGAAGCACCTGCTCCGAGCACTGAAAGCAACGTACAAAATATGCGAAGATGCCGACAGCCTATGCCCCCGAGATGGGCAGCCCCAGTTACTGCTTGAAACTGCCCCTACTGCCACCTCCCAGTTCAGAAAAAGAGCATGGGAAAGAAGCAGCCACCCCACCAGCTGCACCCATCGGCCTGGAAGACAAAATAGAAGCCCTCCTTGAACAAACAAATCAGCCTGTGAAATCCTTAGAGAAAAGGGTGAAAGACATGGAACAACGCTCGTCTTTTCATAAATATCGAGACCCACCCACCCTCCCTGATGATGATGATAAGGACGTTCCGACCCCGCTGCAATCACGACGGAACGACCAAGGCATTAAAGGTGCTGATAAACCCCGACCCGGAAGATGGACTGGTTTCATCCGTGATGCCATTCTCAAGGGGGATTGGGAAGCCAGCACCATCGCTTGCCCTGTTCTGCATGATAACAACAGGGCACCTCAATTTGAATAGCACACTTGGAAAACCCTACAGCAGGCCAAGAAGACCTTGAAAGAGGGAGGATTAAAAACAGAAAGTGGCCAGGCCGTCCTGGATTGGCTTTTCACCGCCGACACTAATAGCCCCCACGACTGTCGCAATCTGGCCAGGTACCTGCTCACCCCCTCCCAGCAGATTGTCTGGCCCAAAGAGTGGGAGCGCCTGGCCCAGGTGGAAGCAAATCACCCTCGAGCACCTGGGGATCCACTATTAGGGATAACCCCTGAGATGCTCACAGGCTCAGGACGCTATGGAGATATCAGCTCCAGTTCCCGACTGCACTCTGTAGAAAATCCACGGAGGCTTAAGGATGACACGTAGTCACCGAGATGGTTAAAGTGAAGTTGTCTATTAACAATTCACACTCGCTTTATATAGAGCCCTTGTTTATATAATGAGATCTTGCAGGTGGCTATATCTTGGCCACTAATCCTGTTCTCACAGAACTTCTGCTGGCTGCATCATTATCCTGTTATTCTTCTTTTCTGCTGCCAGCTCCCTTATCTTTCTCCCATAGCTGATCTTTCAGTAACCTTGCAACTGGGCCTCAAGGCCCTTAGCTTACTCTAGCTAAAGCTAAATAGTCAGGATTACTCACATGTCTGTTTTCTTCCAGACAGTTTCCCAACAGCACTCCACCACATTGCTGCACACCTAGCCCGCTAAGCCTTCTATGTGGTCCCAGAGCCTACTCCAGTCCCCTCGTTTACCGCCATCAAGCAAGGGATGAATGAGCCTTTGCCAAAGTCGGTCAACGAAATGTTGAAATCTGTCGTGGCCCAATCCAATCTAGGAGTAGAGCAAAAAGAATCTCTGTTCAAGCTACTGGCATTTGAAAATGCAAATCCGAGAATGAAGTCACTGTTTTCCACTTTACCAAAAACGGCTGACGTCTTGGAGATGTTAGAAGTTGCTGCCAGGGCCACCCAAACACAACAAAACCAAGGCATGGCCAGTGCCTTTGCCGCAGCCTTGGAACCCACTCAAAAGCTTTTCGTGGCAGTTGCACAGAAACTAGACAGAAGGGGAAATCGATCAAGGAAATTCACCCCTGTCTGTCTTTGATGTGGAGCCACAGGCCACACAAGAGCTTGCTCAGTCACGGTGTGGTGTGACCGATGCCAGAAAGACAATCACAACAATCTGGCATGCAGGTCTACAAAAAAACGGAAGGCGCAGCGCACGAGGCCGTGCCAGCGCTTTACACCAGCTCCCCGGCCCAGCCACTAGGGGAAGCCTGGGCATCGATGTGCCCTCAGCAGTAGACATCACCCTCACGACAACGCAAGTACACCGGATACCGACAGGAATATACAGACCAGTATACCAAGAAGAAAGCATGGTTGGAGCCTTACTAATGGGCCGTTCTACTGGAATCACAGGACTTGTTGTGCTCCCAGGAGTAATTGATGCGGATTATACAGGGGAGATCATGATTACTTGTTTTACATAAACACCCCCCCTGATAATCAAAGCAGGAACTTGGTTAGCACAACTGGTCCTTCTTCCAAAAATGACACTGGGGAAGAACGCCCCCGTTGGCACGAGGCAGTCAAGGCTTTGGACCTTCTGGAAGCATTCTGGTAACCTTAGTGCAACAGATGAAGACAAGGCCCATCATAATTGTACAGTTGACCGCTGGTGAAGAGGTCAAGACTCTTTCCATGATGATGGACACCGGGGCTGATGTTACCATAATCAACCTAAATGTGTGGCCTCATCATTGGAAACTTATCACTGCCCTCGATGCCGTCCAGGGAATAGGTGGTGGTTCCAACCCTCTTCAGGCCCTTAACCCCGTGCACCTAAAGTTCTCTGAAGGACAAGTGGTGACCGTACGACCTTATGTGTTGCTGCTACCGGGACAACTTGGAGGCTTGGTTGGCAGGGAAGTTATGAGCCAACTAGGGGCTGTTCTTTCCATCCCTGAACCCACCCAACCCTCCCCAACATTTTCAATGAGGGCCACTGCAGAGGTTCTGCCAACTCCCAGACTGCGATGGAAGACAGACACCCCTGTCGGGGTGGAGCAGTGGCCCCTATCCAAAGAGCACCTAGAAATCGCCAACTGTCTGGTACAAGAGCAGCTGGATGCAGGACACATCCAGCCATCCGTCAGCCCTTGGAACACGCCCATCTTTGTAGTTCCAAAGAAGACAGGAAAATGGCAATTACTACATGACTTACGCAAGGTTAACAACCAGATGTGGCCGATGGGTGCCCTCCAACCTGGGCTGCCCCTACTCACCATGTTACCCAGAGGCTGGCACCTTCTGGTAATTGACCTTAAGGACTGTTTCTTCACTGTTCCCCTACATCCCGAAGACACGGTTTGCTTTGCCTTTACCATCCCATTGATCGACACCATCATTATTCATGATCATTATTGTCTCCCTGAAATAAATCTTTGTAATTTGCTTAAATCATAAAGCCTTTTCTTTTTGTAAATTCGTGTGACATCTATGAGTAGTGGCTGATTTTTCCTCACAATCCAAACTATTATTTTATATTTTGATTGTAACAGGTGCCAAGAACTGAACACAGTACTCATGATGCGGCCTCACCAGAGCTGAGTACAGAGGGATGATCACCTCCCTATTCCTGCTGGCCACCGAGTTCCTAATACAAGCCAGGATGCTGTAGGAGAACAGCAGTAGAGCAGACACTGCGCGGGACAGAGGCTCCTGATGGACTGCCTGATACTGCTTCACTCTGAGGGGAACAGGGTGCTGTAAATATCCTGAGGAATGCGCGTCCTGGACAATGTCATGTCTTGGTACGAGGTGCCATCAGTGGGAAATGGTTAGATAAAGTTTTATGTTAATGCATGTTTATATATCAAAATGTACTATTTTCACAATGCTGCTAGACAGAGCACTTTTAGATGTAACCTATAAATCAATCAATAGATATTGGAATACTATATAAGTGTAGCAAACCACACAATAAATGATTCTGATTGTTCACCGCAATTCATGTCCTCCGACACGTGGCACTCCATGTGAGGAATTCAAGAAGAAACTGAAGAACTCAGAGGAGAAAACTGCAAATACTGGGAGGGCACCCCCCAGTGAGCCAAACGAGAGGTGAGCAAAGACGCATCCGTCCTCGAAGGGAGGTAATTGAGGATTGCGGCTGGGGATGAATTAAGATGGGTCAAACAGCTACCTGATCCCAGCAGCTTCATCGTGAAGTTTTGCTGTGTATAGCCAGAGAACAGGGCTTCAAAATAAGCCCCCAGAAACTGACTTTATTATGGGTGCGGCACAACTGCCTATAGTATGCAGTCTCAGGCACTTACAAAGTGTCAGAATGGGAAAGAGTGGGTGATGCATTGACAAAGGCATGGGTTGCCGGTCAAGACCTCACCTGAACATCTGATAACATGGTGAATGTTAATTGCTACTTTATGGTCATTATACTCTCAACCACCTTGCTTGCCAATGCTATCTGATTCATGTCCTGTTGCTTGAGAAGCAGGGCAGTCTCAGAATGCTGGCAATAAAGAAAAGACGGGAAAAGATCTCGTGTTGTTCGCTGCGGAGGGTGCAGGAGCCATGGCTAAGCTGCTTTTTCATGATGCAGTAATACAGCCTAGTCTTATTGATATACCTACTGCTACTGATGCATTGTTAACTGACTGAAATTTCACATCATAACTTCACAGTGGAGGATTCTGATTCCTTTTTGATCCAGAGGTAATAGATCCTGAAGAGGAGCCAAACTTACAGCCCCCCTTGCCCCTTTAAGAGCTGCCGCTGCCGTGGTGCCTGTAAAAGCTACATTGGCAGCAGTCCATGAGAAAAGCAAGAGAAGGAGGTGGGTGGAGGCAGAGAGGGGGTCCGAAAGAGGATCCTTACGTTTACCCCTGACACCTACAGCGCCAGTTGTGCTAACTCCCACGTGGCCATTTGTGTTCAGGGAAAATGCTAATCCTTGGTGTCCTCATTCTTACAAAACAGTAAAATATTTACACAAATCAGGCGCACCAGTGACTTCTTGATTGAAAATTACAACAACCAAAGTAACTGCTGACAGGGATGAACAAAAAGGAATCAGAACTGATTTGCTGCCATACATCATGAATCCTCAGGCTTTCCCAGTATAGTATCGGGAAGTGGAACAGAATGACGATAATGGACAGCCTGTTCGTGCTAAAGTCCCAGAGTATCATTCTATGTGTTATGATTTATTGCGAGAATTAAGGAGATGGGTAGTAGAAACAGGCTTAAGGTCCCCGTATACAGAAAATCTATTGGAAGCGATACAGGAAGCATATTTGATGGCTCTACATGATTGGAAGGTTATTATGAAACTTATACTGTCACCTAGTCAATATACTATTTGGTCTATTGAGTTTAAAGATTTGTGTATTTTTTATGTGAATAAGGGTACAGAGCAACTTAATCCTGAACAATTGTTGGGGGAGGGACAATTTGCCGATCTGAATTTACAAGCCCATTTTTAAAAACTGATTCTTGAAGCGGTGGCTAAATTAGCATTAAAAGCCTTTAAAAAGATTCCCAATCTGAGAAAATCTTCCAAGCCGTTCAGCTTTATCGAGCAGGCTAATGCTGAGCTTTACATTCAGTTTATAGGTAGATTACGAGTTGTGGAGCGGCAAGTTGATCTTCCTGATGCTGCAGAGGCATTGCTAAAACAGCTAGCTATTGAAAATGCTATTGATGACTGTAAGAGAATCTTGGAAATGTTCTGATCTACCAATAGGCAAGCCTCTTTGTCTGACTATATTAAAGCCTATGTACACGTAGGTTCTGATAGGTATCGTGCAGAAATGCCTCAGCTATAGCACAGCAATTAGCTGTTAACAAGACACAGATCAAATGTTTTAATTGTGGTGATGAAGGGAACGTAGTGAGAAATTTTCCGAGGTCTATATCTGACAAAAAACCTAACAAGCTTTGTCCTAAGTGTAAAAAAGGATATCACTGGGCAAATCAGTGCCATTCAAAATTTGATATTGCAGGAAATCCATTAGAGACGGCAAACCCTGCCACATCGGGTTCCGTGCTGGGAAACTTGATACAGGGTGCGAAACCCAGTGCCCATAAAACCATCAGGGTTCATTACTCACAAATGCAGGTTCTGGAAAACACACCTAGCCCCGAAACAACCAATGTGGATCTTTTGTCTGATCCACTCCTGGCAGTGCTGGAGTGGACATAAAAACCATTGAAAATATCTCTCTGCAGGATACTAGCATCCATCTAGTGGATTCTGATGTAAATGGACCACTTACATATGGTGCTTCATGCTTTATTGTTAGGATGCTCCTCAGTAACAAAAATGGGACTTTTCATTCTTCCAGGATTAATCGATAAAGATTACCAGGGCACTGTTAAAATGATGATCTGGACCCTGTGGCTGCCCTGTGTTATACTGGCAGGTGAAAGAATTGCCCAGCGAGCCCTTGGAACAGGCTGATATTTGTTGTTCCAAAGAAATCTGGGAAATGGAGTCTGTTAAAAGATTTACAAGCTGTTAAAAATGTCATGCATGATATGGGAGCTTTACAGCCTGGTTTACTATCACCTGTTGCTTTCCCTCAAAATTTGCCAAGTTCTATTATTGATCTCAAAGGCTGTTTCTTTACCATTTATTTACATGAGGAGGACTGTAAACATTTTGCATTTTCGATTCCTTCTGTAAACTGTCAAGCTCCTATGGAGAGGTATGAATGGGTAGTGCTACCACAAGGTATGAAAAACAGTCCTACAATCTGTCAATATGTTGTGCATTCATCATTGAAACCAGTTCACTGAGCTCATCCTAGAATTATGATCTCTCATTATATGGATGATGTTTTGCTTTGTGCAAGTGATGAAAGTCAAATCCAAAAAATGTTTACCATTACTTACCAAATGCCTGGAAAATTATGGCTTACAGATAGCTCCCGAAAAAATTCAGTCAGAACCACCTTGGAAATACCTAGGATGGAAATTAACAGAAATCTGGGTTTCCCCACAAAAACTGAAAATTATCTGAACTCTGAATGATCTGAAAAAATTATTTGGGACAATAAATTGGATAAGATCTTTACTTAGTATCTCTACTGAGACACTATCTCCATTATTCAATTTATTAAGTGGCGATAGCAATCTTACATTGCCTACACAATTGGATCCTGAGGCATCTCGAGCATTACAACTTGTGATGACTAGAATTAAACAGTCTTTTGGACATCTGTCGTGATCCGTTTATTATTTTATATTTTGATTATGAGGATTTCTCAGCCTCTGCTTCAGAGATGACGCATAAAATTGCAAGCCAACACATTTGAACTTAAACAAGTTACAAGGGTTTATTTTTAGGGAAGGGAAAACAAAATATCACAGTTAAGAAAGGGCAAACACAATTTGCTACTTTTGGAGAGACGAGTCGTTAAGGAAAGAAAGAAAGAAAGAAAAAGAAAGAAAGAAAGAAAGAGAAAGAAAGAAAGAAAGAGAAAGAGCGAAAGAAAGAGCGAAAGAAAGAAAGAGATAATTTAAAGTGTTTCGCCGCCAGTTGGTCCTAGCGGAGGGGGGAGGGGATAGGAGTCGTTTTACCGCGCCGCCGCTGTAGTCGAAAAGCCGCGTCGCCGCTTTCCGCTTGGGCCTTTGGAGCTGCTTGCCCGCCTTTTTGCGCTCAGCTGGCTGGAGTTTGTAGTCACAGGAGGTGGCTTCCACGTGGTTCTTCTGAGCTGCTGGCTGCTTTTCGGTTCTTTCTGGGGGATTTTTATAATGCAAAGGAGAGTGGGTCCCCCTCTTTTTTTCCTTTTGTGTGAGTTATTGATAAAAATCAGGCTTTCCCGGACTTGAGCATACTTCCCGAAGACAAGTTACCTTATCAGTTCGTTAAGATATGCTAATTTCGCGACATCTGGCCACATGTCAGGCGCCAGGAATTTGTTTTCCTGTTTGCCAGTCTTTGGATATGTTAATGTGGCAGCATGTTTGATATGTGAGCTTGAAAAGAAAAAAACTAAATAATTCTTGCTCAAGAATCAAATATTTTTTAAAGTGTTTACATCAGCATCGTTATTATCCAAATTGAGTTCTCAGAGGTTTTGCGATGAACAACATTTTCCAGCCATTTGGCACACTAGGGCAATGGGATGGTGAGAATTTCTGGATACTGGAGTGGCAATTTTTACCACATCATTCAGCTAAAACATATGGTCCAGTTTTGAAATGTTATCTGAGGTGATTGCAAAATTGCGACTACATGCTAGAAGTATTTTTGCACTAGATCTTGCCATAATGCATATCCCTATTATGAAACAAGATTTTGATACAGCTATTCAAACATCACTGTCTTTTCAAATTGCTTTAGCAGATTACCTTGGGGAAATACAGTTCAATTTACCAGGTCACAAATTATTGCAATCTTTACATGAATTAACAATACAGTGTTCTTCTATTTTCATAGAATCATAGAATCACAGAATTGGCTGGGTTGGAAGGGACCTCAGAGATCATCAAGTCCAACCCTTGACCCACCGCTGCAGTTGCTAGACTATGGCACTGTTGCAAGTAGCGAAAGAAATAGAAATTTAGAAGTAGTTATGCTAAGGTTTGGACTGGTCAAGCAGGCCAGAAAAACAGGCCCTGGGAACGGGTCTTGGAAACTAGCAAGGAATGTGTTAATGTGCTGAGAAGAGGGGAACAGTTTATCAAAGGGGATTAGTCGAGCATATAGAACATGAAGAAAAGTAAACTGTCATTGAAGATAAGGGTTATTACGCATGTAAGGGGGGTTGGTGGTGGGAGTCAGTTAAAACAATATCTTAAGTTAAACAAGTATGAGAGATTTGTGGTTTGTGGATGTCTATCTACTGTTATCTGCATGTAACTGTTTTGTAACTGAAGTACATGAAATTTCGCACTAAGGCTCATTGTAAAAGGGTATAAAAGCTGAACCAAAAGTGAGGATCTTCGGAATCCTGACTTGGGACACTAGTCCTCAGGTTTCCCGGGCCCCGAATAAAGCACCGCATAAACTGACACTCTGTTGGTTTGTGTCTTGACTATGGGCAACAGTTTTCTGGCGACCCAGATGGGACTCCGGGGGCGGCTGGGGCGGTTCACGTGCTGATCCACTCCAAGCCGGCACCAGGTGATTCCTGGAGGAGACATCAACCCGTGCCCGACCCCGCGCCCGACGGACGACCATAAGGTAAGCCCGAAGGTGCTTTATTCCTTATAGGTCGGTTGGTATTAAGGGTTGGTTGTTTGGAAGCCTAGGCGCTGGTCGTAAGACACAGCAAGTAGAAAGCTGTGCAGATCCAGCACTTGCCACTCGCGGCGACGAGTATAGGCAAGTTTGGTATTTGGTATAGGGATTTGGTAATCGGCCGTATATTGGTTTTGTGTGTGTGAGTGCGCGCAAGTACAAGTGTCAGCATGCTACCGTTTAAAACTTTCAGAGCTCTGACTTGTAACGAAAAAGATGTTCCTGAGGATTCGCCTCTCGGTTGTCTGTTAAAACATTGGAAAGAGGGTAATTTAGGGCAGGAATTGCGGAGGAAGACTTTGATTGATTATTGTAATTATGTGTGGCCTGAATATGAAACGGGGGGAATGCAGTGGCCGCGGAATGGTACAATAACTCCTGAAATATTAAGTCCTATGATGAGTTTCTTGCGGGAAAATGAGAAATGGGATGAAATACAGTATTTGGATTTGTTCTATTATCTAAAAGGAAAACCTGAGTGGCAAAAGGCTTGTGGATTGTTGATGTTAAAAACCACGGAAGTAGAAAGTGATAAATGCGCTGGTTGTAAAGAGCGTAAAATACGGTTCTCGGAGGAGGAGGAGGAGGATGTGTCTTTGTTGGTTCCCCCAAGTGCGCCGCCGCTCCCACCTCCTGAGGCTCCCCCGGTAAATCCGGTTAGAGCCCCTCTTCCTTCCTCATCCGAGGAGGAGGTAGAGCAGGAGGATTGGGTTGATCAGCCGAGAACGCCGCTCGCGGAGCGGACTCGGAGAGGGAGGCTGGAGAGAGGAGGCGGTTTGTCGCAGCCTCAGTTGATGGCTCCGCTGCGAGAGGCAGTAGGAGCGGATGGAGGGAAGGTGATGATAAAGGTTCCTTTTTCGCCGAAAGATTTAATAATATGGAAGCAATCGGCGGGGGCGTATAGGGAAAAATCCTGAGAAAGTGGCTCGGGTTGTGAAAATGGTAATAAAGACTCAGAATCCTGATTGGAATGATTTGCAGGTGGTGCTGGAATGGGGAGAGGCTTTGGGGGTTTTGGGAACCAGGATGCAGGGGGACGCGGAAGGTTAGGACCTAACCAGTGTGCCTTTTGTAAAGGACTGGGACACTGGAAAAATGAGTGCCCACTTAATCAGGGAACCCCGATGAATGGAGGCTTCCCGGGCAATGGAGCAAATCCCGGCAACGGAGTAGGAAGCGGAATGAATCCGTTCGCGGGAAATCCACAAGGTGTCGCTCAAGCCTTTATGATGGGGAATTACCAGAATCAGAGCTGACTAGACAGGGATCTGAAGGTTATCTTAGAAGTCGAAGGGGAACCGATGGAATTCAGGATAGATACAGGGGCTAGTTACTCGGCAATGAACAAATTAAAGGGACCTCTAAGTGACTCTACGGTGTTGGTTGTTGGGGTATCTGGGGAGATTGAAGAAAGGACATTCCTGCGGCCACTCGATATAAAATTTGGGGGAAAGGAATTTGATCATCAATTTCTGTATATGCCAAACAGCCCAGAGTCTCTGCTCGGGAGAGACTTGCTTTCAGCATTACAGGCAAGAATTATTTTTGAAAAGGGTAGGGTAAAACTAGAAATACCAGAGGAAAACCTGGCAAAATTGTTTGTGATCAAAGAAATAGGGAAGGAAGAGATACCACCGGAAACTGAACAAGCAGTCGCGCCATGGGTTTGGGAGACAGGGACCCCAGGTAAATCAAAAGCGGCAGTACCAGTAGTAGTGGAATTAAAAGAAGGGGCTCAACCAGTGAGGGTACGGCAGTACCCCATCAGCCTGGAAGCTAGGAAGGGAATAGCCCCCATGATAACTCAATTCTTAAGTTTAGGAATTTTGCAGGAGTGTGAATCTGAATTCAACACCCCCATCTTCCCGGTCAAAAAGCCTAACGGCAATTACAGGTTAGTAAAAGACCTAAGGGCAATCAACTCTATCACCAAAGATATACATCCTGTAGTGGCAAATCCGTACACATTGTTAACATCTGTTTCTGAGAAATTTCAGTGGTTTACAGTAATTGATTTAAAGGATGCCTTCTTCTGCATACCCCTGGCACCTGAAAGCAGGAACATCTTCGCATTCGAGTGGGAAAACCCCGACACGGGACGGAAGCGCCAAATCACATGGACCAGGCTTCCCCAAGGATTTAAATCATCGCCCACTATATTCGGTAACCAGCTGGCCAAGGAACTTGAGGAATGGAAGACTACCCAGGTAAAAGATTCACCTTTCTCTTATGTGGTGTTGCAGTATGTGGATGATATTTTCCTGGGTACTACAGAACAGGGTCTCTGCCTCAAGTTAACCATTGCATTGCTGAATATGTTAGGACAGGCTGGATACCGGGTATCCAGAGAAAAGGCACAGCTGGTCAAACAAAAGGTCATTTATTTAGGATGTGAAATCTCACAGGGAGTTCGTCGTTTGGGAGTAAATCGCATTCAAGCCTGTCACGGTTTAACACTGGCCCGGCAATTAAACCGATAACAGACGCTCTCTATTAATCTCTCTCTCCTCCCTGATAAGAAAGGAGAATAAGGGAGAGAGACTTACGGGTTGGAAACTAAACTACACAACTTTAATGAAACAGTAATGATAAATAGGAAAAATTAATAAATATATACAAATATACAAGAAAATGGATACCACATTCCTCCCCCCTTTCCCCCAATAGCTCTCTCGTCACCACTGAGGCTGCAGGGCAGCCCTGGGAAAGTCCAGGCTGGACTCCTGAAGTCGGCAGCAGTTGGGAACTGGAGGCAGGAACACACAGATAAGGGCTGGCACGGATCAGGAGCACAGGCAGGCAAACAGACGGGATCCTTCCAGGATGCCGGGGTGAAGGAAAAGGGAAGCAGGAAAGGCAGGAAGGGCAGGCAGCCGGAAGCTGGAAGCAGGAAATCTGGCTTGGCCCTCGTGATCCCTCAAATTTATACTGAGGATGACGTATATGGGATGGAATACTCTGTTTGGTCAATTCTGGCATCTATCTTGTCCGTTCCTCCCCAAAGGAGGGCTGCAGGTGGGACCTCTTTATGTTTTCTTCAGAGCTGAGCAGTGTCCTTGGCTCTGCATAGCAGTCTCTAGCAGTAACTATAAACATCAAGTGTTATCAGTCCAAGAAACACACACTGTCTGAGAAACTTGCTGTTAATTTCAGCAAGTGCAACTACTTACAAGAGACTTAGCTAAAAGCAAAAGTACAAGACAGAAAATCACCTTTATCCTGGCCCAAACCAAGACAAAGCCATATGTGCAATTCCAGTACCCCGCAATAACCAGGAATTAAGATCTTTTCTAGGAATGATTGGCTGGTGTCGACTGTGGATCCCCAACTTTGGGCTGACAGCCAAACCACTGTATGAGGCTGTGAAGGAACCGAGATTTAAGTGGGGACCCACGGAAGATAAAGCGTTCCAGGAATTAAAACAGGCCCTCAAGGAAGCACCTGCCCTGGGCTTGCCGGATTTAACCAAGGACTTTCAACTGTATGTATATGAGAAGCAAAAGTTAGCTTTGGGGGTGCTCACTCAAAAACTAGGGTCTTGGAAAAGGCCGGTTGGGTACTTTTCCAAACAGTTGGACTCAGTAAGTGGAGGATGGCCAGGATGCCTAAGAGCAGTGGCAGCCACAGTAATCCTGATCCAGGAAGCACGCAAGCTAACATTGGGCAAGCACATGACAGTTTATGTACCCCACATGGTCATAACAGTATTAGAACAAAAGGGGGGTCATTGGCTCTCATCAAGCAGGATGCTCCAATACCAGGCCCAATTGAGGGAACAGGATGATGTGGAACTGAAAATAACAAATAACCTTAACCCAGCAGAGTTTCTCAGGTCCACCCAGGAAGAAGGAGAGCTGGAACATGACTGCGTGGAGGTAATCGAACAAGTGTACGCCAGCCGGAAGGACCTGAAAGATGAGCCACTGCCGGACCCTGATTGGGAACTGTTCACGGACGGGTCCAGCTTTGTGGAAAGTGGTATCAGGTATGCAGGGTATGCAGTGGTCACCTTGCAGCAGATAGTGGAAGCAAAAGCATTGCCCCTGGGCACGTCAGCGCAGAAGGCAGAAATTTGGGCTATGGTAAGGGCCCTGGTGCTGAGCCAAGGGAAGAGAGTCAACATATGGACTGATTCCAAATATGCATTTGGAGTGGTACATGTGCATGGGGCTCTGTGGAAGGAGCGGGGACTTCTTAATTCGCAGGGGTCGTCAATCAAACACAGGGAAGAGGTAATCATGTTACTGGAAGCGATTTATAAACCATCGGCAGTTGCAGTGATGCATGTCAAAGGACATCGGAACGATCCAGGAAAAGAGTCCCAGGGAAATCGACAAGCGGATCAAGTGGCAAGGCAGGCTGCCAGAAAGGC
This sequence comes from Heliangelus exortis, assembly GCF_036169615.1. Classification (NCBI taxonomy): domain Eukaryota; kingdom Metazoa; phylum Chordata; class Aves; order Apodiformes; family Trochilidae; genus Heliangelus; species Heliangelus exortis. Next base: position 1,526,748 of record NC_092453.1, on the reverse strand, counting down.
ATGGACTCAATTAGCTTTGATACCGGCCCGGAGCAACCCTGCCACTGCACACATGGAAGACAAACCACATTACTCACCAGAGGACGAGAAGCTGGCTCAGATGTTGCAGGCACGAAAGAACATCAAGGGTTGGTATGTGACCCCAACAGGACAGGTGATCCTGCCGGTAAGGATCATGAAGACAGTATTGGAAACAGAACATAATAAGTGTCACTGGGGTGCAGAGGCAATGGTAAAATTTTTGAAAAACGAAATATTCTCAAACCAGATGTTAACATTGGCAAAAAGGGTAAATGCAATGTGTCCGGTGTGTATCAAAAACAACCCAGTGGTAAGGAGGCAGGTTCAAATGGGTAAGTTGCAGGTAGGTCCCCAACCAGGAGATTATTGGCAGATAGACTTCTCTGAGTTACCAAAGGCCCAAGCATACAAATACCTGTTGGTGTATGTGTGCACATTCTCGGGATGGCCAGAAGCTTTCCCTTGCAGGACTAATCAGGCAAAAGAAGTGATAAAAACACTTCTGAAAGAAATCATCCCTAGATTTGGGGTGCTGTTAGGGCTATCATCCGATAGGGGTCCTCATTTCACTGCAGGGATCATGCAGGAGATTTCTGTAACGTTAGGAATAACTTGGAATCTGCACACGCCCTGGAGGCTCCAATCAAGTGGTAAGGTAGAGCGGATGAATCAAACACTGAAAAACCAAATTAAGAAAATTTGCCAAGAAGCAAAAATCCAGTGGCCACAGGCATTGCCTTTAGCTCTGTTAAGGGTTAGGATCAAACCAAGGGAAAGGATAGGGGTAAGTCCGTACGAAATTTTGTACGGCAAACCCTACCATGCTGCTACCTACCAGGGGGACCCTCATTTGGTGGGAGATCAGGTGATATTAAATTATGTGTTGTCTCTGAATAAGACTCTTACAGCACTCAGAGGAGCGTTGCAGTGGAATCGACCCCTACCCCTGGAAAATCTGGCCCACGACATCCTTCCAGGAGACCAAGTCTACATACGGAACTGGTCAGTGGAGCCACTGAAGGAGACATGGGACGGTCCCCACCAGGTGATCATGACCACCTACACGGCTGTCAAGGTCAACGGGGTCGACAACTGGATTCACTACACCAGGGTCAAGAAGGTCCCTACGCAATGGTCGGTAGAGCCTTTGTCTCCAACAAGGATGGTGTTCAGAAGGAAATCTTAGGGATACTGATTTTCCTAAGCTTGATTGTGTTAACAGAAACCTTTGTAAAAGTTAATGTACCGGAATCTTATCTGTTGAGACCTGAGGGATCTGATGTTAATCTGACCTGTTTGTTTACTGATGACCAGGGAGCTGGATCCGCTGAAATTATCGTGAGGTGGAAATGGGTTACGGAGGACGAACTGATTACGGAGGGGGTAAAGACAGCTTGGGATGAGCCGCGCCAGGAAGGAGCAACTATCCTGCAGATACCCAATGTGACCCGGAAAAACGAAGGGAAGTATACTTGCTTAGTGCAGGTACGGGACAGTTTTGATTATGGGGATGTGCAGTTCTTTACAATAAATACATCCTATGTGGAAAAAGACAGGAGGGTGACGCGACAGGTTACTGACGTCGGAGAATTGACCAAGGGCAGAGGCCAAGAAAATTTGGTAGTAGGACTAATCAGAGATTTCGGCCTCATGCAAAATGTAACAGAAATCACAGCTTGTTTACCATTACCCCAGGCAGCAGGTGAACCCATACCATAGGGAATAATACCTGTGACTGAAATGCCGGAGTCATTGAGGAATGTTTCCTGGACATGCCGGTTTGTCCCTAAGACAACAGAGGCATGGAAGGGTTTATGTATGACTATTCGAGTAATGACCGAAGCTGATTGTAAGTTGAAGCCTAATTATGGCTGGATTCAAAACACGAGGAGGTGTCTAATCAACTTCCCGATGGATGAAGCATGTAACAAAGTTACGATAAGGACTACTACCACACGAAATGAGATGAGCTGTCAAAATATTACTCAGAGTCAGGACACGTGGAAAGATTGGAAGACCTTGTGGGGACCCAGTATCTTAGAACATTACACTTATCTCGGGAAAGTACAATGGTGCATTCAATGGTCAGGGAATAGAAACCAGTCGTATTATAAGGCCCCTATTACATCTACCTCCTCCAGACAGTTTCAAGCCCAAACGGAGGAATGGAATTGTACAGAAGTATTTACATGTGACACTCCGGAAGATCAAATAGGACTAGTACCAGTAAAGATGGCATTGAAGTGGGGATGTGAATGTAGGGGATATAATCATACCATAAGTATGAGACAAGGGATGGAACCTATAGATTGCAGGCACACAACGGTTCACAGTCCTGGGAATTTGGTATGGGTCTTGGGACATGGCCAATGGACATCTCACCTACCCTTAGATGGGCTGACCACGCAAATTACCTTGGGTGTACCGACCCTGTGTCCATTTTGGAAACGGTCAAAGTTAACGTCAAAAGAGATACGAAAGAGACAGAGAAGAGATATTAGTAAAGACCTGGATGCTGTAGGATTAGATGAAGAAGATGGGTGGCATGAACCCTCTTCAGGGGTCAAATTTGGGTGGGTGCTGGAATCTTTGTTTACACCAATTTCCACTTATCGGAATCAGGAAATGTTGTTCAAATTATTGGGACAGACCGAAAGGTTGGCAGCAGTAACGAAGAAAGGATTTAAGGACCTGAATTTACAGCTACAGGCCACAACTAGGATGATCATACAAAATAGAATGGCATTGGACATGATATTACTAAAAGAGCATGGTGTCTGTGGGTATCTGCACGATAAGGATGAGCATTGTTGTGTACACATCCCAAATGTCACTCAGGAGGTAGAAAAAGATATTAGTCAATTGGGACAAATTGAGGGCAGGGTCCACGATGTTCAAAAAGAGGCAGAACATAATTGGGTTGGAGCAATATTCAGCTCCCTGGGGATCCAGGTCTCCGGTTGGATATCATCAATTGTACAATATGGAATCATGATAATTATAATCATTATGGTTGCTTTAGTAGTATACAAGTGTCTTTTAGGAATGATTGCAAAGGAAGGCCAACACACTCGGAGGGTGATGAAGGCCATAACCCGAAGAGAGGTGATCCTCCCACAAGACAACTCACCCCCACCCGCCTAACAAGAAACCAGCAGCTTGAGAGGTTGAGCATCCTTGCGAAAGAAGATCGAAGGATGCTCAAAAGGGGGGACTTGTTGCAAGTAGCGAAAGAAATAGAAATTTAGAAGTAGTTATGCTAAGGTTTGGACTGGTCAAGCAGGCCAGAAAAACAGGCCCTGGGAACGGATCTTGGAAACTAGCAAGGAATGTGCTGAGAAGAGGGGAACAGTTTATCAAAGGGGATTAGTCGAGCATATAGAACATGAAGTAAACTATCATTGAAGATAAGGGTTATTACGCATGTAAGGGGGGTTGGTGGTGGGAGTCAGTTAAAACAATATCTTAAGTTAAACAAGTATGAGAGATTTGTGGTTTGTGGATGTCTATCTACTGTTATCTGCATGTAACTGTTTTGTAACTGAAGTACATGAAATTTCGCACGAAGGCTCATTGTAAAAGGGTATAAAAGCTGAACCAAAAGTGAGGATCTTCGGAATCCTGACTTGGGACGCTAGTCCTCAGGTTTCCCGGGCCCCGAATAAAGCACCGCATAAACTGACACTCTGTTGGTTTGTGTCTTGACTACGGGCAACAGCACTAAGTGCCACATCCAGTCTCTTTTTAAATATCTCTAGGGACGGATTTTAACAACAGTACCACTTGAGGGAGCTCCTACTCTGTTCCTGGATGGATCTGTGCCCTTACACAATTCTACATCAGATGAATGGCGTTCCCATGTAGTGCTGCAAGAAGGCTCAGCACAGGTGGTAGAATTACGTGCAGTGATAGAAGCTTTTTGATTATTTTCAATGACAGACATTAATATTGTAGTGGAATCTCAGTATGTTTATGGAGTGTTAATTAGAATAGATGCTTACTATCTTAAACATATAGGTAACAGGCCTATTTTTATGCTGTTATCAGACTTGTTGCACTTAGTAAACACTCGAAATCACAATTAATGTTATGTATCTCTGCTCTCATATGCAGCTACCAGGTCCCATCGCTGAAGGTAACAGGATCACAGACTCATTAGCAGCAATAGTGCAGGTGCCAAATGTATTGCAACAAGCACGCCTGATGCATAATTTTAATCATAATTACAGAAGTTAAGTGAAACAATTTGGCATCACAATAAGGCAAGCCTAAGACGTTGTTCAAATGTGTCCTGACTGTCAATTAGTCACACCAGTTCCCACTTAGATAACAGCTGTTCCTCGGGGCTGCAGCATAATGAGGTGTGGCAATCAGATGCTATGCTATACACATTCCTGAATTCGGTCGCCTTAAATATGTGCATGTGTCAATAGATACATATTCTCATTTCATGGTAGCTACTGCTCATGCATGTGAAAAGGCGAAGGATACATACCTACATTTTTGAAAGCAATTGCTACTATGGGTCTGCCATCTGTTGTTAAAACTGATAATGGGCCTGCATAGATATCTGCAACTCTTTTTTAATTTTTTAAAGAATGGGGAATTACACATCACACTGACATACCTCATTCTCCAACTGTGTTACTAACGCTAATAATCACATATTCTGTATCACATTTATTCCTCAACGACATATATTTGCTGTACGTGTGACTGAAAAGATTACTAATTCCACTAGTATTGATTTGCCAGGTGTTATAGAGGAAGAATATCATCTAACTCATAGAATTCGTTATACTTACTGTTTTTAAGCAAATTAATGTAATCACACATATTACTTGAGGACTATGCGTGGGATTATTTCCCAGGCAAGTAAGCCTGAATTATCCTGAGAAAAATACAGAAATCATAGATTGGGGACCAAATGGAACATTCGTAGCGGTCAATTATACTGGGTGGAACAACGACGCATATTCTAGACCCATATTGCAAATGTATCTAAAACATTCTGGCAGCACGGTCCAAACAAATCTATGGTGACTAGCATTGCCTTTTGTAAACAGAACTAAGGCTTGGTTTACTAAAAAAAAAAAAAAAGAAATAATCCCGTGTTTTTTTGTGTTTATGATCACTCTATGGCTACTATCTGTACTACTCATCCTTATGTACTTGGGATTATGGGATTACTAGTGTAGACAATTTAAATACGTCAGAAAAGTAGTTATTTTGAATTAGCTTTTAAAAATATCACTTTTAAGACATGTATTAAGCCCAAAGATATAAGAAATAATTTTTTAGTAATGCCGTTCCAACGCAGGTCTGAACTGTGGTTTCGTATGAATTTGACTAGGAGATGGGAAAGTGAAAATGGATAAGATCGTATCATAAAAGTGTTACATAGCAATGGAGGGTAAGTTAAGAGAAGGACCAGGCGATTTATAGGATGGCTAATACTTGCTATCATATCAACAATTGTCATTATCAGTTTCACAGCTGCTTCGGTTGCAGCACTAACGACATCTATCCAAATGGCACAGAAAGTCAAGCATGCGCTGATAAATATGAATGAGGATATTGGTCCAAAGGCCATTGCCTGCACAATCTCCTGTTTAATACTTTCAAAAGCAGCTTGTTGTTCTGAGCCCCATTTAAAGTCTTTCTTCTTCCGGGTAACCTCATAGAGAGGTTTCACAATCTGATTGTAAGCAGGAATATGCATCCTCCAGAAACCAACAGTTCCTAAAAAGGACTGAGTTTCCTTTTTGGTAGTTGGTGGGGCCATAGCTGTTATTTTGTTAATCACCTCCATTGGGATGTGGTGATGACCACCTTGCCACTTAATCCCCAGAAACTATTTCTTGCACAGGTCCCTTGACCTTGCTTCTTTCCATAGCAAAACCAGCCTCTAGAAGGATTTCGATTATCTTCTTACCTTTCTCAAAGACTTCTTTTGCTGTGTCACCCCACACAATGATGTTATTGATGTACTGTAGATGTTCTGGAGCTCCACCCTTTTCCAGGATAGTGTGATTCAGTCCATGTCAGATGGAAGGGCTGTGTTCCCACCCCTGGGGCAGTCGATTCCAAGTGCACTGGACACCTCTCCAGGTGAAAGCAAACTGTGGCATGCATTCTGGTGCTATAGGAATAGCAAAAAAGGCGTTAGCAATGTCAATAGTAGCATACCACCTGGCTGCTAATAGTAGCATACCACTCCAGCTCATGCTGAAGTTCTAGCATGTCCGGCACAGGAGCACTTAGTGGTGGTGTAACCTCATTTAGAGCACGATAGTCCACTGTCAGTCCCCACTCTCCATTTGGCTTTCGCACTGGCCATATAGGACTATTGAAGGGTGAGTGAGTCCTGCTGATCACTCCTTGGCTCTCTAGTTGCCGGATCATCTTGTGAATGGGGATCACAGCATCTCTGTTGACGCGATATTGTCTTCGATGCACTATTGAAGTAGCAATTGGTGCCTGATAGTTTTTAGTTTTCATCAGCCCCACTTCAAAGGGGCTGATCTTCATCTGAAAGGCGAAGCAAAATATGGAGCATTTCTGTATTCTCAGTCTTTATAGCTGCAATACCAAAGGACCACCGGTACCCTTTTGGGTCCTTGAAGTCACCTCCCTTGAGGTAGTCTATGCCAAGGATGCACGGAGCATCTGGACCAGTCACTATCGGGTGTTTATGCCACCTTATTCCAGTGAGGCTCACATCAGCCTTCACAATAGTCAGTTCTTTAGATCCCCCCGTCACTCCAGAAATAGTGATGGATTCTGTCCCTTTCTGATTCGATGGCATTAGGGTGCACTGTGCACCAGTGTCCCCCAAGGCTTTAAACTTTTGTGGCTCTAATGTGCCAGGCCATTGAATCCACAAAGTCCAATAAGTTCAATTATACCTCTCCTCCACCTGTCTGGAGGCAGGGTACCTCTAAGCTTGAGCACATTCAGACCTGTCAGAAAGTGGTTACTGGGGCTTGCATCCCCATTACTCATATCTGATGTGCAGGGATCTTGAGTCACCAGCATATTTGAATTGGGTAACTCCACACTGGAGACTTGAGCAGTCATCTTTTTAGAAGGACCTCTTTTTGCATTCGCCTTACTCAGCAACTTACATACTCGTTCCTATAGGACAACAGTAGGTTTCTGATCCCACTTTTTCATGTCCTCTCCACACTCACTTAGGAGTGTCCATAGAATTCCTCTTATAAAATTCTGTTTCTCTCGATTCTGTCTCATAGGAAGGCGTTTCCTCTTAATGGCTGCAATGTGTCGTCCTCCTCTTATTTGAGGAAAAAGTGGTAAACGCAGTTTCTGAGCTGTTCCCTTTACAGCTGAGACTCAGGGCAGATGAGGAGCTGTGACAGCACCTTCATATTCTTGTGCTGTTTTACTCACATCACCCACAATTCCATCCATATCTCCAGGAACCCATAACATTACTGATAGTGTATGGTTAAAAGGTGGTGGTGCAGCATGCACAAACCTTTGCCTCATAGGCTTAGGACATGGCATGTGATAAGGATCTTCAATGTTTTCATCAGTATAGATCAGATCTCATACAGCCAATTCTTCCAGATACCTGAGAGCTTTTTCAAGTGTGGCTGCTTTTACCTGTGGGTAGTCTATTTCCTCTTTATAGGGATATCTCTACCTTACAGCTGACAAGAGTCGTCTCCATAGGCTGGTGGTTCCAGCCTTTTCCCCAAATGCCCAATCAATACCTGCATCTTTGGACAGGGATCCCAACTGCCTGGCTTCTCTCTGAGTTAATATTATGGTAGCAGCCCCTTTCGTCCAGCATCGGAGTAACCAAGTGAGAAGTGGTTCACCTGCAAAACGGCTGAAGTCTTTTCTCAGAGTATGCAAGTCCCTTCTGTGAGGGGGGGCGAGAAGCGGCTGCGGAGGCAGGAGTGGGGGTGCTCCCTGTACCAGGGGCAGCTCTCACTCTCTGCAGCAACTCTTGGCCTCCGAAAAGGCATGCTCAATCTCATTATTGTGGTTTTTGTTTTTCTCCTCACCAATATATGAGAAAAATTAACAACACCCACCAGAAGATTCAAAAATGAAATGCCACTGCCACCAAAATCTGGTGGAGTCAGCCTGAAATAAGATGAAGTGGTACAATCTCCCAAACCAAAACTGCAAGTGTAATTACCAACCAAGTTTTTTATCTCTGTATGAAACACCAGTGCACCATGCACCACAATATACATCAGTATTGAGGACCATATTGCAAGGATGGTTCTGAAGCATCTCTTACAAAAAATAAACCACATAGTAACACTAATCCCAGATGCAAAAACACATACCCTGAATACCAAAGGTACAGACGGCACAATTGGTTTAATCTCCAACCCTGTGAAATTTCCGAAGAAAGAGGTCTGATTCCTGCTCAGCAAAGCCATATTGGTATCCTCCCACTGTAGTTGGAATTCAAACTATTCAGGCAAATTAATTGAAATTTGAGCTGGGCTTAACCTAATTAGCTTGGTCCCCATGTTGAACGCCAATAAATCTGTCACGGTTAAACGGTGTCTCAGCAAATAAACCGAATAACAGATGCTGTTACAATCTGAGCTATTATTTTATATTTTGATTGTGAGGAAAAATCAGCCACTATTCATAGACCTCACAAAATTAAAAAAAAAATAACAGTGTTTATGATTTAAGTATATTACAAATATTTATTTCAGGGAAAGGAGACAATAACCCTGATAAAGGAAGGAGAGAGAATAAGGAAGAGAGACTTATGGGTTGGAAACTAAACTACATGACTTTAATGAAACAGTAATGATAAATAGGAAAAATTACTAAATATATACAAATATACAGGAAAACTGATACCACGTTCCTCCCCCCTTTCCCCCAGTAACTCTCACGTTACCACCAAGGCTGCAGGGCAGCCCTGGGAAAGTCCAGGCTAGACTCCTGGGGTCAGCAGCAGTCGGGAGCTGGAGAAAGGAACACAGATTCAGGCTGGCACGGATCAGGACCACAGGCAGATGAATGGATGGAATCCTCCCAGGATGCCAAAGCAAACAGGGGCAGTTGAAGAAGGAAAAGCCGAAAGGGGTTTGATCCTTTTGATCCCTCAAATTTATACTGAGTATGACATGTATGGGATGGAATATTCTGTTTGGTCCATTTTGGTCATTTATCTTGTCTGTTCCTCCCTAAAGGAGGGTTGCAGGTGTGACCTTTTTACTCCTTTTCTCCTTTTGGAGGGCAAAATATTCCTCAGAACTGAGCAGTGTCCTTGGTTCTGCATACTAGTCTCCAGCAGTAACTATAAACTTCGAGCGTTATCACTCCCAGAAGCAGACACTGACTGAGAAACTTGCTGTTAATTTCAGCAAGTGCAGTTACTTACAAGAGACTTAGCTGAAAGCAAAAGAACAAGACAGAAAATTACCTTTATCCTGGCCCAAACCAGGACACCAACTTACAGCTTTCTAACCACACTTTCCCAAGTCTGTAGCTTACCATGGGGTTGTTATCACCCAGGTGCAAGACCTGGCTTTTGGCCTTGTTAAACCTCATACAATTAACCTTGGCCCATTGTTCTAACCTAAGTCCCACTGTAAGGCTTCCCTACCCTCCAGCAGATTGACACAGGCACCTAGTTTGGTGTCATTTGCAAATTTAATGAGGGGCACTCAATCCTCTCATCTAAATCATTAATGAACATATTAAAGAGAACAGGCCCCAGCACTGAACCCTGGGGGACACCACCCATGACCATTCGCCAGCCAGATTTAGTTCCATTCACTACTACTCTTTCAATCCGACCATCCAGACAATTTTTTAACCAATGCATGGTATATTTATCCAAGCCTAGTGCCTTAAGTTTCTGAAGAAGAATGCTGTGGGAGACAGTGTGAAAAGCTTTAGTGAAATCCAGATAGACAATGTCCACAGCTCTTCCTTCATCCACTAGGTGAGTCACCTTGTTGTGGAAGGAGATAAGGTTAGTGAGACAGGACCTACGTTTCATAAACCCGTGCTGACTGGACCTGATCACCTGCTTGTCTTGTATGCACCATGTCATGGTACTGAAGATGACCTACTCCATAACCTTTCCTGCTACCGAGGTCAAACTGACAGGTCTATAGTTCCCTAGATTATCCTTTTGGCCCTTCTTGTAGATGGGTGTTACATTTGCTAGTTTCTAATCAACTGGGACATCCCCAGTTTGCCAGGACTGTTGACAAATAATGGAGAGTGGATCAGTGAGCACTTCTGCCAGCTCCTTTAGTACCCTTGGGTGGATCCCATCCAGTCCCATAGACTTGTGCACATCCATGCGGCACAACAGGGCACTGATCATTTCCTCCCAGACTATGGGGGCTTGATTCTGCTCCCCATCTTGGTCTTCCAGTTCAGGGAGCTGTGCCCTCAGGGAGTAATTGGCATGGACAAAGACTGACGTGAAATAAGAACTCAGCAGTTCAGACTTTTTCTTGTCCATGGTCACAAGTTTCCCTCCCAGGTCAAGTAGAGGGGGGAGATTCTCCCTAGCTCTTCTTTTGATATTTACATATTTATAGAAACTCTTCGTTTATCTTTAATTATACTGGCCAGATTTAATTCAAGCTGAGCGTTGGCCTCTCTAATTTTCTTCCCACATATCTTTGCAGTAACTTTGTAATCTTCTGTCCTGGTTTGGGCCAGGATAAAGGTGATTTTCTGTCTTGTACTTTTGCTTTTAGCTAAGTCTCTTGTAAGTAGTTGCACTTACTGAAATTAACAGCAAGTTTCTCAGACAGTGTGTGTTTCTAGGACTGATAAAACTCGATGTTTATAGTTACTGCTAGAGACTGGTATGCAGAGCCAAGGACACTGCTCAGATCTGAGGAAAACATAAAGAGGTCCCACCTGCAGCCCTCCTTTGGGGAGGAACGGACAAGATAGATGCCAGAACTGACCAAACAGAGTATTCCATCCCATATACGTCATCCTCAGTATAAATTTGAGGGATCACGAGGGCCAAGCCATCGATTTCCTGCTTCCAGCTTTCGGCTGCCTGCCCTTCCTGCCTTTCCTGCTTCCCTTCCTTCACCTGGCATCCTGGAAGGATTCCATCCATTCGTCTGCCTGTGGTCCTGATCCGTGCCAGCCCTTATCTGTGTGTTCCTGCCTCCAGTTCCCAACTGCTGCCGACTCCAGGAGTCCAGCCTGGACTTTCCCAGGGCTGCCTTGCAGCCTCGGTGGTGATGTGAGAGCTATTGGGGGAAAGGGGGGAGGAATGTGGTATCCATTTTCTTGTATATTTGTATGTATTTAGTATTTTTTCCTATTTATCATTACTGTTTCATTAAAGTTGTGTAGTTTAGTTTCCAACCCATAAGTCTCTCTCCCTTATTCTCTCTCCTTTCTTATCAGGGAGGAGAGAGAGATTAACAGAGAGTGTCTGTTACTCGGTTTAATTGCCGGGCCAGTGTTAAACCGTGACAGATGTATTGGCGCCCAACGTGGGGCCCGAGCTAATTGGCTCGAGTCCAGTTTAAATTTTCACTAATTTGCCTGAATAGTTTGAATTCCAACTCCAGTGGAAGAATGGCTTTGCTGAGCTGTAATCAGACCTTGTTCTTTGGAAATTTCATAGGGTTGGAGATTAAACCAATCATGCCATACCTTTGGTATTTAGGGTATGTGATATGTATTTTTGCAGCTGGAATTGCTGTTACTTTGTGGTTTGTTCTTCGTATGAGCTGCTTAAGAACCATCATTGCAATAGGGTCCTCAATATTGATGTATATCATGGTGCATGGTGCAGTAGTGTTTCATACAGAGATAAAAAACTTGGTTGGTAATTACACTCCCAGTTTTAATTTGGGAAATTATACCATTACATCATATTTTGGGCTGACTCCACCAGATTTCAGTAGCAATAGCATTTCATTTCTCAATCTTCTGGTGGGTGTTGTTAATTTTTCTCATATAGTGGTGAGGAGTAACAGAAAAACCACAGTAATGAGATTGAGCATGCCTTTTCGGAGGCCGAGAGTTGCTGTTCGGAGAGTGAGAGCTGCTCCTCGTACAGAGAGCATCCCCACTCCTGCCTCCGCAGCTGCTTCTCGCCCCCCCTCACGCAAGGGCACAACTCAGATAAGGCCGGCCAGCATTGCCAGTGTTTCTGCTACAGCTGCAGCTGCTGTCTCTACCCCCACAGACACTGCTGCTGCTCAGAAAACGAGCCCTGCTGCTGATACTGCTGTAGATACCACAGCCTCTCCCCCTCAGCCCACACAGCTACTTGTTGACCCTGTAACTAGGAGAAAAGTAAAACAATGGAAATCAGAAATGAGCCTTAACCCTTCCAAGTCTGAAGGAGACGGCCAGGTGATAGAGGAAATAGAGGATACTGCCTCTCCTCGTAGAGCAGCTAGAAGAGACTCTAAAGCAGAGTCAGCTGAGGACTCAGACTCAGAATCTGCTCAGTCCTATTCCATGAGAGACTTGCGTACTCTGAGAAAAGACTATAGCCGTTTTTCAGGTGAACCACTTCTCTCTTGGTTACTCCGATGTTGGACGGAAGGGGCTGCTACCATAACATTAACTCAGAAGGAAGCCAGAAAGTTGGGATCCCTGGCCAAAGATGCAGGTATTGATTGGGCATTTGGGGAAAAGGCTGGAACCACCAGCCTATGGAAGCGACTCTTGTCAGCTGTAAGGGAGAGATATCCCTATAAAGAGGAAATAGACTGCCCACAGGTCAAAGCACCCACACTTGGAAAAGCTCTCAGGTATCTGGAGGAATTGGCTGTACGAGACGTGATCTATAATGCTGATGACATTTGATGTAAACACTTAAAAAATACAAAATTATGTCTCTTGAATCAATATTTTTTTTTTCTTTCTCCCTGCTATGTTGCAACATTTTGTCAATTAACATATGTTTACCTCACCATATGCCTGACAGATACCTAAAAGATAAGAATGCTTATCAGGTCGTCTCCTGCTGCATGATGGAGACAATGAAGGTAGCAGGACACCCAAAAACACTAAAAGATAAGGATGACTCATCTCCGGGAAGTCTGGAAATCTGTATGTATCAGGGACTTATGCAAAAAAGGGACTCCTTTTCTTTTCCTGTATAAAAATCGCCCAAAAAGAACCGAAAAGCAGCCAGCAGCTCAAAGGAGCCAGCAGCTCAGAAGGACACATGGAAGCCAGCTCCTGTGACTACAAACTCCAGATAGCTCGGCACAAAAAGGCGGCAAGCAGCTCTGAAGGCCCAAGCGGAAAGTGGCGAGGCGGCTTTCTTCTAGACCCCCCCTCTTTCGGCACTTCGGCTTCAGCTACAGGACAGAGAAGCAGCAGGAGCGACAGACCCTACGCACCCGACTACAGCCAGAGGCCAAGGCCGGGGGATGGTGATAACATCTTAATTACCCTCCTACTTTTCTCTTCTTAATGACTCTTCTCTCCAAAGTAACTAATTGTATAAGTCCTAAATAAATCTTTTTAACTTGTTTAAATCATAAAGCCTGGTTATTTCTGTAAATTCACGCGCTGTCTATGAGTAGTGGCTGAATTTTCCTCGCAAACAAAATATAAATAATAACTCGGATCGTAACAACATTGAAGATCCTTATCACATACCATGCCCTAGACCTATGATGCAAAGGTTTGTGCATGCTGCACCACCACCTTTCAACCATACACTATCAGTAATGCTATGGGTTCCTTCAGATGTGGATGCAACTGTGGGTGATGTGATTAAAACAGTATGAGAGTGTGAAGATGCTGTCACAGCCCCTCGTCGGGCCTGGGTCTCAGCTTTTAAAAGAACAGCTGAGAAACTGCATTCACCCCTTTTTTCTCAGACAGAAGGAGGACCCCGCATTGCAGCCATTAAGAGGAGACGCCCTCCTATGAGACAGAATCGAGAGAAACAGAATTCAACAAGAGGAATCTTATGGGCACTCCTATGTGAGTATGGAAAGGACATGAAAAAGTGGGATCAGAAACCTACTGCTGTCCTAGAGGAGCAAGTATGTAAGTTGCTGAGTAAGACGAAGGCAAAAGGAGGCCCTTCTAAAAAGATGGCTGCTCAAGTCTCCAGTGTGGAGTTACCCAATTCAAATATGCTGGTGACTCAAGATCCCTGTACATCAGGTGTGAGTACTGGGGATGCAAACTCCAGTAATGCACATACTGACAATGCTGTATGTGCTCAAGCTTAGAGGTGCCCTGCCTCCAGACAGGTGGAGGACAGGGACAACCGAATTTATTGGATTGTGTGGATTTGATGGCCTGGCACATTAGAGCCACAGAACTATAAAGCCTTGGTGGACACTGGTGCACAGTGCACACTAATGCCATCGAATCAGAAAGGGACAGAATCAATCACTATTTCTGGAGTGACAGGGGGATCTAAAGAACTGACTATTGTGAAGGCTGATGTGAGCCTCACTGGAATAAAGTGGCATAAACACCCGATAGTGACTGGTCCAGATGCTCCTTGCATCCTTGGCATAGATTATCTCAAGGGAGATGATTTCGAGGACCTGAAAGGGTACCAGTGGTCCTTTGGTACTGCAGCTATTAAGACTGAGAATGGAGAATGGCTGCATGCTTTGTTTGGACTTCCAGATAAATCCTTTGTAGTGGGGTTGCTGAGAACTATAAACCAGCGGGTGCCGACTGCTACTTCAGTAGTGCATCAAAGACAATATCGCACCAACAGAGATGCTGTGATCCCCATTCACAAGCTGATCCGGCAACTAGAGAGCCAAGGAGTGATCAGCAAGACTCACTCACCCTTCAACAGTCCTATATGGCCAGTGAGAAAGCCTAACGGAGAGTGGAGACTGACAGTGGACTATCGTGCCCTGAATGAGGTTACTCCACCACTAAGTGCTCCTGTGCCGGACATACTAGAACTTCAGTATGAGCTGGAGTCAAAGGCAGCCAGGTGGTATGCTACTACTGACATTGCTAATGCATTTTTTGCTATTCCTATAGCACCAGAATGCAGGGCACAGTTTGCTTTCACCTGTAGATGTGTCTAGTGCACTTGGAATCGACTGCCCCAGGGGTGGAAACACAGTCCTACCATCTGCCATGGACTGATCCATGATACCTTGGAAAAGGGTGGAGCTCCAGAACATCTACAGTACATCAATAAAATCATTGTGTGGGGTGACACAGCAAAGGAAGTCTATGAGAAAGGTAAGAAGATAATCGAAATCCTTCTAGAGGCTGGTTTTGCTATTAAAAGGAGCAAGGTCAAGGGACCTGCACAAAAGATACAGTTTCTGGGAGTTAAGTGGCAAGATGGACGTCGCCACATCCCAATGGACGTGATTAACAAAATAACAGCTCTGGCCCCACCAAATACCAAAAAAGAAACTCAGTCCTTCTTAGGAACTGTTGGTTTCTGGAGGATGCATATTCCTCTTTATAATCAGATTGTGAAACCGCTCTATGAGGTTACCCGGAAGAAGAAAGACTTTAAATGGGGCTCAGAACAACAAGCTGCTTTTGAGAGTATTAAACAGGAGATTGTGCAGGCAATGGCCCTTGGACCAATTCGAACAGGGCCAGACATTAAAAATGTGCTTTACACCGGAGATGGAGGTGATGGTCCTACATGGAGCCTCTGGCAGAAAGCTCCAGGAGAGACTCGAGGCCGACCTCTTGGATTTTGGGGTCGAAACTACAAAGGCTCCGAAGCCAACTACACAGCCACTGAAAAAGAGATACTGGCTGCATACGAAGGAGTTAGAGCTGCTTCAGAAGTGATTGGTACTGAAGCACAGCTCCTCCTGGTGCCACGATTACCTGTACTGGGTTTTATGTACACAGGTAGAGAATCTTCCCATCATGCTACCAATGCTACCTGGAGTAAATGGATTGCTTTACTCTCACAGAGAGCTAGGATAGGAAGACTCGATCTTCCAGGAATTGTAGAAGCAATAACACATTGGCCAGAAGGCAAACACTTTGGAATGCCACCAGAAAAAGTGGTAAAACGGGCTGAAGAAGCCCCACCATATGATCAACTACCAGAGAATGAAAAACAATATGCTCTTTTCACTGATGGATCCTGTTGTCTGGTAGGAGGCCATCAAACGTGGAAAGCTGCTGTATGGAATCCTACACGACTAGTTGCAAAAACAGATGAAGGAGATGGTGAATCAAGTCAATTCGCAGAGGTAAAAGCCATCCAATTGGCTTTGGACATTGCTGAACAAGAAAAGTGGCCGAGACTTTATCTCTATACTGACTCATGGATGGTAGCAAATGCCTTATAGGGTTGGTTAAAGCAGTGGAAACAAAACAACTGGCAACGTAGAGATAAACCTATCTGGGCTGCTGAACTGTGGAAAGACATTGCTGCTAGGTTAGAGAAACTTGATGTAAAAGTGCGTCACGTAGATGCCCACATACCTTCATATCAAGCTACTGAGGAACATCAAAACAACCAACGAGCAGGTGAGGCTGCTCAAGTGTTCCAAATAGATCTGGACTGGGGCCATAAAGGTGAACTGTTTTTAGCCAAATGGGCCCACAACGCTTCAGGTCATCAAGGCAGGGATGGAACATATCGATGGGTTCGTGACCAAGGGGTGGATTTATCTTTGGACGCTATTGCACAGGTTATCCTTGATTGTGACATATGTGCTGCAATTAAGCAAGCTAAAAGGTTGAAACCTCTGTGGTATGAAGGGAGATGGTCAAAATATAGGTATGGGGAGGCCTGGCAAGTCGATTACATCACACTGCCTCAAACCCGCCAGGGTAAGCGCTATGTGCTTACAATGGTGGAGGCAAGTACAGGATGGCTGGAAACATATCCTGTGCCTCATGCCACAGCCCGGAACACTATTCTGGGACTAGAGAAACAAGTCTTGTGGAGACATGGTACACCAGAAAGAATTGAGTCAGATAATGGAACTCATTTCAAAAATAGTCTTATAAATAACTGGGCCAAAGAACATGGTATTGAGTGGATATACCATATCCCCTATCATGCACCAGCCTCAGGGAAAATTGAAAGGTACAATGGACTGTTAAAAACTACCTTAAAGGCATTGGGTGGTGGAACTTTCAAAAACTGGGACAAGCACTTGGCAAAAGCTACCTGGTTAGTTAACACCAGGGGTTCCATCAATCGAGCTGGTCCTGCTCAGTCAGATCTTCTACACACAGTAGATGGGGACAAAGTGCCTGTGGTGCAAGAAAAGAATCTGCTAGGGAAAACAGTTTGGGTTTATCCTGCCTTGGGCAAAGGCAAACCCATTCGTGGGGTTGCTTTCGCTCAAGGGCCTGAAAACACTTGGTGGGTGATGATGAAAGATGGAGAAGTACAATGTGTACCACAAGGGAATCTAACATTAGGTGAGAATTCCTAATTTCTGCTTGTCTAGCTTAATCAGTAGTGCATGGACTCTTTGGGAGTCATGAACTTGTATCCCACCTTAACTACTGTTATGTGAGTTGTTGCATAAACTAACAGTGTTCTGTGAGTGTTTTTCAGGATGATTTTTGGTGATGAAACCAGAACTAGATCCATCGGCTGGCATTTCTGTAACTTCCTTGAAGTTAACATCTGCAACCTGCAACCTGTGGACCATGGACATGAACTGTGAAAATTGCTCCTTCTTTTGAGAATCTACTATAATAGATGAACACCTGCAATCATAAACTGAATTACTTAGTGAATTTTAGTACAGAGAGATAGTAATAATTTGTGTATAGATATGTTTAGGGATGAGATAGTAATGATTGGAGCATGATGCAAATGGTATGGAATAAGGGGTGGAATGTCCTGGTTTGGGCCAGGATAAAGGTGATTTTCTGTCTTGTACTTTTGCTTTTAGCTAAGTCTCTTGTAAGTAGTTGCACTTGCTGAAATTAACAGCAAGTTTCTCAGACAGTGTGTGTTTCTAGGACTGATAACACTTGATGTTTATAGTTACTGCTAGAGACTGGTATGCAGAGCCAAGGACACTGCTCAGCTCTGAGGAAAACATAAAGAGGTCCCACCTGCAGCCCTCCTTTGGGGAGGAACGGACAAGATAGATGCCAGAACTGACCAAACAGAGTATTCCATCCCATATACGTCATCCTCAGTATAAATTTGAGGGATCACAAGGGCCAAGCCATCGATTTCCTGCTTCCAGCTTTCGGCTGCCTGCCCTTCCTGCCTTTCCTGCTTCCCTTCCTTCACCCGGCATCCTGGAAGGATTCCATCCATTCGTCTGCCTGTGGTCCTGATCCGTGCCAGCCCTTATCTGTGTGTTCCTGCCTCCAGTTCCCAACTGCTGCCGACTCCAGGAGTCCAGCCTGGACTTTCCCAGGGCTGCCTTGCAGCCTCGGTGGTGACGTGAGAGCTATTGGGGGAAAGGGGGGAGGAATGTGGTATCCATTTTCTTGTATATTTGTATGTATTTAGTATTTTTTCCTATTTATCATTACTGTTTCATTAAAGTTGTGTAGTTTAGTTTCCAACCCATAAGTCTCTCTCCCTTATTCTCTCTCCTTTCTTATCAGGGAGGAGAGAGAGATTAATAGAGAGCGTCTGTTACTCGGTTTAATTGCTGGGCCAGTGTTAAACCGTGACATCTTCTCAATTTTCCTACCCTTCCTTCCATAGCCAATAGACTCCCTTTTTTCCCCTGAGTTCTGCTCAAAGCTCCTTGTTTAGCCAGGCTGGTCTTCTACCATACTAGCTCATTTTCAAATGCACAGGTACATTGTATTCCTGTGCCTTAAGTATTTCCCTCTTGAGGATTGTCCAGCCTTCCTGGACCCCTTTGTCTTTGGGGACTATATCCCATGAGATACCACTGAGCAATCTCCTAAACTTATCAAAGTCTGCCCTCCAGAAGTCCAGGGAGGAAGTTCTATTGACTTCCCTCCTTACTTCCTCAGGTATTGAAAACTCAACTATCTCATGGTCATTTTGTCCAAGACAACCACCAACCTTTACATCTCCCAGATGATTAATTAATGTGCTGTAATTATGTGCGTGCACATAATTAGAAAAGGAATATGCGTATATTTTGACAGTTAATAATACCCATGCTCTCCAGAATACTGTCAGATACAGCTTTAAACTAAGTGTGGCATCTCCTGTAAAACCAGAAGATTTTTTTTTTAACAATTAGCTGGTGATGTAAACACTTTGAAAATATGAAATATGTCTCTCGAATTAGCATTTTTTCTACTCTTTTAAAAATATATCAAACATATTCTCAGTTAACAGATTTTTACCCCAAACCTAACCAGCTTCTGTTTTGTATCATGCCTGACAGGGACCTAAAGATAAGACTGCTAATCAGAAGGTCTCCTGGTATGCTGTCAAGACAAAGATAATAAATTTAGCAAGTTAACAAGGACTGAAGGATTACAATAATTTAAAGAGAAGTTCTCGGGATGGCAAATCTTTGCCAGTGTGTGCCAGTGATTTATGAAAAGAGAGAACCCCTTTTTTGCTGTATAAAAACTCCAAGAGAAAAGGACAAGATGCAGCTCTCTCTTCCCCCCCCCCCCCCGCCCCCTTCTTCTCTCGCCACTTCAGCTTCAGCTACAGGACAGCAACAGCAGAGGAAAAAAAAGTGGAGAACATCAGTGGGTCCTATGCCACCACCCCCCCCAGCCAGAGACCAGGGCCAGCGGAGGGTGATAAAACTTAATTGCTCTCTTGCTTTCTTTCCTTTTCTTAACAACTCTCTCCCCAAAGTGACTAATTTATGTAAAATCTCTCCTCTTATAAACTTGTTTTTCTTTTAATGGTGGCATTATTGTCTCCTATCCCTGAAATAAATCTTTGTAATTTGCTTAAATCATAAAGCCTGTTCTTTTTGTAAATTCATGTGACATCTATGAGTAGTGGCTGATTTTTCCTCACAATCAAAATATAAAATAATAGCTTGGATCGTAACAACTGGTTTTGTGTTTTCCTTTGATTTATAACCAGCTAGCTTTCCTTTTAATGTGGCTTTGTCTTTGACTGCTAATGCTTCCCAAACAGTTTTTTTTTTTGTTTTTGCAGTGGGTAGAAATCTAAAAGCATTCATGTATTATCTCAGAAGTAGGAGATAAAAATTACTCAACTAGTTATACTAGAGTGTTAGTGAAAGGTTATTAACAACGGAAGTGTCTGTGTGCGGTCAAATAGGAATTAGGGCAGGTGCAGATGGAAAGGAGGGTTGAAGATTAGGGCAGCTGACCCAAGCTGGCCAACCAAATTATTCCGTACCATAAATGTCACGCTCGCTATATTTTGGGAAGTTTGCAGGGTTGCTTCTTTTCCCTCTACTGTGTCTGCCTTCATGAGGGGGTCTGTCGTCCCAGCAGTCATCCCATGCACTCTGCACTGGGTTAGGAACTGGCTGGACAGCTGGGCCCAGAGAGTGGTGGTGAACAGTGCTGCATCCAGTTGGCGGCCGGTCACTAGTGGTGTCCCCCAGGGATCAGTGCTGGGCCCAGTTCTGTTTAATATCTTCACTGATGATTTAGATGAGGGGATTGAGTCCATCATCAGCAAATTTGCAGATGACACTAAGCTGGGGGGGAGTGTCGATCAGCTGGAAGGCAGGAGGGCTCTGCAGAGGGACCTGGACAGACTGGAGAGTTGGGCTGATTCCAATGGCCACAACAACCCCATGGGGAGCTCCAGGCTGGGCACAGAGTGGCTGGAGAGCAGCTAGGCAGAAAGGGACCTGGGAGGCTCAATTGACAGGAAGCTGAACATGAGCCAGCAGTGTGCCCAGGTGGCCAAGAAGGCCAATGGCATCCTGGCCTCTATCAGGAACAGCGTGGCCAGCAGGTCCAAGGAAGTGATTCTGCCCCTGTACTCAGTGCAGGTGAGGCCACACCTTGAGTAGTGTGCCCACTTCTGGGCCCCTCAGTTCAGGAAGGATACTGAGGCCCTGGAGCGGATCCAAAGGAGGGCAACTAGGCTGGTGAAGAGACTCCATCACAAGTCCTATGAGGTGAGGCTGAGGGAACCTGGGCTTTTCAGCCTGGAGAAAGGAGGCTCAGGGGAGGCCTCATCACTCTCTACAACTACCTGAAAGGAGATGGTAGCCAGGTGGGGGTCGGTCTCTTTTCCCAGGCAACTCTCAGCAAGACAAGAGGGCATGGTCTCAAGTTGTGCCAGGGGAGGCTTAGGTTGGATATTAGAAAGAATTTCTTTACAGAGAGGGTGATCAGACATTGGAATGGGCTGCCCCGGGAAGTAGTGGATTCTCCGTCCCTGGAGATATTTAAAAAGAGAGTGGATGTGGCACTTAGTGCCATGGCCTAGTAACCGCAGAAGTAGTGGATCAAGGGTTGGACTTGATGATCTCTGAGGTCCCTTCCAACCCAGCCAATTCTATGATTCTATGACTCTATGATTCTATGATAACATAATATAAGCATATTGCTGATTGGTACAACACATTCTTCATATGCCACAGGGCACTATCTAACTGGTTAAATACAACTCTTTATGTGCTGTCTATGTGATGCTTTCCCATTGTGTTATTCTTCTTATCTGCTGCCAAATCCCTTATCTTTTGCTTGTAGCTGATCTTTTAATAACCTTGCAGCTGGGCGTCAAGGCCCTTAGCTCACTCTGGCTAAAGCTAAATAGTCAGGATTGCTCCCATGTCCATTTTCTTCCAAAAACTCTCCAACAAAGCTCTTCTTCAAATTTGAGCACTTCACTGATTCCTCTATATTGTAAATTATATCAGTCTTAACTGTTTCATCACTGTATTCGTATTGAGTGTTCTGAAGTCCTTTTTAAAAGTCTATATCAACTGTTCAGTGTTGATCAAGCTACCAGAAGTAGCTTCTGACTTTCTTCTGACATCCTTACTATATATAATTTCTATATTTTATACAAGAGCAGTAGTGGAGAATTTACACAGACTGTGTAAATACCTACTACAAACCAGGCTTCTTTGAAGTGTTAGAAGCATGAGTAATGTAAAAATGTTGGTGAATGTTACAGAAGTTATGAAGAAGGGTCTTCTCTATATATTGTCTATCTGCTAGCAATCTCCACTGCCTTTCATCAGACTTTTACTTTTTCTAGGCCAACTGTATGTGTTTCTATGTCTATATATTTAGCAGAGTTAATCTTTTGTCTTCAGAGTTATTCCTTGTCAAGGTTTAGGCCCAGCTGGTATCAACCAGAACTCTGCTCACTCACCCCCCACCTCCACTGGGGGACAGGAAGGAGAAAATCAAACTAAAGGCTCGTTAATCAAGACAAGGATAGGGAGGTTTTCATTCCCCAGTTACAGTAACCGGCAAAACCCAGACAGTTTCAACTTGGGAAGGAAAAAACCCTAATTTAATTGACAAGGAGGAAGAGAAAACATAGCCAGATCTTAATACATTCCCCTCTGCACCCCTTCCTTCTTTCCAGGCCCAGATTACTTCACTCCTGTTTCCCCCTCAGTGGCACAAGGGGATGAGGAGTGGGGGTTTAGGGTCAGTTCACCACATGTTGTTTCTGCCACTCTTTCCTCCTCAGGGGGAGGACTCCTCACATTCTTCCCCTGCTCCAACACAGGGTCCCTCTCACAGGAGATAGTCCTTCACAAACCCCTCCAACATGAATCCCTCCCATGAGGTACAGTCCCTCACGAACAGACTGCTCCAGCGTGGGCTACTTACAGAGTCATAGTCTACTTCAGGAACAGTCACCTCATCTGGCATGGGGGTCCTCTATGGATTCAGATCCACATCTGCCCCTATCTGTGATCTTGTATAGGCTGCTGCTTCACATCTGCCCACCTGTGACACTTCAGGGACTACAAATCCACATTTACTCCACCATGGTCCTTCATGGACTGTTCCACAGTGCTCCTCCATGGGTTTCAGGGGG
The DNA here is from genome assembly GCF_036169615.1 of Heliangelus exortis. NCBI lineage: Eukaryota > Metazoa > Chordata > Aves > Apodiformes > Trochilidae > Heliangelus > Heliangelus exortis. Next base: position 1,503,872 of record NC_092453.1, on the reverse strand, counting down.
ATAGTCTGCCATCTCACTACAGGCTGCGGGGAAATCTTTGCTCAGGCACCTTCTCCCCCTTGGTCCTCACTGACCTTGGTGTCTTTGCTCTGGCATTTCTCTATCACCTCCTCCTCTCCTCTGCAGGTCTCTTTTTTTATATTTTTGCAGCTTTGTTTCCTCTTTCTTGAAAGTGTTTTTCACTGAGGCACTTCCATCTTCCCATATCTGCTCAGCCTTGGCCAGAGGCGGGGCCAGGATTGGAACCAGGGGAGCTTCCAGCAGCTTCTCATAGGAGCCACCCCTGTGCCCCCCCTGCTTCCAAAACACCACTGCACTAACCCAAAACACTCCATTATAAACCTAAGAATATAGTCTACTTTATCTGACAGTGCAGAAGTATGAGCCCAAAAGGAGCAAGTCTCATGTTCCAGCGATTCTCTTCTTCAAACTCTGATTATAAATGTCTTTGTCATGCAGTTGTATAATCAAGCTTAATCTTTGTTCTGCACTTACAAGTAATCATTCTTTGTTGCAAACTTGCTATGGTTTAAATTTTAGGTGTTTATTATATTTTCTGTTAAACAAATTTAATGTTCTTGTAAGTTGGAAATTTCATTATTTTGGTTGATACTTAAATGAGATCTTTGTCCTAGTTTTAAAGTTAGCCTTGCTTTGTGCAGGAGTGTGTGTTAGATGATGTCTTAGAGATCCGTTCTGACAAAATTTTCTTGAATTTTAAACCTAAAATAACAGTTAGTGAGAACTATTATTTACATACTGACAACTATTAAAATAACACTATAAAATCCAGTATTATAATTACCATTGTTCATACTTTCTTGTTATAGATCCAAACAGGTTTCAGGACTGCTGGAGACTTTCTGATGGTTTTGTAGCTGTTGAAGCTAAAACTATACTACCACATCAACCCAGGTCAAGGTTTGCATTTTGCAAACTCAGTCTAAACTCTTGTTTTAGTTTTCTGTTGTTGACAGAAACATTTGTTTTTTTCTTGCAGATAAAATAATAAATGTACTTTCCAAACAATTTCCTTTTTTCTCCTTAGGCCTGATCTCACGGTTAATTATTTGGCTTTAGTGCTTTCAGCTTGTATTACTAATGGACTTCTAGAGGTAACTAATGACTTGAAGTTTGAATAGATGTTTGGAACTTTTTTCTATAAATATTAAAATAATATACTATACATTATATGTAATACTTTTGAAACTTTTTGAAGGGTCTGGTTGAAGTGATAACAATTAGTGATGAACATGTATCTGTTAGAGCAACTATCCTTTTAGGAGAACTTTTGCACATGGTAAGTAAGATTTTTTTTCCGAGAATAAGTAATATTAGTAGCTCATTGTAAATAGCTATTTCCTATTATACATTTGGAACATCCATTTTCATCAAAATAATGGGTTATTTTATGTTACAGCATATTGTGCTTCATACATTAAAATCAACATGAATTCATAGGAAGGTTGTTTGGAATGCACTGAAAGTGCTGGGGCTTATGCTCCAAGGATAATCCTTTGTTTACATCCCTATTTGAGAAGTGACTAACCTCATCAAGTACTGGACTAATGTTATCTCTGATCCTTCTTTCGCTGTTAACATTTTTAAAAGCTCTTTTTGTTGTCCTTCACAGTGCCAGCCATCTTGAACTATAATTGAGCTTTGTCCATACAAATTTTCTCCCTGCAGTGGCAAACATCTCTGTAGTCTGCTCTGTTGCGTGGGATGAGTCTCGCCGTGGGAGTCAGTCGAGCTAGTGCTGGCTCGGATAGTATCAGGAGCTAACTTTGATCCGTCCGGCTCTGGAAGTCTCCCCGGAAACCACACCTACCGAACCCGGGCATGCGTGCCTGGGCTAGCCCCAGCTGGGCACAGGCGGGGGGGGCACCGTCTGGGCACCTGCTGCCTACATTTCCCCCCTTTTTTTTTTTTTTTTTTTTTTTTTTTAGGTCTTTATCGGGGAAAAGATGACAAATACGCAAAGATCTTAGTTGCGAGGTGCCTCGTCGTTCAGGGCCGGTGGTGCTGGTCTGTTGGGAGAGGTTGGTGAAGACGACGAAGCCGCAGAAGCTGAGGGTTAAAGGCATCATCTGCAAAGCCTGCAGGCTCCTGGGGGTGATCAACAGGATGATGGAGCTGGGCTTTTCCCAGCAGTGTATGGCAGGAGGACCAGAGACAAGGAGCAGGAGTAGAAACATAAAGAGCTTGGGGTTAAGGATTCCCTCGTACAGCCACTTTAGTTTAGGGGCTGCTTTTATCTTCGCAGCCTTCCGTGGGGCCGGGGGTGGCGTCGGGGGTTGCTCTCCGCGGCAGCCGGGGGTGCCGCCAGCCGCGGTTTCCACCCCATCATTTTCCGGTGTTTTGACTTCTGGGCCGATATCCGATAGGAGTTCGGTCACGGTTTGGTGGGGCTTCCCGGACATGCCCTTTATGGCAGGCTTGCCCGTGGTCAGCCCCAGATACACTTGTTCGTTTTTTCCTTCCTCCAGGGATGGCGCCGACGGGGCTGCGCTCGGCGCCCTCCCGGGCTCCTCCCCCTCGAAGGGGGGTGCCGAGGGGGTTACTGTGGGCATTTCCTTCAGGGGAAATACCTCGGTCTTTCGTAATGGGGCCGTGGCGGTGGCCATTGCCACTTCTATTTCGGCTTTCAAGCAAGCTAATAGATTGCAAACGGTTCGCCAGGTGTTGTCCGCACCAATAATGTCGCCGTTGGTCTCCTTATAGTGGAAACTTGCCAGCAGGTTGTATACCTCTCCCCACAGGTCCCAGGCCATTTCGGGACTCGGGTAGCGGAGGTTTTCCTGCGTTTCCGCCTGGGTTGTAATCTGATCGGCAACGGCGGTGCCGGTAGGTTTGCTTGCATAGGATCCCATCATCGGTTTTACTGATGACAATGTCGAAGAGAAGAAAAGGGTTTCTCTTACCCGAATCTTTCAGGGTATCGAACGGTCTGTGGAGAAGGGTCACTTTCGGACAAAACGCTCGGGGAGACAGTTTAGACCGAAATTGTTGCCCGCATTCTCCACCAGATGTTGCGTGGGATGAGTCTCGCCGTGGGAGTCAGTCGAGCTAGTGCTGGCTCGGATAGTATCAGGAGCTAACTTTGATCCGTCCGGCTCTGGAAGTCTCCCCGGAAACCACACCTACCGAACCCAGGCATGCGTGCCTGGGCTAGCCCCAGCTGGGCACAGGCGGGGGGGGCACCGTCTGGGCACCTGCCGCCTACACTGCTCATGCCACCTGTCCTTGCTTCCAGTGTCTGTAGACTTTCCTGTTCCTTGCTAGCCTTCTGCCCCGCTTACTTGACTTGTGACACTTTGGAACTGCCTGCTCCTGCACCATTAAGAAATGGCTCTTAAAAAGTGACCAGTAGTCCTGGACCCAAATACCTTTAAAAGCAGATTCTCAGGAGACCTTACTAACTAGCTCCTTCAGCATACAGAATTCTATTCTCCCCATATCCAGTGTCAAAATTTTTCTGGCAGTTTTTCTCCTATTGCCAGCAATTTGAAACTCAACTACTATATGGTCACTGTGACCAAGACAGACACCAATCTCCACTTTGCCTATGAGTCCCTTTCTGTTTACAAACAACAAATGTTGGAGGGCACCTTTCATCGTCAGCTCCCTTAGTACCTGCATCAAGAAGTTTATCTCAACATGCTTCAGGAATTTCCTGGACCTGTTTGTTTTAACTATGGGATATTCCCAGTTGACATCTGACAAGTTAAAACCACCCATAAGGACAAGGGCAGTTGATCTAGAGATATCCCTTAATTCCTTGTAGAATAATTAATTGGTGTCATTGTCCTGGCTGAGTGATCAATAGTAGACTCCCACAACAGCATCTACTTTACTTGCTTTCCCCTTCAGCCTTACCCAGAGGCTCTCAAATGTATTGTCACCAAATGCAAGTGCCATACAATCCAACTCCTCCCTTACATACAGTGCCACCTTCTTCCTCACCTGCCTTGCCTATCCCTCCTGAAAAGCCTATAACAATCCACCACAACACTACCGTATTTGTCTTGCTCAGGTTGCTTAAGCCTACTCTGGACCAAAACCAACCAACCAAAAGAAACCTGCTTGAAGAGCAGAACTTGACCTAAATTATTTTGTTATAGTGATGATTTTGTTTTCATATTGAAGCCAATTTTATGCCCCAAACAAGGCACGGACAGAATAACTGCTCAGAGACAAAGTTTGTAGCCTTTAAGCAGGAGGTATTTATTAACGGCCGGGGAGCAGCCAGGTTTTCCTGGGCAAACTGCTCCAATTCAGCAATCTCACAATTCAGCTTTTATACAATTTTCCCAGGCAATTGCAACATACATTATGAATATTCATTATATTGCAACATCTACTTTTAATATTCATAATAGGCGGAGTTGAGGCAGAGTTAGAGGGTTGGTCTTCAATTTGGGGAGGATTTTTGGGGTCGTTCCTGTATTTCATCCTCTTGAACTGGTGTCCTTTCCATAACTTTTTCCTAATTTGGATAGTCTCCTTGTGCATTTGGCAGGGTCTTAGTGACCTTGGCTCATCCTAAAACTTCTGAGGCTACTGATGCCAAAATTTATGTTATTTTATAGTTTTAGTGTTCTTTTCTGTCAACCTGTCCTGTTCTCTCAGACAATTTATTACCTCCGTATTTTCCTAATGCTAAGCTTTCTTATAGTGCCTTGCATTTTATGTTTTAACTCGTTATTTCTCGAAGACTGCTTCCTTTTGGGCGGCTTCATTTCCCCCCTTTTCTTATAACTTACGAATTCTTTCGTCAAGTTCTAATCCTGCTGTTGGGGAATATCCTGTAAAGATGTCCCACCAATGATGTTGACCTACTTGAGTAACCTTTGTTAGGATATTAGGATATTCCAGTTATATCTCTTTGTGTTCGTTTGTGGTATGACCAAGCGTTCCAGCCTTTGAGGCTTTGCTGTATAAATGGTTGACAATCTTTCTGTAAACGTGTAATGTCTGTCTGAATGTTTATCCGTACTTTCTTCAGAGAATATGTGAGATCTAACAGTAACTTCAGTTCGTTTGACTGTCTTATTACTTGGGGTCCTATAAAGATTAGATTATGCATTTCCCTACATTCTAGAGGTGGAGTAGCTTCATGAGACGGTTCCATGACTAAGTCTGTCGTGGATTTGATGGCCCGTTTAAATCCTCTGCCGATCACATTGCCTTGTTCACTAATAAGTTCAAGAATTTTAGCTTCTCTGTTACATGAAAACCAAGTTAATTTGTCTAGTTGGAATATAATTTCACACTGTGCTCTACCTCCTTTAAAACTATCCCATTGACAAGAAACTGGTCCCCTCCTTTGAACCCAGACAATGGGCTCTTTATCTTTTTCCTGGCTGTGAGTAATTAAGTTCTGTCTAGGGACCTTTTCTCCAGATTCAATTGTCAACATTAGTGTTTGTTTTTCCTACTAGGGCATCAACTTCTCGGCATCCTACTCAAATTTAGCCTCCTTTTGTGCTACAAAAAAGGTGTTATTTTCCCATTAATTTATCGTATAAGGTTGATTGTTATGTAGAACATAAATCTCAAATTCGTTTTCCCCAGAGCCTGGTAGTGTGCGTGCACTAGACCATGGCCCTTCTGGAGTAGGGTCTTGGGATAAAACAATACTTATCAAGAGTCCAATGGTTAATGTTGAAAGGGTTTGAGAGGGAGCTGGATTCATAATGTCGGGTCTTCTTGCTTATCTTCTGGAGCTTTCTTGACTCAGGAATAGTGGATCCATGTAGGTCGTTCCTTGATCCGTACCGCAGTGAAGGTAGTCAGCAGCACTTGGAAAGGTCCCTCCCACTTTTCTTATAGGGGTTTTCCTAAAAGATTCTTAACATACACCCAATCGCTGGGGTTAAACGGATGTAGCTTACACTCAGGTTGTTTGGGTTGGTGTTCTATCACCACCGTAGCATTTTTATCGAAACGTTTCCCCACTGCGATTACATAATCATAGATATACTGATTACCTATTTGGCCTATAGCATCCCCATTTACAATTTGCATAGCATAGGGTCTGCCGTACAGAATTTCAAATGGGCTCAACTTTTCCTTTGATTTAGGTTTGACTCAGTCTAAGCAGAGCGATAGGCAAAGCTTGATACCACTGGAAATTAGTTTCTTGGCATATTTTAGCAATTTGTTGTTTGATAATATGATTCATCTTTTCTACTTGCCCACTAGCCTGTGGCCGGTAAGGCGTATGTAATTGCCATTTGATTTGTAATGCTTTGCTTATTGCTCTTACCACTTTTGCACAGAAATGTGAACCTCTGTCTGAAGAAATGCTTCTTGGTACCCCAAACCGTGGTATAATCTCATTCAGTAGTACTTTAGTTACTTCCCTTTCCTTATTCGTTCTGCAAGGGAATGCTTCAGGCCACCCAGAAAATGTATCAGTCAACACTAGCAAGTATCAAAACCCCCCTTTTCTTGGGAGTTCGGAGAAATCAATTTGCCATACTTCACCTGGGAATTTACCTCGATTTATTGCTCCTTGGTGTACCTTGGTTCCTGTATTTGGGTTGTTCTTCAGGCATAGCTCACATCGGGATGTAACGTGTTTTATGGTAGTAAATAATTTTGGTCCTGCTATTCTAGTTTGCAAATACTGGTAAAGTGGATCTAAACCCCAATGGGCTTTTTCATGTTCTATCTTTACAAACTGCCACATTAATTTTCCCGGTATTATTAGCTGTCCTGTTTCTAATTGACCCCATCCATTGTCTAGCAATTTGCCTTTATTCTTTTGAATCCACCTATGATCTGATTCCTGATAATTTGGTTGGAAGTTTGTATCTAGCTCTCCTGGTACTAGAGCCGTTATATTTACTTCTTCTACTCTTGCAGCAGCTGATTTAGCTTCTGCATCCGCTTTTCTATTCCCTATTTCTGGAATAGTGTTACCTTTTAGGTGTCCTTTGCAATGCATTATGGCCACTTGTGTCGGGAGCTGGACTGCTTCTAACAATCGTAGAATTTCCTCTGCATGTTTGACTGCTTTCCCTTGGGTAGTCAGCAGTCCTCTTTCTTTCCAGATTGCTCCATGAGCATGTACGACGGAGAAGGCATACTTAGAGTCTGTCCAAATATTAATTCGCATGTTTTCTGCTAATTCCAGAGCTCGGATAAGAGCTATCAGCTCTGCTCTTTGGGCTGAGGTCCCTGCAGGTAAAGGATTTGACTCGATTACCTCTTCCGTCGTAGTCACCGCATAGCCAGCCATTCTCACCCCTTGCTTTACGAAGCTGCTGCCATCCGAGAACCAATTGTCCGCATCTTCGAGTGGTTCTTCTTTGAGATCCGGGCGACTGGAGTAGACTGCTTCGATTGTTTCCAGGCAGTCATGTTCGATGGGTTCTGCCAGAGTTCTTCCTTCTAGGAATGAAGCTGGGTTTACGATATTAGTTACTTGGATAGTTATATCATCTGATTCAGCTAGGATAGCCTGGTATTTTAGGAATCTGGAGGGTGATAACCAGTGGTTACCTTTCTGTTCTAATACGGCTGATACAGTATGAGACACTAACACAGTCATTTTCTGGCCCAACGTGAGCTTCCTGGCCTCTTCTACGTTTATAATCACTGCGGCCACTGCTTTCAGACAGCTAGGCCATCCTTTGCTTACTTCATCCAACTGTTTGGAGAAATAGGCCACAGCTCTCTTGTGTGGTCCCAACTGTTGTGCTAAGACTCCTAAAGCCATCCCTTGTCGTTCATGAGAGAACAGCCAGAAAGGTTTTGTCACATCTGGAAGACCCAAAGCTGGCGCTCTCATAAGCTCCTGTTTCAGTTTCTTAAAAGCCCCTTCTGCTTCGGGAGTCCAGACTAGAATATTCTTAGTTTCTTTTAGCAAATCATATAATGGTTTAGCGAGTATCCCGTATTGATAGATCCATAGTCGACACCAACCTGTCATTCCCAGAAAGGCGCGCAAATCTCTCACCGTTTCTGGTCTAAGCATTTGGCAGATGGCTTCCTTCCTTGTCGTTCCTAGGGATCGCTGCCCTCTGGAAACTTCATATCCCAGGTATACTACTTCTTCTTGCACCAGCTGTGCTTTCTGTTGAGAAACTCGATATCCACTTATACCCAAGAAATTCAACAGAGAAATAGTCCATTCAATGCATTCTTCTTCTGTCTCTGTTGCTATCAGGAGATCGTCTACGTATTGTAGAAGAGTACCATCTCCCGGTGGCCTCTCCCACTGTTCTAATTCTTTGGCTAATTGATTCCCAAAAATTGTGGGACTATTTTTATAACCTTGAGGTAACACAGTCCATGTGAGTTGGGTTTTTCTCCCTATATTTACAGATTCCCATTCAAAGGCAAAGATCTTTTGGCTTTCTGGAGCTAAGGGAAGGCAGAAGAATGCATCTTTCAAGTCTAATACCGTGAACCAGGTCAAATTTTCTTTTAATTTAGTTAGGAGTGTATAAGGGTTAGCAGCTACTGGGTGTAGTGTTTTCGTTATTTCATTTACTGCTCTTAGATCTTGGACTAATCTATAAGTTCCGTTAGGTTTCTTAACTGACAAGATTGGTGCGTTAAAATTTGATTCGCATTCTATTAATAACCCCAACTCTAGAAACTTTCTAATTATGGGTTCAATTCCTTTTCTACCTTCTAACCTCAGTGGGTACTGTTTTCTCACTACTGGCCTCGCTCCAGGTATAAGGTCAATAATGATAGGTGTTGCTTGTTTTGATTTTCCAGGTACGTCAGTAGCCCATACCAGCGGGTAGGCTTCACTCAGAATTCGCTCGATATTGTGTCTTTCAGGTTTTGGTTCTATGCAACTGATTGTTAGGCTTAGAGCTGCAATCAGTTGCTCTTCTTTTACTCAGAATTCCAATTTGTCTTTGTTGAATTTTACTGATGGATTCCCCTTTGTTTTCCAATTTTGTATTTAATAGGTTTCAAAAAGTAAGCTTTTTCTGGTTGGCCTGTTGCTCCCTCAACTTGTACAAATTCATCACTTTTAGGCACTACTTCCTGATTTAAAACCGAAAATGTTGCTCCTGTATCAATCAAAAAGTCTAATTCTTTTTCACCTTCTCCCAGTCTGGGAGGAGGCACTCCATATCCTGGGGCAAATGGCTGATATTCCCACAGGCTTACTTCACTCTCTTTTCCACTGTCCCTTCTTATTAATTTGAGGCACTGTTGTCCAATACTACAGGCATCACAGCAGTGTTCCTTAGGTTTTAAGTTTTTCTTATCCTTTTCCAAGGCTAGTACTAGGGGATCCTGAGGTGCCACACTTATCCCACATTCCTTCTGTCACTCCGGTTTATTTCTTAGGATAAGAAACATATCGCAATACATCACTTCATCGCATTTGCCTAGCCGGCGGAGGAACAGCATGAGTTGTAAGATTGTGTTATAATTAATTGTTCCTTCCGGTGGCCATTTTTCATCTCCGTCTAACTTATACAAAGGCCACCACTGTGTACAGTATTTTAAAAGTGTCTTTTTACTTATGTTCCCCCCTGGAATCCCTCCTAAATCTTTCCAGTGTTTCAGGATACCTCCCAAGGGGGTTTTCATATTTACATCTTTACTTTGTTGTCTTCCCATTACTATTCTCTGGATTTATGTCTCTCTGTTTAACCGGGTCGAACTCCTACCCGTAAGTACTATATCTTGCTTTGTTTCATCACTTCATGCACGCAATTTTCAATCGCTTCGTTCGTCTCTAGCCTGGCTTCTCGCGAAGAACAGGAACCGTAGAGCTGGACTCCCCACTCACTTTGCAGCGATGCTGCGTCTCAGTCACTCTCACTCATACTTGCACACTCTATATAAACATTCCTACCTTCTGGTTTATATCTGAACAGACTGCTTTACCACGTAAGGTCACAGGATGTCGATTGCGGACTGTGAGATACTGGTTTGCTGTCGGATATCCGATCTGTGTTATCACATAGCCACAGGACACCGCTGCAAGCTTTAAATTTCAAGCTACATGTTAATAAGAAATTCTCCATATTCCAAAACCTTTTTCCCAAGAGACATTCTTGGACACACTCCCGGACCTAGAAAGCAATCCTAGATTAGTTAACGACCATCCTTAGTTATAAACTGTCTGTATCCTTAACCCTTAAATCACAACCTTACGGTCTTAAACACCTTATCGAACAATATTTCACACAACAAAAAAAATAAACCAAGGACATCAAGGTAAAAGGAGAACACATAAGACTCCATTCCAGCAGGACTCTAACCTGCTTCGGAGAACACACAAGACACTGCTCCGGCAGGACTCTAACCCACTTCGGAGGACACACAAGACACTGCTCCGGCAGGACTCTAACCCACTTCGGAGTACACACAAGACACTGCTCCGGCAGGACTCTAACCCACTTCGGAGAGCACACAAGACACTGCTCCGGCAGGACTCTAACCCACTTCGGAGAGCACACAAGACACTTCTCCGGCAGGACTCTAACCTGCGTCGGAGAACACACAAGACACTGCTCCGGCAGGACTCTAACCCACTTCGGAGAGCACACAAGACACTGCTCCGGCAGGACTCTAACCCACTTCGGAGGACACACAAGACACTGCTCCGGCAGGACTCTAACCCACTTCGGAGGACACACAAGACACTGCTCCGGCAGGACTCTAACCCACTTCGGAGGACACACAAGACACTGCTCCGGCAGGACTCTAACCCACTTCGGAGAGCACACAAGACACTGCTCCGGCAGGACTCTAACCCGCTTCGGAGAACACACAAGACACTGCTCCGGCAGGACTCTAACCCGCTTCGGAGGACACACAAGACACTTCTCCGGCAGGACTCTAACCTGCGTCGGAGAACACACAAGACACTGCTCCGGCAGGACTCTAACCTGCTTCGGAGAGCACACAAGACTGTTCCGGCAGGACTCTAACCTGCTTCTCTCTATGGGCCTCTAACCCAGCAGGGATTAATGCCAGGGCGTCCCCTCGGCTTCCCTTCGGGCGGTAACGTCTTACCCCCGCTTCTCAACAAAGCGCTTTATCTTAAAGGATAAATACCTCTTAATTTGGAGCAGGAGGTCCTTGTCCACCGATGCACGTAGGCCCGAGGGGTCCGGGAGACTCTTCCGACAAAATTCAGTCGAGGGGGCCCAGAGAGGGTCCCGGCCCCCTGGGTCTAGGCTCGGGAGGACTGTTCCTCCTGCCTGGCTCGCCAAATTATGAAGCCAATTTTATGCCCCAAACAAGGCACGGACAGAATAACTGCTCAGAGACAAAGTTTGTAGCCTTTAAGCAGGAGGTATTTATTAACGGCCGGGGAGCAGCCAGGTTTTCCTGGGCAAACTGCTCCAATTCAGCAATCTCACAATTCAGCTTTTATACAATTTTCCCAGGCAATTGCAACATACATTATGAATATTCATTATATTGCAACATCTACTTTTAATATTCATAATAGGCGGAGTTGAGGCAGAGTTAGAGGGTTGGTCTTCAATTTGGGGAGGATTTTTGGGGTCGTTCCTGTATTTCATCCTCTTGAACTGGTGTCCTTTCCATAACTTTTTCCTAATTTGGATAGTCTCCTTGTGCATTTGGCAGGGTCTTAGTGACCTTGGCTCATCCTAAAACTTCTGAGGCTACTGATGCCAAAATTTATGTTATTTTATAGTTTTAGTGTTCTTTTCTGTCAACCTGTCCTGTTCTCTCAGACAATTTATTACCTCCGTATTTTCCTAATGCTAAGCTTTCTTATAGTGCCTTGCATTTTATGTTTTAACTCGTTATTTCTCGAAGACTGCTTCCTTTTGGGCGGCTTCAATATACACTCCAATATACTTCCTTTCAATCTGCTGAGAAGCTGTTAGTAATATGTGAAGTGATATGATTTACATTTCTTGCAAAACAGTTTTTTCATTTTCATGGCCTTTCTTGATGGCAGAAAGTGTATGCAGCAGAACACTTTTTGATCTGCTTTCTTATGGTTTATGTTTTTGTTTATCTTTTTTTTTTCAAATTAACTGCTTTATAAGAGACAGTAAGAATGTGAAATACAACTTTGTTACAAAAATTTGAATATGGGTTATCAGACATAGTCTTCATCTTCAGACTATAGACTCATTTCAGTAGTGTGGGATCAGTCTGTCCTAAATGCTGCAAAAACCAAGATCACAGTCTTCAGGTATAGGATTGCTTATTACTTCATCTGTTTTACAACAGCTCAACTTAGCAGCATGGGTCACAACTACAACAAACCTGTTCTTTAGTTTCTTCAGTGATTTTTTTTTTCTCTAAATAATTGGCAGAATTTTTTGAGCGTTTAGACAGCCTTGTAGTTTTAAAAGATGAATCTGCACTAACATATGCTATTTTTCATGGTTTCTGGAATACTTTTGAATGGGAGTTATTAGATGGACTGACTGAGTATGCTGCGAAGCATACGTTTTTTTTTGTTTTATAAACAGATTATTCACTAGTCTGTTCAAAATAATGAACAAATATTTGTACTCTATTTAATGTTGAGGTTTAAGTAATTTCTTTATCTTCATTGTTCTTTAGTTTGCAGAAGTATTTGCACATCTACCTATGTTTTTTTCCTAATCCCAGATGTTTCCCAAAATAAAAGCCATTAAATGTCCAGTAACTTATGAAGTTATATTTATTTATCAGATAAATTTTTTTTGTACAAAATTATTAGCATTCAAAGGTATTGAATTAACATCATTAGCTTAAATTGTGTTTCTGATTATAGGGTTTTTAGTACTTTTATACACATGACATAAGAATATCTGATGCTTTGCATGCTTTTGCATTTTACAGATTTAAAAAACACCAATGCAAAAAATACAAACAAGGCTCCAAGGCCTAAAATTGTCTTAAGTTATTTTCAATTGTATTTCAGATTGATTCATTAGATCAAATATTCAAAATGGCATGTGTAATTATCATTCTGACATTATGAAAAGGTAGTTTGTTGTCATGCATTTGTGAAAGACTTGTGAAAAGTGGTAGATTCTTTAAATGCTGATCCTAAACAGTTGGCTGAAAATGTTGTAATAAGTTATTCTAACTGGTCTTCTGTTGTTGTTTAGGCAAACACAATCCTTCCTCATTCTCATAGCCATCACCTGCACTGCTTACCAATGCTAATGAATATGGCAGCATTTTTTTATATCATGAAAGAGAAAAGACCGTAAGAATTCTAAGTTACATTTAAAGGAAAAATATGTACATCTCCTTTTCCCCCCTACAGATGAGTGAAAACCTGCATTACAAGTTTGGCTGAAATAACTTCTGTCTTTACAAGAAAAATGGAATATAGAAATTAGAAATGTTCTGTGACACAAGAGGAGTTTCCAGTTCATGATTCCAAAATTGTAATCAATTTACAGTACCAATTTAGAAATTCAGAAATTTGGAAATACAGTTTTGATGGTAGATTTCAGAACATTTTTGCATAGATTACAAGATTATTTTTTAAAACAATTTTTCTTAAATTAACTCCTAAGGCACTGTTTCTCCAATCACCATCTTAGATATGTTCTGTGTGTTTGACCTCTCCATTGTTTCACACTTCTTTTTTGGCATTTTGATACAATTAAGCTTTCCAAACTAAAAAAACCAAACAAACAACCCCCCCCAAAAAAAAAATTGTACCAATTTTTTTCTTTTGATGTTTATCTATACATAGTTAAATTTGGTCTAATAATAGACCAAATCAGTGAATCATTATTAGTGTGAACAAGAGCAAAAAACATATTGGCATGAAGCCATTTTTTTAAACCTTTTTTTCTTCAGAAATAAATGGTCATTGTAGCAATAATTATGCTAAAACTTTCTCGGCATTTGTTTGAAATTTGCACTGATTTTTTAAGTTTCTATTTAAATATAAGACTACGAACATAAATGTTAAAGAAACTTAATGCAGCTTTCTGCAGTAGCATGTTAAACAGTGTTCAGAATTGTTTGGCACTTGTGGTAAACAAATGAGATATATTCAGGCATGTGACTTGAAACAAGTGTTTATAGAAGATTTCTATTTCTCTTTGAATGAGAAATACCTGAATTTTGAAACTTTAAAAATCTGAGGATTTTTTAATTTTATTTTCCTTATTTTTTAGAATTTATTTATACGTCTACTAATCTTGCAATTTAATCATAAAATGCTCATAAAATACCATGTCCTGGGTACTTCAATGAATTTAAACCTCTTAAGGAAAGTAATCAAATCATGTCATAGATTCTAGTGTCTTTAAAATGTGTTTCTTTAACTCATTGGTCTTGCATTTCTTTGTAGAAGACCACAAATTAAGTGCGTTGGGTTGTTTTTTCTAATAGTAAATTATAGGAAATATTTTTGTTAATTACTTTTGCCATTCCTGATCTGGTTTGTCAGATCATTATTCTGATAAATTTGTCATAACTTTGTATTTAGTCTTTTTGTTGTCAGTGATAAATTACAGAATTGTTTTGAACTGTGAAATTTTTATCTTCACTGAAGTGAAATGATAAATGCTGCTTGTAGAGTTCTTCCCAGAAACATAATGATCTTCTGCTTTTTAGTTTAAAAGGTTTCTTACATGTCACTAGAAGATTTTGATATGTGAAAAACAGGTATTTTTTTAAAAATGCATATCTGAAACTCCATAGGGTATTCCACTAGGTCAAAGCTATGGAAGGACAGAAAGGATGAAGAGCAGAAGGGATATGTTTGTAGATTACTTGCAGTTTTTTTGCTTTTTGTCATTTTTGGACATACCTGATAGAGTAGTAAGAAGTCCAGGTTTTGCTGGAAGAAAGTGATTTTGTAGATGAAGTATATGTTATATTTGGGGATCTTGGTTTTGGTCAACTCTGCATTGTTTCATACTCTGAAAAACGGTTAATTGCTGGCTCAGTGTTAAACTATGACACCTGTTAAAGGTGAAACTTATGTAATTCAGGTAGGTGAGCAAATTCACAGGTATTTGTTTGAAGAGAATACAGAAAACCACAGCTTAAACCAGGACACTGCCCTATGAAAGTATTTTATTTGCTCTGCAATTTTTTTTCTTCTACTATTTTTTTGCAGTTAACTGTTTCTGTCCATGTAAAATGTAACTTCTATTACTTCCTGTCTTTTCCTGTAGAATGACTTACATGTTGTTGCTGGGTTTTAGCAGCAGTAGTAAACTACTGATACTCTTGCCACCCTCAAGAGAGAGGAAGAGAATTTACAAGAAATACTTTGTGTTTCGCCCCACAAGGTGGGTGCAGCACTGTCACATCTCACAAAGTGAGCACGGCTCCCCAGACGTGGGGTCCAAACCAAATATCACGTGCCACGGAGTGAGCACGTCTCTACATCCCACGGAGTGGACACAGGTAGGGTTCCCCAGAGTGGGGGTCAACCCAGGGAGATTTGAACTGGACCCCCTTTGCTTTCTAAACTCCCTCAGAGAGGAGCCTAGGTGTGGCTGGGTCAAATCCTTCTCCTTCTCTAATTAATCTCTTTTAACAACCCATTCGGCGAGATTAAGTTTTGGAATTCTCTGTGCGGTACTCAGGAGTAAGGTTATTACCCAGGAGGTTTGTATAAAAACACAACTTTACTTAAAAGTGAGTGAGATTATAAAGCATGTCAGATTACAACTAGCAGAATTATAAAGGATGGTACTTTCAATGCAATGGATTACAATTTAGCAAAACTTAAGGAAGTTGTCAAAAGAACAGGTTACAACTAACAAAACTTAACAAAGAAACTGGGAGTAAAACTTAACAAAGTTGGAAACTGTGTTACCTTCATGTGCCAAGATAAGGTTAGAAACAGAGACACGCAGAGAGAGAGAGAGGTAAAGATGAAATGGAGCTCCCCTTGCAAGGCCAGTGTTCAGCTTATCAGGATAGCCACTAAAGGAGGGGCTGCTCTTGCAAGAATAGGGCCCTGCTTATCAGGGTGGTTACACAAATGAGGGTCTCTCCTTGAGAGAAGAGAGTCCAGATGACTATCAAATGAGGCCTCCACCCAACCACATTGTCCACTTTGTCAGGGCGGCTGTTTTGAGACAAATAGTCTTTTGGGTATTCTACACTTTGTTAGTCAAAGTTGAAGATAGCCATCTCAACTTCACTGTAGATCATTGATCTACTGTGACATCTCACAATACTTTATCAACTTTACACTTCGCAATATCTTCTGTGAACCCTGAAAGGTATCACTAATTGCAGAGTAGAAGAAAAGTTATCAGTAAGGCTCATTCTTTGGTACTAGAAATGCTGAAAGATAATTTTCTGTATAATTTCAGTACAAGAATGACAGATATGGAAGTATGAAAACTTATAAAAAGAAGTTATTTTATTTTTATTGTCTTTGGAATTGTTGGTGAGTTCTGCTTTGAGCAGTGGTGCTCTTCAGTTGAATAACAGTTGACAAATACTGATTATAGTATTTTTTCCATTAGACAAGCAAGTGCTGCACTCAACTGCTTAAAACATTTTCACGAGATGAAGAGGACCTAAGCCTTACAGCCTCCATTTAGATCATATTATTCATAAAGCAATCTAAACCCACCAAATAGGGGATCAGTATCATGTGCAGAAAGACATCTTTATTTTAAAGGCATTACCTTTATTGATTTTTCAAAACTGGATTTGTTTTTGTATTTTGGAGACCTACATCCCACCCCCCAAGCTTCACTCTCTCATTTAATTCAAAGAAATTGAGATGTACAGAGAACACTCCCACTTCTGCCTCTGCAGCCGGTTCTCGCCCCCCCTCACACAAGGGCACAACTCTGATACGGGTGGTGAGCATTGCCAGCGTATCTGCTACTGCTGCAGCTGCTGCCTCTACCCCCACAGTCATTGTTGTGGTTCAGAAAGTGAGTCCTGCTGCTTCTACTGATTAAGCTAGCCAAGCAAAAATCAAGTATTCTCACCCAGTGTTAGATTCCCTTGTGGTGAACATTGTACTTCTTCATCTTCCATCATCACCCACCAAGTGTATCCAGGCCCTTGAGTGAAAGCAACCCCACGAATGGGTTTGTCTGTTGCCAGAAACGGACGCCACCGAGAGCGTGAGCTCAAATCTGAATCCCAGGACTGGAGCTAGAGGCAGTTCAAGTCAGTAGCAGAGACCGACTACGACCAGCCTGGCGCCACGTCAGCTCTAGAGTGAGCTGCCTGGTTGCACCCAGCCTCACCTTTTATTGGCCCCAGGTCTTGGGCATGCTCAGTGGGGCCAGCCCTAACCGGGCACAGGTGAGACTAGGCACCAGCCTGGCTTGTCACCCAGTGATTCCTGGCACCTGTATCCTACATTTCCCCCCCCCCTTTTTTTTTTTTTATTACAAATATACAATCCTACAATATTTACGAATTCTAATACAAATTTTATTTAATGTTACAAATTCTATCTCTCTCTCTCTTTTGGTTTTTTTGGTTTTTTTTGTTTTTTTGTTTCTTTTTTTGTTTTTTTTTTTTGTTTGTTTTTTTTTTTTTTTTTGTCTTTTCGTGGGGGAGAAATGAAAAGGAACGCAAAGATCACAGTCGCGAGGTGCCTTGTTGTTCGGCGCTGATGGTTATGGCTTGGTCGGGGCAGGGCGCGTCCATTTGCTTGGTATCCAGAGAGGTCCAGAGTCTGATGAAACACAACTGTAACCTCTACCGGTGAATAGCAACGGCCTGGGCCCTGTCCATTGTCCCGTTGTCAGTTCTTTGTAATAGATCTGGATTTCAGGCATGCTGATGACTTTTTGTGATGAGTAGTGGAGGAGGACGGGTGGCTCTTGGGAGTCGCGGCTTAGGCTCAGATAGTTTAGAGTAAAGAGTACTTTACTAAGCCGCGTCTGTGGGTCCATCTGTTCGCTGTCCTTCTGTTTCTGTAAATGTCTTCAGGGTGCGATTGGCTCTTTCTACGATCGCTTGCCCTGTAGACAATTGGGGGATTCCTGTGATATGTTTCACTCCCCAGGTAGCGAAGAAATGTTTGAGCTTTGCGCCTGTGTAGGCCAGCGCGTTGTCTGTTTTTATTACCTGGGGGATCCCCATGACAGCGAAGCAGTTGGTTAGATGACGGACCACGTGCAGAGCCTTCTCCCCCGTCTGGGCTGTAGCCCAGAGCATGCCTGAGAAGGTGTCGATGGTCACATGGACGTATTTTAGTCTTCCGAATTCGGGGACATGTGTTACGTCCATCTGCCAGATTTCTCCGGCTTGAAGCCCGCGTGGATTCACACCCATTCCCAAGGTAGGGCCAAATTGTGCGCATTGTGGGCAGGCTTTGACGATGCCTTTTGCCTCATCCCAGGTGATGGAGAACATGCGCTTCAAGGCCCTGGCATTTTGATGGAACAGGGAATGGTTGTTCTGGGCTTTGGCAAATTCGGAGACTGGATTCTGGATTCCTAAGCTGACTAGAGAGTCGGCTTTGGCATTCCCTTCCCCGAGGCCTAGTGCGGTCTTGTGGCTGCGGATGTGAATGATGCAGCATGGCTGTGTCCGAATTCTCAGCGCACGCTGCAACGATAGGAAAAGTTCTTGCAGCCTTTTATTGGGCACTGGCTTAATAAGGGCATCCTCGATGCGGTTGGCGACTCCGACTGCGTATTGAGAGTCGGAGACGATGTTAATGGGGACCTGCTGCCATTGCGTCAAGGCCCAGATGATTGCGAGCAGTTCCAGGGTTTGCAGATTGTCCTCGGGGGTGCCTGGAATCAGATGCTGTTTCCACTGGCCTTTGTCCTTCCAGACACAAGCGGCCAGTCTGGATCTTTTCCCAGCATCTGTAAATACCGTTATGCCAGGCACTGGGCGCTCCGAGACGATCGGTTGTTCGAGCCACTGGAACTGGCTGATAGCCTGTAATCAACGATGTTTTGGGCCGTCATGACGCACCTCGCCGGGGTAACCAAGTAGGGCGAGCTGTAGAGGCTCGGAATGTTGCAACATCCAATCAAAGTCGGTGGTTCTGATTGGGATGCTGATCCACTCTGGTTCTTGGCCGTCTACTTCCAGGCAGTGCTGGCGTCCCTTCCGTACGAGGAGTGCTATAACTTCAGTCTTTTGCCATATGCCCTTCTGAGGCGTATGGGGAGGGAATAGCCATTCCAAAATGGTCATAGACTCCGATCTTGTAGAGTCTCGGTTAAGAGTCGAATCGGGTTTGTATTCCCCAGATGTTCTTGTAGCTGTGAGGTCCTGCATAAGGAGAGCGAAGGGGAAGGAGGGGTGGTTGCATACCCATACTCCGATGGGGTGGTTGGCGTCTCGCCGGTCCGCATAGCCGGTTGTCAGCTTGTGGATGACCCGTTTCAAGGCGTTGGAATGGTCCTCGGTCCAATCCACGAGTGCTCCTGGATGTGTGCCCCGTAATAAGGACAAGAAGGGGTGGATGTCTGCATTGGTGAGACCTATAATGGGTCTAACCCATTGTAGTTCGCCCACTAATTTTTGGGCGTCATTCAGCGTTTTAACTGAATGGACTACCTCTAATTTTTGGGGTCTCACCATAGCATCAGTTACCTTCCACCCCAAATAGCTCCAAGGTGACTTCTGTTGAATTTTTTCCGGAGCTACGATTAGTCCTTTGGTCTTGAGCTGATCGGTCAAGACCTGGCTGATGTTCTCGGGGAACGGAGCCTGCTGACAAAATAAGATGTCATCCATATAATGATAGATTATTGTATCCGGCATCGTATTTCTAATCGGTGCGAGCGCCCACGCCACATATGATTGGCATATGGTTGAGGAATTCTTCATTCCCTGTGGCAGAACCACCCACTCGTATCGCTTCGCTGGTTCACTTTTGTTAACCGATGGGATCGTGAACGCGAAGCGAGCAGTGTCCTCACGATTTAGGGGAATAGTAAAAAAGCAGTCTTTTAAATCCATGACCAGAAGATGCCAGCCTCTAGGTAGCATGGTAAGCAGGGGCAGCCCAGGTTGGAGGGCCCCCATTGGCCACATCTGGTAATTAATTTTTCGTAAATCTTGTATTAATCGCCATTTGCCTGACTTTTTTGGAACCACGAAGATGGGCGTGTTCCACGGGCTCACGGACGGCTGGATGTGTCTGGCGTCTAGTTGTTCTTTTATCAGGCGATTTGCTATGTTCAGCCGCTCTTTCGAAAGGGGCCACTGCTCTACCCAGACAGGGGTATCCGATTTCCAACAGAGTCTGGGGGTCAGCGGCATATCAACAGTGGCCCTTAGTGAAAATTTTGGGAGGGTTGGGTGGGTTCAGGGATAGTCAGGATGGCTCCTATCTGGCTCATTACATCCCGACCCACCAACCCTCCAAGCTGGCCGGGCAAGGGTAACACATACGGTCTTACAGTTACCACTTGCCCTTCTGGGAATTTAATTTGGACAGGTTGGTGCGCCTGTAGGGGGGTGGAACCGCCACCTATCCCCTGAACGGCGTTAGAAGCTGCAGTGAGCTTCCATTTTTGAGGCCAGATATTTTTGCTAATGATAGTGATGTCGGCTCCTGTATCCAGCATTACTGGGAGGGTTTTTACCTCTTTGCCGATCGTCATTTGTACATTTATAATCGGCCTTGATCTCATCTGTTGTACCAGGGTTACTACGGTGTCCCCAGATGAGCCAAAGGCCCGATTGCCTCTCGCCATTTTAGCGTTCTTCCCGAGGTCCAGTTTTGGAAGCGGGACTAGCTGTGCTAGTCGGGTCCCTGACTTAATTACCAGGGGGGGATTTAACGTAAAGCACATTATCCTTATCTCCCCCATGGAGTCGGCATCTATGACCCCTGGAAGCACTACTAGTCCCGCCAGACCTGAGGAAGAGCGACCTAATAACAGAGCACCAACCTTAGAATCTTCATGAAGTATCGGTCCGTGTGTATTTGTCGGGATTGCATGGACGGCCATAGTTGATAGCGTGATGTCTATTGCAGATTGTAGATCGTACCCGATGCTTCCCCGGGTTGCTGGGACAGGGAGCTGGCATATAGCGCTGGCCCGGCCATTTGTGTCCCTGCGCGGGGGCCCCTCGCGCTGTTCCTGCCGTTTTTTTGAAACCAGCAGGCTACGTCATTGTGGGATGCTGACTGGCAGTGGTTACACCACACGATTGCCTGGCAACTCCGTCTTTTATGTCCCTTGGAGTTGCATCGGGTGCAGGATGAGTTAGATCCTCTTGATTGGTTCGAGCGGGGTGGCCGATTCGGTCGGTTTCTTCGTCCGCCCCCGTTTAGCCTCTGGGCCACCGCCGCGAGGAGCTTGTGGGTGGGCTCCAGGGCAGCAGCAAAGGCACCGGCCATTCCTTGGTGTTGTTGATGTTGGGTGGCTCTGGCCGCCACTTCCAGCATCTCCGAGACCTGGGCCGTTTTTGGCAGTGTAGCCAAAGCTTTCATTTTAGGATTGGCATTCTCAAATGCCAATAGTTTAAACATTGATTCCTTTTGATCTGGCGATAGTTCTGCCTGAGCTGTTACTGATTGCCAGAGCTGATCGACGAAGTGCTGGTAAGCCTCGTTTGGTCCCTGTTTGACCCTGGTAAAGGATGGAACCGGGTTAGGCTCTGGCACGGTATAGAAGGCTTGGTGAGCTAAAGTCGCCGCGGTATGGTGGAGCGCTGGCGGGAATTGAAGTTGGAGCTGGACGTCCGCGTAGCGTCCCGAGCCCGTGAGCATTTCGGCCGTGACGCCGGCTAGAGGGTCGCCGGGTGCCTTGGGCTGGTCTGCTTCTGCCTGGGCCAGGCGTTCCCACTCCCTCACCCAGATGATTTGCTGTGAGGGGGTCAGGAGGTATCTGGCCAGGCTTCGACAGTCATACGGGCAATTCATATCTGAAGTGAATAGCCAGTCCAGGACAGCTTGGCCGCTTTCTGTTTTCAAACCCTGCTCCTTCAGGGTTTTCCTGGCCTGCTGTAAAGTTTTCCAGGAGTGTTGTTCGAAGGCAGGTAGGCCATTGTTGGTCTGCAGAACCGGGCACGCGACAGTGCTCGGCTCCCACTTGCCTTCCAATACGGCATCGCGAATAATGCCGGACCAGCGGCCCGGTCGTCCAGTGGGGACGCTTGGACGCGGTGGAATGTCGTCCTCTTCATTGTCGGAGAGGGTGGGAGGGTTCCTATACTCTCCAAAAGCCGAGCGCCGTTCGATGTTAACTATGCGCTGCTCCATAGACTTCATAGCCCGAGTGACTTGGTCTTGTAAGGCCGATATTTTATCCTCTATTCCGGAAGATATAGCTGGCTGGGTACCGATCTTTCTCGGCAATAAGGGCAGTGGCAGGGGTGGGCCTTGGCAGCAGCTGGAAGGGCCTTCGGCTGCCGGCTCCACCCTGTCATTTTTGGGGTGCTTGTCCACTTCGTCTGGGCCGATGTCAGAGAGCATCTCGGCCACAGACTGGTGGGTTTTACCAGTCATGCCCTTTATGGCCGGTCTATCGCTTTTTAACCCCAAGTATGCCTGTTTGGGGTCCTCTTCTTTTTCGGGGGGTGGTGCCGAGGGGGTCATGGCAGGTGTTGAGGTCCCCTGCAGAAGCGGCTCAGCGAGCGCGGCTTCTGCCACGGCTTTTATATCCTTTAATAGGTCGATTATCACCCCCCATGTATCGTCTATCCCGGTTTTTACTCCGGCTACTTCTTGATTATGGAGTTTTTCTAGCAGCTTGCGGACCTCCTGCCAGAGATCCGACACAGCTGCAGAGGCGGGGAAAAGTTCACATTTTTCCGCCGCTGCCAGGTTTTCCTTGGTGAGGGAACTGGCTGATAGACCCATCTTGCTTTTTCTTTTCTTAGTCAAAAGTAGGTAAAGAAAGGGTAATAGATCTTCTTACCCGAGTCGCTGAGTGAAGATTTTTGCAGAGGGATTCGCTCCTGGTTGCTCGTAGAGGGGGGGCCTAGACCGAAGGTCTATGCCCGCATTCTCCACCAGATGTTGCCAGAAATGGACGCCACCGAGAGCGTGAGCTCAAATCTGAATCCCAGGACTGGAGCTAGAGGCAGTTCAAGTCAGTAGCAGAGACCGACTACAACCAGCCTGGCGCCACGTCAGCTCTAGAGTGAGCTGCCTGGTTGCACCCAGCCTCACCTTTTATTGGCCCCAGGTCTTGGGCATGCTCAGTGGGGCCAGCCCTAACCGGGCACAGGTGAGACTAGGCACCAGCCTGGCTTGTCACCCGGTGATTCCTGGCACCTGTATCCTACATTTGTCTTTGCCCGAGGCAGGAAAAACCCAAACTGTTTTCCCTAGCAGATTCTTTTCTTGCACCACAGGCACTTTGTCCCCATCTACTGTGTGTAGAAGATCTGACTGAGCAGGACCAGCTCGATTGATGGAACCCCTGGTGTTAACTAACCAGGTGGCTTTTGCCAAATGCTTGTCCTGGTTTTTAAAGGTTTCACCACCCATTGCCTTTAAGGTAGTTCTTAACAGTCCATTGTACCTTTCAATTTTCCCTGAGGCTGGTGCATGATAGGGGATATGGTATATCCACTCAATACCATGTTCTTTGGCCTAGTTACTTATAAGACTATTTTTGAAATGAGTTCCATTATCTGACTCGATTCTTTCTGGTGTACCATGTCTCCACAAGACTTGTTTCTCTAGGCCCAGGATGGTGTTGCGGGCTGTGGCATGAGGCACAGGATATGTTTCCAGCCATCCTGTACTTGCCTCCACCATTGTAAGCACATAGCGCTTACCCTGGCTTTCACACTGGCCATATAGGACTATTGAAGACACCAAATGACACTTCTATAAAGGAAAAATCTGCAATCTGTGATGCTGACATCCACTCTTCTACTTGCCTACATGGGATGGTGTTCCTGTTCCCTGGTTTTGTGATGCACTCAAGTGTTGTTCAGTGACTGAATAATTTAATTCTAAATAAATTGAGAAAACCTAGGATTAAGTTACTGTAAAACTTCTACAGTTGTACAGTTGGTTCAACCTTTCTTCAAGATTGTAGTTTAGATGCTTTAATAGGTTTATAATGATGTTGTTCTTGTTTAATTATAACTACTTAACCCCCCAATCTCTAGTTTCAATGCTTATCATAAAAAATTTTCAGTCACTCTTTTTGAAGAGTATAGTAAATTTATTTTTTCTCTTTCCATAAGTTGATTTTTTCCTTTACTATTAGTGGTTTTGTGATTTATCTTCTGGCTGTTAAAGTGAAATTTAAGTTATTTTTTATATACATACCTTCATTTCATACAGATACAGTTAATGCAGTGTGTGTATATGTGTATATACATAGAATCATAGAATGCTATCGGTTGGAAGGCACCTTAAAGATCATTGAGTTCCAATTCCCCCCCTGCCATGAGCTCAAAGCCCCCATCCAACCTGGCCTTGAACACTTCCAGGGATGAGGCATCCAAAACTCCTCTGGGCAACCTGTTCCAGTGCCTTACCTACCACCCTTATAGTGAAGAGTTTCTTCCTAATGTCTAACCTAAATGTACCCTCTTTCAGTTTAAAACCATTACTCCTCATACCATCACTACATGCCCTTGTAAAAAGTTCCTCCCTAGCTTTCTTGTAGGCCTTCTTCCAAACTGGCAAGATGCCATAAGATCTCTCCAGGGCCTTCTCCAGGCTGAACAACCCGTACCCTCTCAGCCTGCATTATAGGAGTGGTGCTCCAGCACTCTGACCATCTTTGTGGTCCTCCTTTGGACTCACTTCAACAGCTCCATGTCCTTCCTGTGATGGGGGCTCCAGAACTGGACACAGTACTCCATGTGGGAGTAGAGGGAGAGAATTACCTCTCTCAACCTGCTGCTACATACATATATATGCACACCTAAGTATACATGTATACACTCACATATAAGTCTGTGTACTAACATATATATTTATTGCTTATAACCCAGAATAAAATACACTTCATTCAACAAAATTTATAGAAGCCTTCAGATTTCCTTTATAACTGGTCCTGTATTTGGACTTGGAATAGTGCCTTACTCTCACTTTAACGTAAGACAGTACTTGAGTTATGCATTCTTAATGCTTAACATATCTACCTTCAGACAGAACATTCTGTGTTCCTTTAAAGCACACGTTTTTATTTTTTGACTAAGAATAGACGGGGGAAGCTCTTCGTAGAAAATTTATTTCTGCAATGCAAAATTCAAGCTATATTTCTCTCCATGGATTCAAAAAGTCTGACTGAGAGTCTGCATTTGTTATCACTGTGTTATGCTTCAGAAATGCTTAAGTGAGGTGAATGAAAAATACTGTTGATGAATCAGTATGGCCTTTTTCTGGTAGAACATACAAAATTTTTTCACAGTATCATTAACTATTATAGCTAAAGATAAGTAATATCATATAAATGTGAAGACTTCTTTACCTCTTTTTAAGTTTAAACAGTATAGTCTTTGAAACTCACCACAGGATAAATTACAGCAGAATAAATTATAAGCATGAGAATGAGAAGGAAGCTATGGCTTCTAAGAGCATATAGCTTTTTAGTTTCTTTGCTTATTTTAAGTCATGGCATAGAAAACCATTTATAAAACACAGCATAGCTCCATCTCTGAAATCATGCCTGGATGGTTTCATTACTGATATTGGCTACTCTCTTTTAATAACTTCTGAAACTTTATTGCCAATAAGTTAATTTAGTGATAAAATATCTGTTATACCAGAATCCTTTCATAATGTGACACTGTCTTTGTCTTACTGAAAAATAACAAATTCTCTTTTACTTTCCATAGGTTTGTAAGGAGATTGCTATATTTTTACAAGCCTAGCAGTAAACTGTACACCAACCTGGATCTGGACTATGCCAAGGGTAAGCAGCTCACTGTGGTGGGTTGTCAGTTTACTGAATTTATTCTTGATTCAGAAGAGGTAAGAAATTTTCATCTGCAGGAATGGAAAGAGAATGATTAGGTATGTTATATGCCAATTAGAGGAAGAAGACCTTCATTTTAGTACTTTTGTAGACTTTTGTGCTAAACCTAAAATGATCAGGGTAATTAAGAAATATAACTTAAAATCTTGAATTGTTCAGATAAGACACTGGGGAAATGACTGTGTTTAAGTGGGATATCTATTAAATACAGCTTTATTAAATGTACCAGGATTTGGTTATGGGTTTTTTTGTTTGATTTTGGCTTTGGTTTTGTTTTTTTTTTTTAATGCATATCCTTTGTTTCTCTGCCTCCTTTCTTCTTGTGTGCTAAAGAATTTTATGCATCAAGCCAGAGGAAATGTCACTGAACAATCCTTTTCTTCGAAAGAATAGAATTGGTCCTAAGATGTCTCCAAGCTAAACTCCTTTTATTTGCCTTGAACCTTTTTGTTTAGTCTGAATTGTTTGCCAAACAGCATTTCTATTTTGTATCTGTATTGTGTTTGCAAATGTTAAGAAACTTTAAATGATTGATTTCAGTAAAGAGAGACCTAGTTCTGTTACTAGCAAATGCTATTACTCTTTGTTTTATTAGGATGGACAAGGTTACCTGGAGGAATTGGTTAAAGATATTGTGAATTGGCTCAATGCTTCATCAGGAATGAAACCCGAATGTAGTCTTCAAAATAATGGGTTACTAAACACCCTTAGCCAACATTACTTTCTGTTTTTGGTACACTCTCTTGTCACCCTCATGGAGTCAAAATGCTTGAAAAATGTAATGTGCTTCAGTGGTGAGTGTTTTTATTCTCTTTGAATTGTGCTTACAGGTATAATTGTTATGAAACTTGTAAACTGTGCATGAGGATCACTATTTAAAGGTGAAAACTTATTTTTTTTATTTGTTTTCAAATTAAAAACTTCATTTGTGGGGGATTCAGGTGTTTTTTAAAGAGGTATCAGTATCAGAAAATCAATATCAGGAAGGATGATAGAGTACTGAAATGTTAAAAAAAAAAAAAAAAAATGGTAGGTATCATACTGTCTGTGAAATGTAATGATGTATGTTGTACCTAAACTTTAGTCCAATATATTTGAGTGAAGCTGTGGAGTTCAAAATTTTGTTCATGTACAAATAAACTTACTGTCCTTTGGGAGTAATTTGGCTAATGTCTGCTATTTCAAATATAGTAAATTTTAAGAGAAAATTCAGGTGTTTCAATGTACTGGGGATTTTTAAATTAAGTTGCTTTCATTTCTTATTAGAATGCAAGTTTTTTACTGGCTACATAAAACTTCATTTACAATAAAATCTAGACAGTTAATAGGACTAACCTTATGGCAAGCTATATACAAAGAATGGTTTACAATGTGGAATTGTTCACAGAGCTTCATGAACATTTATTTTTGTACTCATAATAACTAATTCAAGTATATTGACAAAGCTGTTACATAGCAATTTTGGGCTTTTTTTTCCCTTGCGGTTTAGTGAATTATTTGATCTCCCTTGACTCCAACAGCTCTTACAGTTTAAAGTTACTCCATTTCATATGAGACCTTACTTTGTATTATTCTGTGTTTATAGAACTGAAAATCTAATTCAGAGTACTTACAGTTAAATTACTGGTTGAATAAATAAGTGGATTTGAGTGAGTTAAAATACTAATTTTTTTTCCCTTTTGTTCTTCGAAGAACCAGGATCACTTGTTAAAATTGACTGTTTCTAGTTTGGATTACAGCAGAGATGGTTTAGCAAGAGTCATTCTTTCTAAAATCCTAACAGCAGACACTGATCTAAGTTCAATTCGACTTATGTTCTATTGTTATTTGCCACTAGATGTTTATTTTGTTATTCAAGGTGTGTGACTTTATTTTTAAGATAATATATATATATATATGCAGAAAAGTTTTAATTTTTGTATTTAGAGAAATTAAACTCCTACTCATATATCTTTTTTATTTACTGTGGGCTTCACACCTTGTATTTTTGCTCAAGAAATTAAGTCATTCAAACAGATGTTTCATGTATGAAGGGGGTTAAAGTCTTTAAATCTGTAAATCAAATATAATGTTGTCTAAGTCAGTGGTCATACTAAATCAGTGGTGAAGGCATTGTTTTCTCAAACAGAGATGTGTATTTCTAGCAGTAATAAGCAGGTTAACCTTCCAGTGATAGATACCGTTTTGATAATTATTGAGATTACTGTGGTAGAACTGAGTAGAAGCTATAGATCCAGGAACAAGGGAGTGATTCAGAAACAGGCATTGGAATTTGTGCTTCTGAATCAAAGAAGGTGAGTGGAAATATGATGCAGGATTAGGAAAGGAAGCTCTTGAACCTTTAAGAAAAAAGAAATAAATCAGGTGTAATATAGTAGACAGGAAAGCATTGATTTCAGGGAAATTACAATTATTAAGTTATTTATATTAATTAATAATCGATTAATTAATAATTAATTAATTATTAAGTTAATTCAATTAAGTTAATTTTTAATTAAGTTCTAACTAGGAAAGAAGTTTCATGGAGAGCTTTTCCTCTGTTGCCTGGACAAGGCAAAGTATACTTTAGAGTGGATACAAGTGGGAATAAGATAGACACTAGCTTTAAATATCTTGTATTTAGGAAGAAGAGAGGGAAAGAAAGAAATTAAGGATATTTCTCTGAGACTATCAAAGATGTGAAGATGCCTACAGGTAAAGAGAACAGTCTGAAAGTAATAAAGATAAGTTGAGGTTGAAGGAATGACTCATTTAAAGAAGAGGGTAAGACTCCACTACTGACTGATTTTTAAGTAATCTTTCAAAGAAGTGATAACTTTGATATAGTTTCTCCAAAGGTGTTTTACACCTAGTCTGAGAATAGGAATTCATTTGCTGTGAGGATACATGTCTATGTCTTTATTAGACTTCCAAGTTCCTGTTAGATGACTGTCAGTTTTTAGCAGTTTAGATAGTGGAACTTCATTTAGTTATTTCTATTGAGATTTCCTGTCCATCACCTCCACCCGTCACTTCATACAAAGAGAATGTACAAGGGGGAAGAGCACTCTAGCATTTCAGTTTCATCCAAATGCAGATAGTGAACAATTGCAAAAAGTCCAGGCATGCTGTCACAGTCTCCTCAATGAGGTATACAGTTCCACAGATAATTTTAGGAATATTATTATGAATTAGTGTTTATGTTTTAGATTTATTGATTCTGATATCTAAGGTATGAGGACTTAAATTGTGTTTTGAGAGATTAACCGACACATTTTAAAGTATCCAGTAGTTACACCAGAAGCTTTGTGTAAGTAGGAACAAGTTGATCATCTTCCAAATGTTCTATAAAGACCTACCTTTAACTTTTTTATCAGGGCAAAGGGAACAAACCAGAATATATTAAACTCTGAATATATATTGAAGTGGGGCATAGATACTGTCTGAACATACTGTCCCAAACATATAAAAAGCCAGAAAGAAGTTGAGAGGTACTTCTGCTGTTATTGATGATACAATGGGTATTAAAAACTTCTTGGACTTCAGACATGAATAGGATAGACATCACTCTCCAGCACCTTAGAAATAAAGAAATCTTGTAGAGCCCCATACTGGTTTTGGTTGGGATAGAGGTAAATTTCTTCATAGTAGAAGAAATTACCCTGCCAGGAGTAGATTGGTGGTGCACAAAAAGGTGGGAGGGGACACAGCCAGGACAACTGACCCCAACTGACCAAAGGGGTATTCCATACCATGTGATGTCATGCTCAGCAATAAAACTGGAGGTGTGGGGAGTGCTGCTTGGGGATTGATTGTCTGGATATCGGTTGGTTGATGGTGAGCAATTGGTTTTCCTTTGCATGGCCTGTCTTTCTTGGGTTTTATTTTCCTCTCTTTTTGTTGTGTGGTTTTTGTTGTTTGGTTTTTTTTTTCTTTTCCTTAGAATTTTAATTTCTTTTTAATTATTAAACTCTTTTAATCTCAACCCATGAGTTTTCTCACTTCTACCCTTCCAATTCTCCCCCATCCCACTGGAGGGGGGAGTTAATGAGTGTTCTGTGGTGCTTAGTTATCAGCTGGGGTTAAACCATGACATGCCCCCCAGGCTTACCCATTTCAGGTCTGGTCTGTTTGGAATTGTGAAAAGGATTAGAGATCATGATCTGAATTTTAATAGGCCTCACTGGTATTGTCATGAGTATTTAATGCCAAAGCTTTACAGATCTTGAGGTAAAAGTCATTTGAAAAAGCTATGAGACATACAGGCTCAGAAACGTAAGAACTCAAATAATTAGTTTTAAAGATTGAGATCTTTCTTGCTAGAAACACTAATATCTTCTCACATCCATGATGTTTTGAAGTCTCTGCCTATGTTAGTAGCCTATGGTTACTGAGTTCTAATGTTTCTATTTTCCAGTCTCACAATGATGCATGGATCTAGCAACATTGTCTAGGGAAACAGGAGAGATTAAGTAACTGTCTATTTTTTGAAGTCTCTTGAAATGTAGAATAGAAATTATTAGGATATATCTTCTCATCTGCCTATCACTGACTTATGAGAAAGGTTCGGTTTTACTTATGAAATATGTGCACTGATATGGATCAATACTTAGGTGTGCAGTCAGGTATAGCAGGTCTCTAACCATAATGATCTCTAGGAAAGTTCACAGCTGAGATGTGTTATTAATTAAATTCTACTATTTAGATTTCAGTGTTGCACTGAATGAGACTGTACCTTGATTTTTGCACACTTGCAGTAGCATAAGAATCTCTTCCAATATTTTCTTTTTTTAAAAAAAATATATATATTATATTTAAGAAATATTTTTTTAAATAAATCTTTTTTGTTTACCACAAAAGTAAATTAATCTTTTGCTATCAAGATACTAGAAAAGAAGGGAAAAATCACTGTTTGAACCTCTTAAATAGAGCCTGACTTCCTTTGTGATATGTATTGAACCCTGAGAAATTAATAAAACTGCTTCAGAGCATTTTGTTTCCTGAATTAGTTGACCTGCTTGGAATTCATAAGGAAATATTTTATATTTTTGATCTAAAAGAAGAAAAGCACAAATAGAATGGACTGTCTCAGCCAGCAGAAATGGATCTACATTTGCATCAACTGCTGATGATTTCATAATTTTTTATTTACTTCCTTAAGAAATTCTTTTCCTGTTTTACATGTGCCCAGCTGCATACATTACCGTGGTGGAAAATGAACTGACAAGATTTTGAGGAGAAAATTTCATTGAGTACTACTTGACAAAAAGGCAAAATGCTGACCTTTCAAAGAACCCTTTGGCAATGCTTAGTGTACAGAATGTTTCCACTGTCATCTCTTACACAAAATGCTTGCATTTAGTGTTTCTGGTGTTTGTGCTCCAAGTAGAAGATCAAAGTGTAAAAAGCTAATCCAAAGGATAAAACATTTTGATTATTCTGATATTAGCTGTATCCTTAATGGTATATACCTTAAAGGAGAGGTATCTGCCATTTTCTGGGGTTTATGTTATAGAATTATGAAAAAACAGCATTGTCAACAGCAAAGAAATATTTATTCCTTTGTATTTAGCAAGCATTATAGGAAAAAACTGAAACTTGGTGCAGTTTATACCACTAACTGCTCTGTCCCTTAGGGAGTATCTATTTTTTAATATTACTATAACTGACCACCTGCCTGACTATTGTATAGAGATTTCTTCCTTTTATGCTCTTAAGAAGATGTTTATACAAAGTTTCCATTCCCTAATGAGTCTTTTTGTGTTTTCTTACCAGGACCCACAACATTAGGGAAGTGACAATAATTTTCTTTTATGTGGTATAAGCCCATAAACACAGGGCCAGCAATTAACCGAATGACAGATGCTCTCTATTAATCGCCCTCCCCACCCTGATAAAGAAAGGAGAGAGAATAAGGGAGAGAGACTTCAAGGCAGCCCTGGGAAAGTCCAGGCTGGACTATTGTAGTCAGCAGCACTCAGATGGAGGCAGGAACACACAGATTCAGGCTGGCATGGATCAGAACCACAGGCAGACAAACATATGGAATCTTCCCAGGATGCTGAAGCAAGCAGGAACAGGTGAAGAAGGCCGAAAGGAAGGGTGAAGAGAAAGGGGGTTGACCCTTGTGATCCCTCAAATTTGTACCAAGTATGATGCATATGTTATAGAAAGTGATTCTTCCCCTGTACTCAGTGCTGGTGAGGCCACACCTTGAGTAGTGTGTCCAGTTCTCTGCCCCTCACTTCAGAAGGGATATTGAGGTGCTGGACCAGGTCCAGAGAAAAGCAACAAGGCTGGTGAAGGGACACAAGCACAAGTCCTATGAGGAACGGCTGAGGGAGCTGGAGTTGGTGAGTCTGGAGAAGAGGAGGCTCAGGGAAGACCTCATGGCTCTCTACAACTACCTGAAAGGAGGTTGTAGCCAGGTGGGTGTCAGTCTCTTCTCCTGAGTAGCTACCAGTAAGACAAGAGGGCATGGCCTTAAGCTCTGCCAGGGGAGGTTTATATTAGATATTAGGAAAAAATTCTTTACAGAGAGGGTGATCAGGCATTGGAATGGGCTGCCCAAGGAGGTGGTGGATTCTCTGTCCCTGGATGTTTTTAAGACACTGGATGTGGCACTCACTGCCATGGTCTAGTAACCACGGTGGTAGTGGATTATGGGTTGGACTTGATGATCTCAGAGGTCCTTTCCAACTTGGCTGATTCTGTGATTCTGTGAATACTTTGTTTGGTCAATTTTGGTTAGCTGTCTTGTCAGCTCCTCCCTAAAGGAGGGTTGCAGGTGTGACCTTTTTACTCCCTTTCTCTTTTCGGAGTACAAGATGTTCCTCAAGACTGAGCAGTGGCCTTGGTTCTGCATACCAGTCTCCAGCTGTAACTATAAACATCGACTGTTATCAGTCCTAGAAGCAGATACTGAGAAACTTGCTGTTAATTTCAGCAAGTGCAGCTACTTATGAGAGACTTAGCTGAAAGCAAAATTACAGGACAGAAAATTAGCTCTATCCTGGCCCAAACTAGGACAGGCTTTTGGGTGTTTTTTTGTTTTAAACCAATTTTAAAAAAACAACAAAACAGAGCAGATTTTCACATGTATTGCTATGGAACCAGTGGTTACCACTTGCTGTGGTGTATTTTTAATATATTTACTGTGGTATTATAAATTCAGTTTCTCTGGAAGAAAGTTGGCTGCCACTGTTGATGTGTGTGAATATATATAGTCATGACATTCCTGTTGCTGGGGATAACTTGGAAAAATCTAGTGTCTGTGCTTATCCAAGCTACAATTCTGAATTTGCTTTGCCACTTCAACTGTTCATCTGCCTCTTTCTTGTCTTCCCCAAAGTTTATTTTGGAACACTTATACTATTGCTGGAAAATATTGTAGGTATGTAATAAAATGCCTGTTTAAGAAGAATGTAAAATGAGTAATTTGAGATCATGCTGCTGGCTGTAGTAGAACTGGTAAAATGAGGAATATACAGTAGTTAACTGTGATCAGTTTAAGAATAATATATAGTGTGCTGAGTCCTTTTTGGGTTTACATGACTAGGAAATGCAAAAAGGGTGCTCAGATCTCTAATTGCTTTGAGAAGATATACCTCAAAACTGTACCACCACCAAACAAAATATGTTTGCATTCACAGTGCTGCATATCACATCAGAATTAAAACTTATCTGACAGACTGTTTTATTCCAGGGAAATATTGGATCATCAAATTGGGTTCTTAACTTGCTTCAAGAGGAGAATGTAATTCCTGATACAGTGGCACTTGCACAACATTGTAAGGTTCTCTCTGTTAGAGGGTATGTGTATCTGATTTTTATATAAAAGTAGTTCCACTAAGTTTTCATAGAATCATATTAAGTTAGGGGTTTGAAGAGACCTCGAAAGATCATCTAGTGCAACTCC
This sequence comes from Heliangelus exortis, assembly GCF_036169615.1. Lineage (NCBI taxonomy): Eukaryota > Metazoa > Chordata > Aves > Apodiformes > Trochilidae > Heliangelus > Heliangelus exortis. The sequence continues at coordinate 1,470,176 of NC_092453.1, read as the reverse complement.
CCCAGCCAAAGCAGGGTCAACTATAGCAGATTACACAGGAACGTGTCCAGGTGGGCTTTGAATGTCTCCAGGGAAGGAGACTCCACAACCTCCCTGGGCAGCCTGTTCCAGTGCTCTGTCACCCTCAGAATGAAAAAATTCTTACTAATACTTATACGGAACCGCCTATGCTCCAGTTTATAACCATTGCCCCTTGTCCTATTATTAGTCACCCCTGAGAAAAGCTTTACTCCGTCCTCCTGGCACTCGCCCCTTAGATATTTATAAACATTAATGAGGTCACCCCTCATTCTCCTCTTCTCCAAGGTGAAGAGACGCAGCTCTCTCAGTCTTTCCTCATGAGGGAGATGTTCCACTCCCTTAATCATCTTGGTCTCTCTGCGCTGGACTCTTTCAGAAAGTTCCCAGTCCTTCTGGAACTGAGGGGCCCAGAACTCGACACAGTGTTCCAGATGAGGCCTCACCAGGGCAGAGTAGGGGGGGAGGAGAACCTCTCTTGACCTACTAGCCATACCCCTTCTAATGCACCCCAGGATGCCATTGTCCTTGGCCACAAGGGTACATTGTTGGCTCATGGTCATCCTTCCATCCACCAGAACCCCCAGGTCCCTTTCCCTTTTGCTGCTCTCCAAGAGCTCACTCCCCAACCTATACTGGTATCTGGGGTTGTTCTTTCCCAGATTCAAGACTTTACACTTGCCCTTGTTGTAATACATGAAATTTCTCCCTGCCAAACTCTTCAGTCTGTCTAGGTCCCTCTGAATGGCAGCACAGCCTTCTGGGGTGTCAGCCACTCCACCTAGTTTTGTGTTATCAGCAAACTTGCTCATCCAGGTCATCAATAAATATATTGAATAATACTGGTCCCAGTACTGACCCTTGAGGGACTCCACTAGAAACAGACTTTTGAAATAGCTGTACCTAGTTTATGTGAATATAGTTTTGCCACTTACTTGGAAATAATTTTTTAAAGCTCATTGATCAGTTTCAGTCCTATACAATCTCAGATAACAGTGAAAGTGAATCTTTATCTTCAAGTAAGTAACAACAAAAATCCCAAGCAAACAAGCAAAAACCCAAAGAAACAACAAAAAAACAAACCAGACAACAAACAAAAAGCATACCACAACTTAGCATTTTGGTGTGATGAGGTTCAGGCAAATGGTTTAAAGGTACTATTAGCAAGAAAAAAGAGCACAAGCCAGGAGACAGTTTTATGGACTGAGAAACATAATCAAGTGAGAGGGAAGAGAACAGTTTCTGAGATTTATGTACCTTTGGTGTAGAAATAAGAAATTTTAATATTAGGTTAAGTTACTATTTTTTATATCAAGTTATGGCAGCTTGCTATAATACCCTGTATAAATCTCCATGCTTTAGGTATGAAGATACATTTACTTGTTTGTCCTCAAAGGAATAAAGGAATATTTAGAATATTTATTCTGTGTATGCACACATATGTATATATACAGTATAGCTGTATTTAAATTCTTGTATGTTTTGTGTATCTAGTACATTCTAATTTTGCTACTGATATTTGGAAATTAAATCCAGAAATATACCATATTTAGATACAGTTAAAGGGGTGCATCATTTGTAATCCTAGTAGCTGGATATTTGCACTGAAATAAGATAGTGTATCTTTTCTTATGAAGCAATGAGACCTTCAGCTCAGGTATTCCTTAATTTACAGTACTAAATGTTGAATTAAAATTGTGATAAATATTGTCTCCCATTTTAGCTTTTATGGAATTGCTTACTTCTTTGCAACATCATTTATACCCTTTGAAGAAATGTCCATTTTCAGTGACAAAGTCTCATATAATTTTAGGTATGTTCCTCATGGAGGATGACCGTTTTGATAATACTTCCACTAGTACATTCTTCCTAGATATTACTGAAGATGCAAAACAAATATTTTATTACAGACCTGGACATTCAAAGGACAAAGACTGTAGTCTCTTTCCTTTCTTTTCTTGTAGCAGACTTGTGAAAATTCGCATTCTAAACTCTCTTACTCTACCTAATAAAAAACATAGAAGTAGCAGTGATCCGAAAGGAGGAAAGCTGACATCTGACAGTAAATCAGGCCTGAGGCGAAATCGTACTGTAATAGAACCTTCCAGTATCATAAACTTTCCTGTTTGGGTAGAATTCAACCCTGTTTTTAGGGTTCCTAAAATCCAGACTTTATGATTAGAAACTTCTTTTGTTGGAAGTAAGCACATGGAAGATACTTTAAGTACCCCAAGTATTGGAGAAAATGATCTGAAGCTGCCAAAAGGTCTTGGAAATGAAATTCACCAGGAAAACACAAGCAGAGAAAGGCTAATAGTAGATGGTACTACACAAACACATTTAAAAAGTCGTAGTTTAAATTTTAATACAGATACCACAACAAGTGTCATAAGCTCAATGAGCTCTAGCCCTTCAAGAGATAATGTAGGTATGGACACTGCAAATGTAGATATTGACTATGGAATTTTGAGTACTGTGGCAAGCACAAAAACAGTTAAACCAAGTTCAACACCACAGTCTAACCACCTGCCTCTCTCAAAATCTAACTCTGTCCCTGGTACCACCAGGATCTTATACACTTCCCTGAAGAGCCCAGTGTCTTAAGGCTCCTTCTCTTGCTACAATAAGAAGTCTTGCTGACTGTAACTTCAGCTACACAAGTTCTCGTGATGCCTTTGGCTATGCTACACTAAAACACTTACAACAGCAGAGAATGCATCCTTCACTGTCTCACTCAGAAGCCCTAGCATCTCCATCAAAGGACGTGCTCTTTACTGACACTATTACTATGAAATCTGGCAGCCTGGATTCTCGGCTGACCCCAAGCTGGTAAGATTATGATGTGCTTGTTTCTTACTTCAAACCTGTAAGAGTAATTTAAAAAGAAAAGTATCTTTCTATTATTTTTATCTTACTTCATCTAAAAGTGACAGTTGTTGCAGGATGACTCATAACTTTGCTTACAGCAGTTATATTAGGAGAATAATTGGCTAATGAGAAGTCTGAACTCTGTAAGTTCTGTCAGAGACGCCCAGTTTTCATAGCTGTCAGTCCCTTTAATGCTGTCAGTGACAAAGGATTGTTTCCTTCTATCTCATTTGTTTCCTGATTAACTTTTTAAATATTTAAATTCAATTGCACTGCTAAAATTACTAACATTTCAATTATGCAAAATTGCTTGTGCAGTCAGAGCTGTATTTCAGAAGAGAACATTCTTGATTTCACTTGGTAAGGTTTTAGGACAGGAACTCCTAACAATATACTATATTGCTGTTCATTGTGGCACTGGGGCCAGTGGATCCTGGTACCACTGACATGAATGTGAGTTTTACTTTTTAGCTACAACAGAGCAAAGATTTTACTTATAGGGTTTGTTTTTAGATTTAAGTGTCATCTCTTTATTTTTGAGTAACATAAGCTGTTCTGAAGACTAATTGGATAGTTACATAAGGTATCTAGCTCATGACATTGACACTGTTCCTAGCAGCTACAGTAAGTGCTTAACAATTTTCTTTTAAAAGCTCTTCTCCTTCCCAAACTTTTCCTTTAAAACCTGTGTTTGTCTAGTAGAATGTATTTTCAGATTACTATTGAAAGGGAAGACACTTTCTATCTCTGTTTTTACCTAAATATCCTGACTCATGTGAAAGAAAGGGAAAAGTTACCAGCACATTCTTTGCTTCCTTACTGCACAGAAAAGCAAATGCCTGGTCCCTGAATTTCAATCCACATACTCAGTTGAGTGTCTATAGTGCCAATTTATTAATGCTAGTTTCCTTCCTGATTAGGAGCAACATTCATTTTTTTTTCTATTTTCATGATTGTGCAAAAATGCCGTAAAAGATAAGCTTTATTCCCTTTGTTCATTTAAGTTAGAACTAGACTGAGCATGCTGATTAAATTAAGGATGGTTTGGTAGTTAAGCTGCACCATCTAGAAAATCAGAAGTTCTATTCCTTGCTTTATCACTATCTTCCTGTGCTAATGCAGAACAAATCAGTGTAATTTCAGTGGTAGTACAGGTTTGGTTGTGGGTGTAGTCATGCTGTAACATTCCTTGCAGCCATGCTCTTGATATGCAAAGAAGCTTTGCTGCAGCGGACTTTCATCCCAAGACTCAGCATTCAGTGTAATACTAACAGTATTCCTGGTATATAGTTGTTCACTATCTCTCTTTGGTTAGGTGCAAGGATTTGAGCTGACCTGTTTAACATTGAACTGAAATGACTGGAGTGCTCATATCTTCTGGGGAGGTTAAAAACTTGCAGTTCTACATATTACAAAAGGTTGTCAGATTGTACTGATTACTGATATAATTGATCAGAAAGACTATGATTTAACCACTGTATGTATTTTTCTTACTGATTGCAGCTGAGTGTCTTCACTGAATAATTGTGATCCTTTTAATTTCAGAGTATCTTACTACTTCCAGATAAATATTATCTTTACTGTTGTCACAGTTTAACACTGGCCTGGCAATTAAACGGAGTAACAGACTCTCTCTATTAATCTCTCTCTCCTCCCTGATAAAGAAAGGAGAGAGAATAAGGGAGAGAGACTTATGGGTTGGAAACTAAACTACACAACTTTAATGGAACAGTAATGATAAATAGGAAAAATTACTAAATATATACAAATATATAGGAAAATGGATACCACGTTCCTCCCCCCTTTTCCCCCAAATAACTCTCACGTCACCACCGAGGCTGCAGGGCAGCCCTGGGAAAGTCCAGGCTGGACTCCTGGAGTCAGCAGCAGTCGGGAACTGGAGGCAGGAACACACAGATATGGGCTGGCACGGATCAGGACCACAGGCAGACAAACGGACAGAATCCTTCCAGGATGCTGGGTGAGGGAAGGGAAGCAGGAAAAAGCAGGAAGGGCAGGCAGCCGGAAGCTGGAAGCGTGGCTTGGCCCTCGTGATGCCTCAAATTTATACTGAGTATGATGTATATGGGATGGAATACTCTGTTTGGTCAATTCTGGCATCTATCTTGTCCGTTCCTCCCAAAAGGAGGGATGCAGGTGGGACCTCTTTCTTCCTTCTGGAGGGTAAAAGTTTTCCTCAGATCTGAGCAGTGTCCTTGGCTCTGCATACCAGTCTCTAGCAGTAACTATACACATCGAGTGTTATCAGTCCTAGAAGCAGACACTGTCTGAGAAACTTGCTGTTAATTTCAGCAAGTGCAACTACTTACAAGAGACTTAGCTAAAAGCAAAAGTACAAGACAGAAAATCACCTTTATCCTGGCCCAAACCAGGACAACTGTTTAAGTAATAAAGTGGAAAGAAATATTCTGTCCTTTTTTCTCTCAGTCTTCAGGACATTTTTCTCTCAGTCTTCAGAAAATTTTCTTTCATTCATGCTTTATTCACAAATTCAGGTGTTCCTAGCAAGTAGCAGATGTAAATTGACTTTGCTATTTGTTTCATAAATTTTTACCTGAAGAACTGTCAAACCATTCAATACAACATGAGACACAACAAAAGCAATAATCCTATAGCTGTAATTCAACCAAGTAAGAAGCTCTGGGTTCTACAATGGGAATATAAGGATAGTCATTGTGTCAACAGTCCTTCTTACTTATAATGTGCCAGAAAGAGAGATTTGTGATTAATTATTTCAGTGTTGTAGGTTCATGAAAGCTTTAAGTTATGCTTTATTAGATAAAGAAGATTTATTAAGTTCTATTAACCAAAACCCACTTCAGCGTTCTTCCGTTCGCTCCATCGTTTCTAATGCTACAAATGGTAGCTCTGATGATTATATTGGCCTTGCTCTCCCAGTGAATATCAATGAAATATTCAGGTATGTATGTGATAACTTAATGGATTAATTGGGATTTTCATACTGGAAGGTAATTAACCATTGCATTATCATCAGAATAGATTACTTCTACAGAAATGAAGAAAACTGCATGTGGTTGTTTCAAGGAATTAATTTTGAAGAACAAGAGTTACTTTTCTAACCCTGTTTACAGAAAAATGCTAGTCTGTTTTGTGATATTAGGGAAATAATGACACAGACTAAGTTAGAAGTGTGTCAAATAGTGGTAGCATAAATACACTGTCATAAGATCTTTAGCTGACAGCTCGCTTTTATACTAAAATCAGCATAGTCTGTGGACATTTATTAATATCTCTTTAGCCAACTAATTAATATATTCATCGGTCAACCATAAATGCATAATCCCACAGTAAACTTCCTGCTACCGTGATTTCTGATATTGTGATTTGGTTTAATATTAATTTATTTGTATATCTATCATCATAGCATAAAATTATATTGTATTTACTTAACCTCACAGATATATTTCTTAAAACAGATTATTTTAAGTATCTTATCAATTGCCTTCCTTTCTCTACTTAGTTAAAACACATTCCCGTATAACAAACTGATGTATCACAATTTTTAATGTTCTGTTACCTAATTATCAAAACCAGGAGAAGGTCTATGTCAAAGGTAAATCAGTTACTTTCTTATCTTTAGTTTACTTAGTATTTCCTTTCAAAACTAAATTCCTTTCTTATTAATCTCAAAAAAATACTAAAGCTTGAGCAAAGGAGAGATTTTCCATCATACCTGCTTCTATTTCCCCTTTATGAAACGACTGGCTTATGTCTCTCTCCTCCACAGTCTTTATGACATGTTTATGTTGCCTCACTTCTTTTCTCTCAACTTTTTGTAGAGTAGAGACACATCTCAACTCTGCAATATCTTACAGGTGACATTTTAGATGTTTTGAGTGATTCTTCAGTGTTGTAGACTTTTTGTGGACAGATCATGGATAGCCACTTCTGAGTCATTAGCTTCCTTACAGCCTGTCTCCACTGTGTTTTAACATTTACTGACTGTTCATAATCCTTGCTTAATAAATATTATTTCACAAATGTATGGTTTTCTCATTGGCTGTTCTTTACTACTCAGGAGCCCATTCTTAATTTTCTCCTCCAATTATATATTTTTCCTGAAGTAAAAAATTGGCAATGTTTTATTTCCTCGCTAAAAAATATCTGTTTTTTCTAACTTTCACTTGAATATTCTAGGTAAAGGAAACTCCATATTTCCAGAAGCAAACCACACCTCCATTTGATGACCATGGAGCTAGGGTCTTTGCACCTGATGCAAGAGGTACTGGTTTTATTTCTCTTCTGTACCTTTATATTGTTTATTTGTACATTGGGTGGGGCATTTGGTTTTACTTGTTGATTTTTCTTTACAGAACAGGTTATTTTTAGCTGTTGATTTTTGAGAGCTGTGTTCTGGATTCAGGATAGCAGGCTCTTAATTCCCTGGTTTATGTTATTCAAGATAATGGGGTGTTGCTTCAAAACTTGATCCAGCTCTAATCAACTAAGAAGGAAAGTCTATGTATCTTTGATTATAATATGAGCTAATGTTAATTGAAGAATGGTAGTGATACTGCATTAAACAAAGGAACAAAATGTAAGCTATGATAAAATATGTATGCCACATATATATATTGAACTGTTACATTTTTACTCCCCTTTGATTACATGTGAATTTACAGGAAACAATAAAGGCATTAGATGTGTATTTCAGAAAGTAAATTTTGTCTTTCTGTGATGTTTCTGTGACAGCTGATCAGCAGAGGTGATGGGACATTGTGGAGAGGTTTAGTATGGAGGCATGGCTCACAGAACGTGGCCATGCGACAGATGAGCAGAGACTGGTAAGAACTCAGTACATCTAACAGAACCCAGTAATACCATGATCTTTGCAGAGAAAGAGTCTGACTAAGCATTGATAAGAGTATAGTAGATCATAAGCATAGATGAGAGTTTAGCAGATCATAAGCATAGGTGAGAGTTTAGCAGGTCATAGGCATAGATAAGACTTTAACAGATCATAAGCATAGACAAGAATATAGCAAGGTAAAAGATAAGAGGATGTCCACCATTGTTTTCGAGCTAACCAATGATGAGCTCAGGCTCTGGAATATGCATCAGCTAATTATGGAGCATATAAAAGATCACGTCTGGAAAATAAAGTTGGAGACATATCCTCAAACACGTGTACGTGTCGTTTTTCCTCGCCGTCTTCGACAAATGGTGACCCCGACGTGATATTGCGACGAGGAACAGAGTCCACGGTCGAACGGCGTTGTGGTTGGACCCTAAGCAGCAAGGGTGGCAATAAGAGCAAACAGACGCTCCGTGCCCTAGGTGACCGTATCGACGAGCCTAGCCATACGTGCTGCCGGACCTTGAAGGGCTGCAACAGCGCTGACGATAGGTATGGAAAGGGAAGCAGCATATAGTTTATTTAGTGAATTTTTAGTGAAAAAGGGTGTTAAAGGGTTGGATTTAAAAAAGGAACTGCCAGGGCTTGTAGCTTATGGGGTTTCTAAGGGGTGCTTTGCCAATCCGCACACAATTCATTCGTTACAGGAATGGAGTAAGTTTGGAGATATATTATGGGAGGCGGTCTTAGATGACGATAAAACTGCTAAGAAAATGGGAAAATTGTGGAGGATTATTCGAAATGTGTTATTACAGCATGAAGCAGAAAAGAGAGCAGTCGAAAACGCTTTCACGGTTCTTACAAAAAATAGGAGTTACAATAATGAATGGTTATCTGATATCCCTTTGCCCCCAGCAGTCACCACTGTATCCGTGCCGGAAGGCAAAATATTTTCCCAAAGTCAGGCCCCGTGGGAGCCGGCAGATCCCACTGTTTCAGTGGAGCTGGCCGCTCCAACGCTGACCGTTTCGCCTGCGGCCGGGCCCGCTGCGGCTGGCGCCGGGGGGGGAGAGCAGGGGGGCGGCCGGCGGGGAGAGGCCGGTGGGGCTCCGGTGGCTGCTCCCCCCGCAGGAATGTCGTATCAGGCTACTGATGCGACTCCTGCCGCTGCTCCCGAGCCGGCAGATCCCACTGTTTCAGTGGAGCTGGCCGCTCCAACGCTGACTGTTTCGCCTGCGGCCGGGCCCGCTGCGGCTGGCGCCGGGGGGGGAGAGCAGGGGGGCGGCCGGCGGGGAGAGGCCGGTTGGGCTCCGGTGGCTGCTCCCCCCGCAGGAATGTCGTATCAGGCTACTGATGCGACTCCTGCCGCTGCTCCCCCCGCAGGAATGTCGTATCAGGTTACTGATGCGACTCCTAACACTGCTCTCCCGGCGGGAATGTCGTATCAGGCTACTGATACGACTCTTGCCACTACCCCCCCCCCCCCCGGCAGGAATGTCGTATCATGTCAGTGATCCGACTTCCGCCACTGCCTGTCCCATCCCACCTTGGCCAGACCCGCCACCCCCCCTCAACAATGCTATTGAGCCGATCCCTAGGGCTACTACCGCCCGAGCGGATGCTATAGCAAAAGAAAGGAGGGAGGCGGGGGCGGCACCCCCCCTCAACAATGCTATTAAGCCGATCCCTACGGCAACTATCGCCCGAGCGGAGGCTGTAGCAAAAGAAAGGAGGGAGGCATGGGCGGCATTGGCTAAGCACTACGTCCAAAAGGGGGACAGTTTAGAGGCGACAGACCTATTGGCTTTCCCAGCAACTTTTTCGCCGAATCCCGAAGGGGGGTTATTTGCTGAAATTACTGCTTTAGATTGGAAAATATTAGCTCAATTGCGAAGTACGGTTAATCAATATGGTTTCTCAGGTGAACCAACAAAGCAGATTTTGGACTATCTATGGGGCACGCATATACTGTTACCATCTGACTGCAAGGCAATAGCAAAATTAATGTTTACCCAACATCAACAGTTGCTTTTTAATTCTCATTGGCAGGGGATTGTTCAACAAGTAGTAGCAGTAGAAAGAGACCCAGCAGACCCCTTAGCAGACGTAACTCTAGATGAGTTAATGGGGTCAGGGGCATATCTACGGTCTGAAGAACAAGTCAAGATAGGGCCAGAGAAATTAAGAGAAGCTATGCGATTAGCGAGAATGGCCATGGAAAAGGTTAAAGATCCTGGAGGAATCCCTATGTATATGGGAATTAAGCAGGGTAGGACAGAACCTTTTGGGTCATTTATTGATAAAGTGGCAGCTGCTATTGATAGAGCGGGTGTGCCAGAATACATGAAAGGGGCCATGTTAAAGCAGTGTGTTTTGCAGAACTGTAATCCAACAGTGAGAAATGTAATAAATACTTTAGGATCAGACTGGTCTATAGAGGAGGCTATAGAACGTCTCCTGCAGATCCCGACAGGGGAGCATGCATTTCTAGTTAATGCAATTAAAGATCTAGGGAAAGGACTACAGGAGCAAGCACAAAGCACACAGGTTCAGGTACTAGCCGCTCTTGCGCCCCTTCAAGCAGCCTCGGAAAAATTCAAATTTGAAAATAAGGCTCGAGCAAAATGCTATCGATGTGGTACGGCAGGCCACATCAGGAGGGAGTGTCAAGCATCAGGAGTATGGTGCCAAAACTGCAGAAGTAACACTCACAACACCTCTGCTTTCCACAACCGTCAGGGAAACTCCCGGAGGAGCGCGCCGAATCGCAGTGGCCGCGCCCCGACACAAGTCGCCGCTGCAGTGCAACAACCGACCTGGCAACAGACAACAGATGCCCAGACCAGCGTCCTAACAAACAGCAACCCGTTCCTGAACCAGCCTCCGAGTTACGACCCGCCACAGCAGGGAGCCTCGGCCTTGACTTGGCAGCAGCAGTAGATGTAACGTTAATTACCACTCAACCACAGAAGATCCCCACAGGAGTTCATGGACCTATTCAGATTAATGGGACAATATTAGGGGCCCTGCTTATAGGCCGCTCCTCAGCAAGCCTGGCAGGCCTGTTTGTACTCCCAGGATTAATTGATGCAGATTATCAAGGGGAAATTATGATTATGGTTTATACCCTGTTTCCACCGTTAAAAATAACAAGAGGTTAACGAATTGCACAATTAATACCCCTTCCGCAATTGACACAAGGTCTTTCTGCGCCTACTACTCTGAGAGGTGCTAGAGGATTTGGATCTACTGGAGGACTTACTATGCTAACACTCGACCTGTCTAAAAGACCAAAACAGAAAATGCTACTGAAGGACTTTTTTAATCTTTGTGACAGTGATCCATGATGTTTACACCCGGTTGCCAACAAGTTTTGACCCACGGCAAAATACCTGGGTCACATTGGCGCGACAGTTGAATACCACTTCCTTTTGTGCAAGTTTTTCTACTCCACAGTCACCATTTATTACTTGCTTGGTTGGTGTACCGCTTACTGAAAAAATGTGGCCTGCTTTTCAGCTTGCTTTAAATAATACACAAAAAACTCCCCGTGGTACTAATTCTTGTGTAGCCAGACGTAATTTGGCTGATTGTATGGTTCATTTTGATGTTTGGGATGATGAATTGCCTGAGGGTCCTATACCCCAAGAATTTGATCTAATTGATTCACTCAATGCCTCTTATTGTTTTTGGTTTGATAGCTCTGCAACTGATTGTTCAGAAGGCTCACGCACTAACTGTCGAACAAGTAATATTACCACACCGGTATCTCCCATTGGCAAATTCTCAAATTGGTGTAACAGCACCATTACAGATCATAACAACCCTTTTCCGGGCACACACCTTCCTCGAAAATTACCCTCGGGATACTTCCTTATTTGTGGCAATCGTGCTTGGTCCGGTCTTCCCAAACGTCCTACTGGAGGACCATGCACGATTGGTCAATTAAGCATGGCCATGCCTCATGCACATCCGAATAGTACCCATCGCCTTCGATGGAAGCGTGAGCTCTCTGAGACAATCACGTCAGATTGTAATGATGATGTTCAGCTTTGGAACAAGTGGGAGGTGTTTTTCTCCTCTCTTTTTCTCCCTGGTGCTAGTGCTGCCCGAGCACACCGTAATCTAGATAAATTAAGTTGTTGGATTGTGAAACAAGCTAATGGTACTAGCAAAGTGTTGTCTGAGATGGCGGAAGATCTCTCCACTGTTCAACATGCTGTGTTAGAAAATCGTGCTGCTATTGATTTTTTACTTTTAGCCCATGGTCATGGCTGTGAAGATTTTGAAGGAATGTGTTGCATGAATTTACAGGATCATTCCTAATCTATTCATCAAGACATACAGCAATTAATGGATCACACCAATAAGATTAAACAAGACGCTGGGTTTTTCGGTTTGGATAGCCTATCTAATTGGCTGGGCCTTACAGGCTGGGTGAAAAGCTTGTTGAAATCATGTCTTGTTAGTCCTTCTTATGTTATTAATTGTTATTGCTTTTAGTTGTGTATTTTCTTGGTTCAAATGGCTTTTAGTTAATTCCTCTGCTGCTTTTATTTTACAAAGTAAAAATGGGGGAATTGTGGAGAGGTTTAGTATGGAGGCATGGCTCACAGAACGTGGCCATGCGACAGATGAGCAGAGACTGGTAAGAACTCAGTACATCTAACAGAACCCAGTAATACCATGATCTTTGCAGAGAAAGAGTCTGACTAAGCATTGATAAGAGTATAGTAGATCATAGGCATAGATAAGACTTTAACAGATCATAAGCATAGACAAGAATATAGCAAGGTAAAAGATAAGAGGATGTCCACCATTGTTTTCGAGCTAACCAATGATGAGCTCAGGCTCTGGAATATGCATCAGCTAATTATGGAGCATATAAAAGATCACGTCTGGAAAATAAAGTTGGAGACATATCCTCAAACACGTGTACGTGTCGTTTGTCCCCCGCCGTCTTCGACAGGACATAGTAAAGGAAAATTATAATTGCTCTGTAATGCCTGGCTTGTTCTGGAACGTGCTTTCTTTGTACTCCAGAGAAGTCAGAAACCTGTAGGTCATCAGTATGTATCTTTTCAGTAGTACAACTGAAAAAGAAACATTGATACTGGACCTAAAGTATGTCACCGTTTGAACAGGAGGAACTAAAGAAGGAGGGCTTTTGGACTATGAGAGGGGCTGAACGCAAAGGGAGGGATCTATTCCCTCCCATTTCCTGCCATACTGTATAAAAGATCAGAAAGCCAGCAGCTCATCCCTCTTTCTCCTCTCACGTCCTGCTGGTCATGCTATTGTTCATTCCCACCGGCTTGACATGTGATATCAGGTTGTATATATATATATTTGTATATGTATGTATATATTTGTATTCTTTGTTACCTTATTCTTTATGTTATTACATTTCCCTCGTGTTAAGAAAATCTGTATCTAATTGTTTTGAGTTTCCAACTTAAGGTCTCCAGTCTTTATTCCCATTTTAGCTTCCCTTTTTTTTTTTGAGGGGGGGAGAATAGAGAGGAATTCTATCATTAGGTTTGTGGCCTGCCCAAACTACTAAACTGTGACAGAATAATTGGCGCCCAATGCGGGGCTAAAATTTAAATTTTTCATTTAATTGAAAATATTGTAAAATTGGAAATTGAAAAGAGAAAAATGGGTTTCAAAATAGCATGGGTGAAAGGCATATACTGGCGTTTTGAATTTACTCAACCATGGATGTTGTTTTGATGGTCCCATCTCATAGCCATGATACTTTATTATACTGTTAAAACAGGGGTTTCTGTGGGAATGAGTTCAGTTAGGAATTTGACTGGGGAGTTTGGGGACTCTTTGGTGAATGCGTCCACTATGCAAAATGATTTTGATGGTTCTACCCACCAGAGTTTTGAGGCCTTGGTGATGGTTGGTGTTAGTTGTTTTGGTTATCGTTGTACCTAAATGTGTTCCGGGGGTGGTTCAATGTTCAATATTTGTGCGGGAAGACTGCCCCCACTGCCGCTGCCAGTGACACCTCCCCCACTGGATCTGAACCAGCCCTTGTTGCCCCTGTCACAACCCGCAGAAAGCATCTAAAGAAGTTGGAGGGATGATGATGATGACTCAGTGACAGACACAACAGAAAACAATGATCAGCGAGAGAGTCAGCCCAAGGCAGGAATGACACAGAAGAGTGATTTGAAACCTGAGATAATCGTCCAATCTATATCTCTGAAAGAGAGGAAATTTAAGAAAGGATTATGCTCACAATGAGAGTGAGTCACTGACTGCATGGATGCTGGGGTTCTGGGACAGGGGAGCTAATAGGGTAGATCTGGAGGGTAGAAAGGCTCCGCAGTTGGGGATCGTTTGCCAGAGATGGGGGCACTGATAAGGTAATTGTGAGAAAAGCCGGTACTTTGGAAATGCCTTTTATCCGAAGTAAAAAGTGGATATTCTTGTAAGGAGGTTATCAAATGTTGCCCTATTAGATGGAACACCATGGAAAGAGGCATCAAATACCTGAGGGAGCTGGAAGTTCAGGAGGTCATCTACGGTGATGGGCAAGCACCTGAGGATCCTGACAAAATTCCATGCAGGAGGCCTCTCTTTAAAAAGCTCACACAGAGTGCCCCTGCAAGGTATTCCCACATTTTGGGGGTAAGGGTCTTTGGGGGAGATGATGAAACACCACCATCTGTCGGTGAATTTGTCAGCCAGCTAAAACACCATGAAGACAGTGTCTCCAAGCCCTTACAGGCTCATGTCTCAGCTGAGGAAAACCTGGCTGTGGAGTTCAAAACCACATCTGAGGAGTTAAAAACCTCTTCTGAGAAGTTGCATGAAAATTATCCAAGATGGAAACAGAGTAACACTCATCGTTCTGAATGGTTTCATATATCACCTATCAAAAATAGGCACTTCCCTAAGGGGCCAGCTCAGGTTAGACAGAACTCAACACGGAGTTCTCTGTGGTCGACCCTACATAACCTTGATGAAGATGTGTACATGAAATAGCAAACCCACCGCTACCCTGCATCCAAGACTACAGGAGCTGCAAGGTAATACCACTGGGGGTAGTGTTTCCAGAAGGATGATGGCTCCAATATCCCAAGAAACACCCATTGCTGGTCTCCAATCCAACAGTGAGTCAGGGAAGTAACAGTGAGGGTCCAGTTTGCCACACAAACCCTTCTGTTTAGTGTGGGTGCTGTACTCAGCAGTAGAGGGGCCCTGCCTTTAGCCAGGTGGAGGAGAGGGATAACCGAGTTTACTGGACAGTGTGGATTTGTTGGCCTGGCACAGCAGAACCACAGAGATACAGAGCCCTGATAGACACTGGTACACAGTGCACCTTGCTACCATTGAATCACAAAGGAACAAAATCTATTACCATCTCTGGAATCACAGGAGGGTCTCAAAAACTGACTGTAGTGGAGGCTGAAATGAGCCTGATGGGAAATGAGTGGGAGACCCACCGTATAGTGACTGACCCAGATGCTCCGTGCATCCTTGGTATAGACTCTCTCCGGAAAGGGTATTTCAAGGACCCAAAAGGGTATAAGTGGGCCTTTGGTGTAGCAGCTGTGGAAACTGAGGGCATTGACCAATTGTCTGCCTTGCCTGGTCTTTTGGATGACTCTTCTGTGGTGGGCCTGATGAGGGTGGAGTAACAGCAGGTACAAACTGCATCTAACACAGTACATCATCAGCAGTACCATACCAACAAAGACTCCCTGCTCCCCATACAAAATCTTCTACACCAGTTAGAGATCCAAGGGGGGATCAGCAAGACTCACTCACCTTTCAACAGTCCTATATGGTCAGTGTGGAAGTCTGATGGAGAATGAAGATTAACTCTGGACTACCATGGTCTAAATGGAGTTACACCATCAATGATTGCTGATGTTCCAGATATGTTGGAGCTCCAATATGAACGGGAGTCTAAGGCAGACAAATGGTATGCTACTAATGACATAGCTAACTCGTTCTACTCCATTCCTATAGCAGCAGAGTGCAGGTCCCAATTTTCTTTCACCTGGAGGGGTGTCCAGTACACCTGGAGGGGTGTCCAGTACACCTGGAACTGTCTGACTCAGGGGTGGAAGCATAGTCCCACCATCTGCCATGGACTAATCCACACTGCACTGGGGAAGGGTGGAGCTCCAGACCATCTGCAATACATTGACGATGTTGTGTGAAGTAATATGGCTGAAGAAGTCTTTTAAAAAGGCAGGAAAGTAATCTGCATACTACTAGAAGCTGGTTTTGCTATAAAGAGAAACAAGATCAAGAGACATGCCAGAGAGATCCAGTTCCTGGGAGTAAGATGGCAAGATGGGTGCCAGCACATCCCTATGGATGTGGTCAGCAAAATTGCAACCATGTCGTCACCCACAAAAGAGATGCAGACCTTCTTGGGCATGGTGGTATTTTAGAGGATGCACATTCCCGGGTACACTCAGACTGTAAAACCCCTTTATGACGTCACTCAAAAGAAAAACGGTTTTACATGAGGCCCTGAACAGCAACAGGTCTTTGAGCAGATAAAACAAGAGATAATCCATGCAGTGGCCCTGGGACCTGTCCGAACAGGACAGGAGATTAAAAATGTGCTCAACACTGCAGCCGGTGATAATGGTCCCATCTGGAGACTATGGCAGAAAGCACCCGATGAGACCCGAGGTCGACCCCTAGGGTTTTGGAGTCAGCAGTATAAAGGTTCAGAGGCCAGTTACATTCCAACTGAAAGAGACATATTGGCAGCTTATGAAGGAGTTCGAGCTGGTTCAGAAGTGATTGGTACTGAGGCAACGCTCCTCCTGGTACCTTGTCTGCCAGTTCTGAAGTGGATGTTCAAGGGGAGGATCTCATCTACACACCATGCCACTGATGCAATCTGGAGTAAGTGGATTGCCTTGATAACACAGCAAGGTGGAATAGGGGGCCCTGATCATCCAAGCATCATGGAGGTGATTACAAACTGTCCAGAGGGTAAAGACTTTGGAATGACACCAGATGAGATAGTGAACCATGCCAAGGAAGCCCCTCCATATAATGAGCTTTCAGATGATGAGAAGTAGTTTGCTCTCTTCACTGATGGATCCTGCCGTCTTGTAGGAAGTCAGTGATGGTAGAAAGCAGCAGTTTGGAGTTCTACACAGCAAGTCACTCAAGAAGCTGAGGGGGATAGTGAATCAGTCCAATTTGCAGAGGAGAAAGCCATCCAGCTGGCCCTGGACATTGCTGAATGGGAAAAGTGGCCAGTGCTTTACCTCTACACTGATTCATGGATGGCAGCAAATGCCTTGTGAGGGTGGCTGAAGGAATGGAAATGGGACAATTGGCAGCACAGAGGAAAGCCTAATTGGTCTGCCACTCTGTGGCAAGATATTGCTGGCCCGTTAGAGACGCTAACGGTAAAGGTACAGCACATGGACACCCACGTACCTAAGAGTTGAGCCATTGATGAACACCAGCAAAACCATCAGGTGGACCAGGCAGCTCAAGTGTTTCAGACAGATTTAGGCTGGGAGTACAGAGGTGAACTGTTTCTAGCTCACTAGGCCCATGACACTTGAGGTCACCAAGGGTGAGATGCAACGTACCAATGGGCCCATGACTGAGGGATGGACTTAATTTTAGGCATTATTACACAGGTTATCCATGATTGTGATGTATGTGCAGGAATCAAACAATCTAAACAGTTAAAACCTTTGTGGTACAGGGGAAGTTGGTGTAAATACAAGTATGGAGAGGTCTGGCAGATAGATTACATCACACTCCCTTGGACTCGCCAGGGTAAGCACTATGTGCTCACAACGGTTAAAGCAAGCTCTGGGTTGTTGGAAACATACCCTGTGCCTCATGCCACTGCCCATAATAATATTCTGGGGCTTGAAAGGCAAGTGTTGTGGTGACATGGTACCCCAGAGAGGATCAAGTCAGACAATGGGACTCATTAAAAAAAAATCTCATATACAATTGGGCTAAAGAGCATGGTGTAAAGTGGATATACAATATCCCCTATCATGCACCAGCATCTGGAAAAATTGAATGCTACAGTGGCTTACTGAAAACCACCCTGAAAGCAATGGGTAGTGGGACTTTCAAAAATTGGGATATGCATTTGGCAGAAGCCCCCTGGCTAGTTAACACAAGGGGATCTACCAATTGAGCCAGTTCTGCTCAATCAGACCTTTTACATATAGTGGATGGGGATAAAGTCCCTGTTGTGTGCAAAAGGAACCTGTTGGGAAAAACTGTTTGGATCTATCCTGCTTTGGGCAAAGACAAACCCATCCATGGGATTGTTTCTATTTAAGGTTCTGGATATACTTGCTGGGTTATGCAGGAAGATGGGGAAATCCGTTGTGTACCACAGGAGAACCTAACTCTAGCCAAAATAATCTAGTTTCACTTCGTATAGTTTTAATTGTTATATAGTAGTAATTAGTTGTATTAAGTGTTTTTTCCCCAGGATAATGCAGTGGCGTCCAAGAGCCTCAGGATGAGTTTGCAGCACAGGAGGGTGTGAACCCTGACAGACCCTGTACCATCTGTCTTGCTTTGAGAAACTGCCATGATGAAGATCTGCAGCCTGGACTCAACAAACATCTTGTTTAAAGACAGGGCATCGCCAGGTGAATGAGTATGGGGAGATATGGAATGGAATAAGGGGTGGAATGTCATCGTTTGCATAGGAGGAACTAAAGGAGGGCTTTTGGACTCTGAGAGGGGCAGAATGCAAAGGGAGGGATCTATTCCCTCCCATTTCCTGCCATACTCTATAGAACATCAGAAAGACAGCAGCTCCTCCCTCTCTTTCTCCTCCCGTTTCCTGCTAGCTGTGCTGTTTTTCATTCCTGCCAGCTCGCCACATGCTATCTATTGTGTTGTATATATATATTCGTATATATTTGTATTCTTTCTTGTCTTACCCTGTGGGAAAAAATGCGCGGAGGCTTAAGGGACGACACGCAGTCACCAATATGGTTAAAGTGAAGTCGTTTATTAACAGTGGACACTCGCTTTATATAGAGCCTTTGTTTATATAACGATATCTTGCAGGTGGCTATATCTTGGACACAAATTCTGTTCTCACAGATCTTCTGCTGGCTTCCTCATTATCCTGTTATTTCTTCTTTTCTACTGCCAGCTCCCTTATCTTTTTCCCATAGCTCATCTTTCAGTAACCTTGCAACTGGGTCTCAAGGCCCTTAGTTTACTCTAGCTAAAGCTAAATAGTCAGGATTGCTCACATGTCTGTTTTCTTCCAGACAGTTTCCCAACATATCCCCCTTTTTGGTTTTGAGCAATCCTGACTTACTTCATCACGTGAAATAACATGCTAATAATACATTGCCATAAACAACATACTAATAATACGAAAGCATCAAAACCAATAATAACAAATATAATTGATAAACCTTGTCTAATTAAATCTCTAAGCTATCCCTATATCCTTAAGTGATTTAACCATTAATTTAACCCAGTATATGCAACAGTTAATTTTTCATGTTATCTTAATCAATCGTTTTTGGTTGTGAATTGACTCTGAATGATCAGATAAATTCATGCAAATACACTCCATCAAAGTCTTCACAAACATAACCTAAAAGCTAATAATAAAAAGTCAGTGGCAGCACGATATTGTAAAACTGCATGTCTGATACTATCAATATCTTTTAGCATCTGTGTTAAAATACCAGAAGTTCAGTTCATCTACTTAGCAGTGCAACAGAATAGCACAATCAACAATCAACACATAGACAAGGGATCCCATAATCAACATATAAACGATCACATGAATTACAACATTAACAAGAACCTATTATCAATACAATATGAAAAGCACATTTCACACTGCAATGGAAGGACTTAAATACCTTTTTAGTATGAGGAAGGTCTGGTGTCCACTGGCGCGTAGAACCAAGATGGTAGAGGAGGCTTATCCGACAAAAATTGGTCGGGGGGCCCCAAAAGCATCCCCAGACCCCTCCCGGGTCACGGCACAGTGGAGTCCTGGTTTCCTTCATGGTTGCCAAATTGAGGCGCAAAAAGGCCTAATAAAATTGTTTAGAGACAGAATTCCAAGCCTTTAAACAAAGGCACACTCCTTCCCCCCCCCCCTATTTCCCCCCCCTTTTTTTTTTTTTTTTTTTTTTTTTTCTGTGGTGTCTGCAGCAGGGCTCATTTTTTGAGCAGCAGCAGTGTCTGTGGGGGCAGAGACAGCAGCTGCAGCTGTAGCAGACACACTGGTGATGCTCACCAGCCATATCTGAGTTGTGCCCTTGTGTGAGGGGGAGTGAGAAGCGGCTGCGGAGGCAGGAGTGGGGGTGCTCTCTGTACCAGGAGCAGCTCTCACTCTCCGAACAGCAACTCTCGGCCTCCAAAAAGGCATACTCGTTCTCATAACTGTGGGGGTTTTTTTGTGTTTTTTTTGGTTTTTTGTTTTTTTGGTTTTTTTTTTTACTCCTCACCAATATATGAGAAAAATTAACAACAACCACTAGAAAATTCAAAAATGAAATGCTATTGCTACTAAAATCTGGTGGAGTCAGCCTGAAACAAAATGAAGAGGTACAATCTCCCAAACCAAAACTCAAGTGTAATTACCAAGGTTTTTTTGTTGTTGTTGTTTTGGTTTTGGGGTTTTTTTTTGTTGTTGTTGTTGTTTTTTGTTTGTTTGTTTGTTTTGTTTTTTTTGTTTTTTATCTCTGTATGAAACACCAGTGGACCATGCACCACAATATAAATCAATATTGAGAACCATATTGCAATGATGGTCCTTAAGCAGCTTTATCTGCTTCTAGCATTTGCTCAGAAGCTTCTAACAATTGGGCTGCTGTAGCACCTTTTGGGAGTAGTCCTAATGCACGTTTAGTTTTTTTCATTAGCATTGTCATATTCTGACATATAAAAAATTTTGTTTTCATCTCTTCTGTCAAATCGGGATGTGACATTACCACTGAATATAAGTGATCCACAAATTTTGGATATGGCTCTGCTCCCTCGTTTAATATTTGTAAAAGAGGGAGTTGATTGTGCAGGATCATGCACAGTTTACAAAGCTTTATATGCCATGTCTTGTGAAAGTTGTAACTCTTCAGTTTGAAACCATGCCTGCAAATCTGCACATACAAAAGGACAAGCACCAAGTAACATTTGTGCTTGCACTCCGTATAATGGTATAATGCATCGGTGTTCTGTCTAGGAATCACAGCTTCATTTTCACACAGCATTTGCCATTTATGATGAAATTGCAATTGTTCATTCCACCTTCCCCCCCCCCCCCCACTATCCCCTCCACCACCCTCCCCTCCCCATGTTGGATCTAGAAGAGGTGGAGCAGTGGGTGTTAAAGGGTTAAGGGAAGTAGGAGCAGGGATAGGGAACGGATCAGGGGATAAAAATGGATTAGTGCCCCTGGGTTGTTCAGGGTGTTCCCCGGAGCAAAAAACTAGGGTTTTTTCAGGGGTATACTCATCCTTGGTCTCCAGTTCTTTCAGTTTCTTCAGCAGTTCCCTGAGTTGCTTGTCTCCAAGTCCCAGGTCCTTCCTTGGTTGTTGCTCTATAGCAGGCACTGATGGTGTTGACAGGTGAAGCAGAGGATTAATTGATGGCAACAGTGGTCAAGAAGATAAATCAGGCATCGGAGGTGGAGAGGAAGGCAGCGGTGGCAGAGTGTTCGGGAGCCGTGGCAGGCGGGCAGGAGGGTGGGGGTCTGCATTCCAAGGTTCCTCGCCTGTGTTCCCCGGCTTCTCTCCCTCTGGGTCCTCCGACGATTCTGGTGGTGTTTTTGGTCGCTTTTCGTTTTGCTTCTCAGTCCCATTTTTGCTTTTCATCTGACCCCCCAGGGTCAAATGGCACAGTTGGTTGAGCTTGAATCAGTATAGTCCCTTCAGGTGCTGGTAGGGGTATTTTAGGTGTCTCAAAAAACTGTTTAGAACTGTTTAGAGAGAGGACTTTTTAGTTTCCCGAATTTTGGGAAGTTCCAGGCCTTTCCCCCGAATTTGACCTGGTGGGCCACTCTTCTACCAAGGCTTTTAGATGGCCATAGGTAAAATTGTGACTTAAGAGTGAAGGAGGGATGCCTTTTCGCTTAGCTTCCTCTTTGAGCTTTGCAAAAGGTCCCAATTCACCCGGTGGTGAACTATTTCTGTCTCGGGGGGGCCTATTTTGACGGGGGTTAGTATTATTGTTAGTATTGTTATTGTTATTATTGTTATTATTTCTATTGTTATTATTTCTCCGTCGGCCTCCTCTATTTACAACTGTCCATTCACCCCGTGATTCCTCCTCCTGGTAAGGGGGAGTTTGGGGGGTCCTGGCAGTGGCAGCAGCATGTCATTTTTTGGTTATTATTATAATTTGCAGAAGTTTGGAAAACTTTTACAGAAGTAGTGTTAGCTTCCGGAGCCATATATTTTCGTCCAAATTCTGTCAATTCTGTGAGCAGATCAGACCAGGTATAGTTTGTGCTTCGTGATGTTTCGATTCTAGTCTTAATCTGTAGGGCTTTACTCTGCAATTGTGCAGGTAAGCCTCGGATTAAGATATCCATTCTTTCAGGTTTTATTTTCAGCATAAGTGGGTCCTCTTGTTTCATCACCAAAGCATGTTCATATATCATTTGAATTATGCAGGCTTTGTGAATATTATCCCATAACTGGGAGAGGCCTCCAGGCAGCACATGGGGTTCTCCCCTGGCTATGGGGTCAGTGAAACCCACGTTATAAGCTGCTCTTTGCGTCAGGGACCAGGGGGCTCAGTTATTACCGGTAATTAACATTATTCCCGGACCCCAAATGCCGGAAGCTTCTTTTTCGGATAGCAAGATATTATCTCCACCCGAAGCTGAAACTCTCACTACATAATCTATATCAGTTTCCAAGGGCAATCTGCTAAATTGTCTTTTCAATTGGGTCAGCTCCAGAGGAGAGTATGGAAACTCTTTGTGAGTAACTTGTTCAAATTCTGTTTCCATGTCACGTGTACGTTCTACTTTTATCACAGGGCGCAGGCGTTTGTGAGTTATAGGCATGCTCTCATCTTCTGAGCTATCAGAAGAATCATGGCAAGAGGACGAAGCGGCTGAGGCACTTTCGCTCCTAATGGCGATCTGATTTACTTTCCCCTCTAATTTGTTAAATCTCTTGGTTCCAGTTTCTATAAAACTGTTGACCAAGTGGCGCAGTTGAGCTACTTCTCTCTCCGAGGAGTCAGGAGAGGTACTTCTCTGGATATTGGTAGGTTTTGGCTGGGGTTTTGTTTTTAAAATGGAGAGCCGCTTTTTCCCCCTTTTGGGTGCAAAACGCACCGTTTTTTTACGGGGTCTTTCAGGAGAGACATACTCCCCATCGTCTGTTGTATATTCAGAGGTCGATGGAGCGCCATCTAGCATCGGTTTAGGGTTAGTACAGATTTCAGAATTTGATTTCCCTGGCCGCTCCTCAGATTTTACGCCACTTTCACTATTTTCTAATTTTTTGCGTAAATCTTCATTCTCCTGCCAAATTATAGTAGCCAAGGTGAGAAAGGCACGTGCATAGAAATAATCTACACCCATTTTTTTCAACTTTTTCTTAATGTCTTTCTCCAGAGCGGATTTGTTTTCCAAACTTGTTATCATTTTAGCAATGGAAGTAAAATTTCTACTCTTATAATCTTTATAAAGAGCATCATAGAGAATTTTCTTCGGGGTATAGTTACGGGTTTTGAGGAACTCCTTGAATGGGTGAATCAAAGCGATTTCACAAATCTCATTTTCGTCAAAGGAGGACAAACCACTAGGGCTAGCAGAACACATCATGGACTCCATTTGAATTGTTTTAAATTTTCTTAAAGGTTAGTGTTGCAATTCAGGCGTCAGTCTAGGAGCAGGCTCTGATATTTTCCTCAATTTGATCCTGTCCGTGACGCCAATTAAATGTTACGATCCGAGTTATTATTTATATTTTGTTTGCGAGGAAAATTCAGCCACTACTCATAGACGACGCGTGAATTTACAAAAATAACGAGGCTTTATGATTTTAACAAGTTAAAAGGATTTATTTAGGATTTATACAATTAGTTACTTTGGAGAGAAGAGTCATTAAGAAGAGAAAAGAAGGAGAAAGTAATCAAGATGTTATCACCGTCCGCCGGCCCTGGCCTCTGGCTGTAGTCGGGTGCGTAGGGTCTGTTGCTCCTGCCACTTCTCTGTCCCGGAGCTGAAGCCGAAGTGCCGAGAGAGGGGGGGGGAAGAAGAGCTGCGCACTTCTCCTTTTTCTCTTGGAGTTCTTATACAGCAGAAGGGGTTCTGTCTTTTCAAAAATCACTGGCACACAGACTTGCTAAAAATAACACAGATTCTGCCATCTCAAGAACTTCTCTTTTAATTATTATTATCTTTCAGTCCTTGGCACCCTGTTCAATTTATTACCTTTGTCTGGACCATGTACCAGGAGGCGACTGGATAAGCAGTCTTATCTTTAGGAGCTTGTCAAGCATGATATAAAACAGAAGCTAGTTAAGTTTGGGGAAAAAATCTGTTAATTGAGGATGTTTGGTATATCTTAAAAAGAGCAGAAAAAATACTGATTTGAGAGACATATTTTGTATTTTCAAAGTGTTTACATCAAGAGGTCAAGTCCATATTTTGAGCATTCATCGGTTTTGGTAGATCAGGTGTTAAGGCAGCAAACACTGAGGCTGCTACTCTTTCACTTTTCATTTCTTTTAAGGTTTCTCTAATCAATTTCCAGAGTGTCGCTAAGCTTCGTGCCTCCTTATCTCCATCGTTAATTTTATCCCATAGAGCAGTACCTATGGCTTCCCAAGTAGGTAACTCAAAAACGGTACCCATCGAGGGGATCAAGTGTCTATCCCATGCCCATTTCAGTAATTCACGTAAGGTCCTGCCTTTGTGTGATAAACCTCTCTTAGAGAGAATACATTGGAGGAGCTTAACTACTGCCTCTTCTTCTTTAGAGAGTGTAGACCCCATCTCCTCCCCAGTCGCTCACCTTTTTCTTGGCAAGATTCTTCAATTCCGAGGTACCTCTTTCGTTCCGTAGCCGGGCACCAGCTACATAGACTGCCGGGGCAGCAGTCTCCTTTCGACTGGCTTCTCCGCTCCTGCCGCACCGTTCCTTCGGTCGGCTTTCTCGCTACCCTCTCATCCCAGCTGTCTTCATCGCTCCTGGAAGCAACAGCGAGAGGGTCCCTGTTTCGGGCGCCAAATGTGGGAAAAAATTCGCGGAGGCTTAAGGGACGACACGCAGTCACCAATATGGTTAAAGTGAAGTCGTTTATTAACAGTGGAAACTCGCTTTATATAGAGCCTTTGTTTATATAACGATATCTTGCAGGTGGCTATATCTTGGACACAAATTCTGTTCTCACAGATCTTCTGCTGGCTTCCTCATTATCCTGTTATTTCTTCTTTTCTACTGCCAGCTCCCTTATCTTTTTCCCATAGCTCATCTTTCAGTAACCTTGCAACTGGGTCTCAAGGCCCTTAGTTTACTCTAGCTAAAGCTAAATAGTCAGGATTGCTCACATGTCTGTTTTCTTCCAGACAGGTTCCCAACATTACCCTTTGTGTTATTACCTGTATCCAGTTTTTTTTCATTTTCCAACTTAAAGTCTCCAGTCTTTATTCTGCTTTTATCTTCCCTTTCGGGGTGGGGGGGCAAATAGAGAGGAATTTTGTCATTAGGTTTGTGGCTTGCCCAAGCTGATAAACTGTGACAAAGTGTAGTATAAGATAGTTGTTGTCCTGCTTCTTACTCAAGTGGAACTTTATTTAAGAAGGGTGTTACGATCTGAGTTATTATTTATATTTTGTTTGCGAGGAAATTTCAGCCACTACTCATAGACGACGCGTGAATTTACAAAAAAACCCAGGCTTTATGATTTAAACAAGTTAAAAGGATTTATTTAGGATTTATACAATTAGTTACTTTGGAGAGAAGAGTAGTTAAAAAGAGAAAAGAAGTAGGGTAATTAAGATGTTATCACCGTCTGCCGGCCTTGGCCTCTGGCTGTGGTCGGGTGCGTAGGGTCTGTCGCTCCTGTCCCGTAGCCGAAGCCTTGTGTCAGGTAGGGACATGTAGAACATGTGTAGAAAGAAAGGTAAAATATTGACGGTTACAGAATCTTAGCAATTAAATGAGAAGGAGAAGATGTCGATTATAGATGAGAGGTAATAATAACAATAGCCATAGGAATAAAAGTTACAAGAATTACAATAATTATAAAATAAGATACAATGCAATAATCATAAGGACATAACATAGGTCTATGTCATACACATACAAATTACATCTGATATTATACCACCAATAAAATGTAGTACAGGTAACAGCAATCCAGGAGCAATCATGGACAAAATCATGATGTTATAAATTACTTTACCTAGGCTAAAGAGGTGGCTAGCCTCCCAGCCAGTAGTAAGTAATTTCTTCCAGTGTCAGTTTCAGAATAGCCAATTCTGAAACTGTACACCAGGGGTGTTGCAAGTAGCGAAAGAAATAGAAATTTAGAAGTAGTTATGCTAAGGTTTGGACTGGTCAAGCAGGCCAGAAAAAACAGGCCCTGGGAGCAGGTCTTGGAAACTAGCAAGGAATGTGCTGAGAAGAGGGGAACAGTTTATCAACAAGGAATGTGCTGGGAAGAGGGGAACAGTTTATCAAAGGGGATTAGTCGAGCATATAGAACATGAAGAAAAGTAAACTGACATTGAAGATAAGGGTTATTACGCATGCAAGGGGGTTTGGTGGTGGGAGTCAGTTAAAACAATATCTTAAGTTGAAAAAGTATGAGAGATTTGTGGTTTGTGGATGTCTATCTATTGTT
This sequence comes from Heliangelus exortis, assembly GCF_036169615.1. Taxonomy (NCBI): domain Eukaryota; kingdom Metazoa; phylum Chordata; class Aves; order Apodiformes; family Trochilidae; genus Heliangelus; species Heliangelus exortis. The sequence goes on along the minus strand of NC_092453.1, from coordinate 1,443,628 downwards.
ATCTGCATGATATATGTAACTGTTTTGTAACTGAAGTACATGAAATTCCGCACGAAGGCTTCATTGTAAAAGGGTATAAAAGTGTAGGTATAAAGGCAGCATGTATTGATAGCACAGAACAATTGATGGAGACAGGCTGGTTATCACTCAAACCATAGAGTGAACATAGCCCCGGGTATGCTAGATAAGCACGGGACTTTCTGCAGATGCAGACCCCCTTGCTTACAAGTATGCCAGATAAGCACGGGACTTTCTACAGACTCCCTTGCTTGCAAGATCTCCTGGAAAACAGATGAGTGGTGTAAAACAGAGGTTGTTATCTCCTTACCATGTAACTAATCGCGTAGTAACATGCTAACTGTAACTAATCAATCAGGTAATTCCATATGTTATGCGAGATAAGAAAAAGGTATATAACTGTGTGTAAGAGTACAAATAAACGGAGTTAGTTTGCATCAAACTGTTTCCCCGTCCTTCGTGCGGCAAATGGTGACCCCGACGTGATGCTGGACGTGACGCCGGGGAACCCGACGTAACGCCGGGTAGAAGTTGCTGAAAGAAGCATCCGGCCGCAGTCTCCGATAACTTCCAATATTAGGCTGAAAGGAAGCTTGGAAGTGGGTGGCCACCCCATTTTGCACCTCCTCGCGATTGGCAGGTGAGATCGGAGAAACGTTGATATGGGTAGTCAGAGTTCCCATGAAGAAAAGGATGTTTATAGACTTATGAGAGAACTGTTGCTTAAGCAACAGAAGGAAATCTCGGATCATGAACTTAAGCTCATGTTAAAATGGGTTCGTGATAAATTCCCAGATGTTACTGCTGTTACTATCTTTAAATCTGAACTGTGGGATAAAGCAGGGGTCCGTTTATGGGACCTGAGCACGCGAGGGGATCAGGAAGCGATCAAACTCCTTTTTTCCTGGCGAACAGTATTTGAAGGGGTTAAAGCCCAGGAATCGAGACGAGCAGACACTCCTTCTGCCGCTTCTGCAGTTCCCAGCGCCCCTCCGCTACCAGAGGGAAGAGCGCAGAAAGACACTCCCCCTGTCAGAACTGTAGCCAAAGTAACCAGCCCGGATTTGCCGAGCGACGATCCGTCCGAGTCCGATCCTTTCGATCCGGGGGGAGAGCCAGATCTGTTTCCTGATGATCACGATCCATACGCGATGCCACGCGGCAGGGTGCTTTCGGATCTACAGGCTGCCCGCAAATATACTGGACACATGCGATCTCAAAGGACAGACCATTGAAACAATGTAAACTTAAAAACGGGTGTCAACAAGTTGTGTTAACAGGTCTTATTGACACAGGCGCCGATGTTACCGTAATCTCCCAAGCTAAGTGGCCGAGCCAGTGGAAATTAATTCGCACTGCACAGCCATTAGCAGGAATAGGGGGAATTGGTAACAGTTATCAGAGTGAAGATATTATTCAAATCATTGGTCCAGAGAACAGGGTAGCTAGTGTTAGACCTTTTGTATTGCCAGTGCCATTGAATCTGTGGGGAAGGGATGTTCTGTCACAATGGGGATTGCATTTGGAAACAGGTTTTTAACAAGGGTCACTGTACACAGGGTAAAAGATAAATTAAACCTTATTCCACACAGATTATCCAGTTTGTGCTAATTTTGTGCTGTTTATCATTCATGTCAGTTGCCACCCACGAGTTTGAATTCAGTGGATTTTGCAAAATGGGTTTAATTCTACCTATGTTAGGTAAATTCACACAAACAGCTTGGCCTGGCTACAAGGTTCCTCTGAAGTTCCTGGGAGGTTGCTTCTCAATGTATTATCTTGATTAGGCGACAGGGGAAAGAATGCCGTCATTCTGGGACAGCCATTCACACCCCACCTATTATTGACCGTGGCAATAGCATAATTGAGTCGCTCATGCCAGTTACTCTTGTGAGGCCTAATGAGTTTTTTAAGTAACCCGTTTGTTCGTTCAACAATGCCGTTTGCCTGGGGATGATAGGGAATATGAAATGCCCAGTTAATATGTTCACTTTTTGCCCATTGCTGGACCAGGTGAGAAGTGAAATGAGTACCATTATCAGACTGAATACTGGTAGGTTTAGGCAGAATTCCAAAAATTTTCTTCAGGAAGGATACAGTGTTTTCTCCATTTGCTTTTGCATACGATTCTGCACAAGTTAACCCAGAGATAACCTCCACAATTACAATAACATACTGTTTATTTCCTGACCGTCGGAAGGGTCCTATATAATCTATCTGCCAAGTAGACCATAATGTTTTACCCTCTCTGAGATGTAAATTGTCAGCAGTCAGAGGATGTTCTCCCAACCGAATTTTACACAAATCACATGAGGAAATTATTGTTTTACACTGTTCTCGTGATACAGACCAACCACGAGATTGTGCTTCTTTATACAAATAAAAAATACCAGAATGACCCCTTTTGCAATGAAGCCATTCTAATAATTTTCCCCATTCCTGGACTTCACCTTGATTGAGAGCATCTCTGATTTCAATGACATTAATTCTTGCCAATTCATCAACTTGGTTATTATATTTGCTGGCTTCATCTTTTAAATTGGATTGGTGGGAAGGTACCCAGCCTACATGAAAATTGGGATTTTGTTTTGCAATTTGTAGAATTTCCTTCAACTTCTCTGTATGCCATACAGGCACTCTATTAATTTCCCAGTTATTGTTTTCCCAAAATGTCACCCATTCTACACAGCCTTTAAAGACAGCAAAAGAATCTGTATAGATATATACAGGTTCCTTAGTGGCTTTTTCTTTTACAAATGCATTCAAAACAGCATCCAGTTCACCTGCTTGTGCACTTCCTTCACCTTGATTTATTATTTGTTCACCTGTGGAAGGTTTAATTGCAGCAGATTTTAAAAAACATACTTTTCCTTCCCTTCGGGAAGAAGCATCTGTGAACCAGGCTGCAGTCATATCACTTTTGTATTTGGGGGCTTCTTTAATAGGGCTAGGAGTTATTATTAAATCTTTTTCATCTGTGGATTCAATTGGTTCTTGAATTTTTAGAAGCTTATCAGGGCCTTCCTCAATTTTGGAAAAGTTCAGCGAAATATTCAATTTGGCTATACCATTTTCTAATTGTGCCTTTCTGAGAAATTCCTTCAGGAGGTGGCTTTCCAGACAATACCTGGTTAATTACCTTTTGTTTTTTAATTATCTTGCTTATCTCCTTAAGCGCTGTACTTACTGTGAGAAGACCCTTTTCCAGGACCGAATACCGAATACCGCTTCTCTGAGTCCTTTAACGACTGAGAATAAAACGATATGGGCCTGGTGGCTCCAGATGGGCCCCGTTGCCAAAAGCGATAAGGTAACGCACTGGAAGAAAAACCCCATTCGATTGTTATTGGGTCCTCTGGGTGAAGAGGTCCCAGGGTTTGAAAGGTCTGTGCCTCTAGGAGTAGGAGTTTTAGCACCTCATCCTGAGTTTGAGTCCACTCCCAGTGGCGGTGTTTCTTTAACAAGTCATACAATGGCCTAGCAATGATTGACAGGTCAGGTATGTGCTTTCGCCAATATTGCAAAGTTCCCATAATTTCCTGTAATTCCTTTTTATTTGTGGGTGCCTTTATTTCTCCCAGGTGAAAGAGAGTATCTGTAGGGATATTCCATGTCCCACCTTTCCATTTGATTCCTAGAAATTTTGTTTCCTGGGATGGAGGTTGTCTTTTTTCCTCAGGTATTTCAATTTCTAAGCTTGTTAAGTGCCCAATAATGGCATCATAAACTGTTCTCACAGCTTGCTCAGTTTTACCACCTATCAGTACATCATCAATGTATTGATAAATTTTCACATCCGGGTTATTTTTTATTTCTGGAATATTTTCCAGCTCCTGTGCAAGAGCATGGTGGGCAAGCGTGGGAGAATGTTTGTAGCCCTGAGGCAACCTGGTGAAAGTATATTGTACTCCATCCCAGGTGAAAGCAAAATATTGTTGATCCTCGGAATCAATGGGAATTTGGAAAAACATATCTTTCACATTGAGAGAGGCAAGCACTGGGTGCGCTGCCTCCTGGATTTCTAGCACCAGATCTGCAATGTTTGGGACAGCTGCAGTTAATTTCTCAGTACCCGCATTCAATTTTCTATAATCTACAGTCATTCTCCACTTACCATTTGGTTTTCTTATGGGCCAAATCGGGGAATTATAAGGCGAATGGCAAGGCACAATTATGCCTCTTTGTTTTAGGTCAGAAATAACTTCTCTGATACCCTCTTTAGCTGCTATGGGAATAGAATATTGTTTAACGTTTGTAATTTTGCTTTGGGGAAGGCGAGGGGCAGTTTTTAACAGTCTAACTTTAAGAGTGGGGGTGCCAAAATTCCAAAAGCGACCGTTCTCGTCTCTCCAGGATCGACCAATCAATACGTCCATTCCTAATAGATTGTAAGGAATGTCGTCTACTATCATTTGGGTTCGAATTAACTCCTCGTCTCCCGGTAGCTTGAGGGAAACTTTAGCAGTTTTCTGTAAAACAGGTTTTCCCAAAGCACCACTCACAAATATTGGTTTCAGAGAAGAATTAATGCCACATTTCTTGGCCACATCAGATTTTAGTGGGGAGATCTGTGCACCAGTGTCTACCACAAAGGTTACAGGGTAGCATTTTGGCCCAACAGCGCATGTAAGTTCTAAATCCCCATTTTTATTCAAGACCAATCTTAGCACGTTTTGCCAGTCTTTTGGAGGACTTGATATTTTAGGATTTGATTGTTCATTATTTTTGGACATATCATTTTGATTTGTAGGGATGGTTTCCCAAGGTTTATTCAGGGAGTCAGTAGAATTCACTGAACTGGGATCAGGACCTGTCTCCTCTCTCTGCCGTCCTTTTGTTTTCTTTTTAGTAGCAGAGAGAGGAGACTCTGGCTTTTGAGCTAAGTAAACGTGCGGTGGGAAGAACTGTGTCAGGAAAGGTGAAATTCCCAGTTGCTTCTTAATGGAAACCTCGGAGATGGAATTTGCCTGCTAAAACGGCACAGATTACAAAATAGAGCCACACGACACAACCACACCAAATGGGATGTGTGTATATATAGGGATGTGTGTATGTATATATATATATATACATAAAAAAAAAAAAATGATTCAAGAGACATATTTTTGTATTTTTAAAGTGTTTACATCAAAGGGTTCCAAGGAGGACCCAGGCAATTATAGACCTATTAGCCTCACTTCAGTCCCTGGGAACGTCATGGAGTGAATCCTCCTGGGGACTATCATGGGTCAATTAAAACTGTGTTCAGGAAAAGCCAACATGGATTTATTAGGGGCAAATCATGCCTAACAAGCCTGATGGCCTTCTATGACAAAGTAACCCACTCGGTTGATGCAGGGCAAGAAGTGGACATTGTCTACCTGGACTTTTCCAAGGCTTTTGATGCAGTACCCCCCAGCCTCCTCCTGGAGAAATTGACTCGGCATGTCCTGGACAAGTGGTCTGTACGGTGGGTGGGGAACTGGCTGACAGACCATACCCAGACAGTAAATAATTCATACTCCAGCTGGCAAAAGGTCACAAGTGTAGTTCCCCTGGGATTGATATTGGGCTTGATGCTGTTTAACATCTTCATAAGAGACCTGGATGTTGGGATCAAGAGCACTCTGATGAAGTTTGCTGATGACACCAAGATGAATGGAGAAGGGAGAGGCATCCTCAGAAGGGAGAGGCATCCTCCAGGATGACCTAGGAAGGCTGGATAAGTGGGCTAAAAGGAACTTCATGAAGTTCAGTGTAGAGAACTGCAAGGTCTTGCACCTGGGAACACATAACCCAGGAGTGCAGTTCAGACTGGGATCCACTTGGCTAGAGAGCACCCCTGTGGAAAGGGACCTGGGGGTCTTGGTGGACAGTATGCTCAACATGAGCAAACAATGTGCTGCAGCAGCAAAGAAAACCAGCAGGATGCTGGGTTGCATCAACAAGGACATCACCAGCAGAGACAAAGTCATCCTCCTGCTCTACTCGGAGCTTGTCAGACCGTACCTGTAGTACTGCATCTAGCTTTGGTCCCCACTGTACAAAAAGGATGAGGACAGGCTGTAGAGGGTCCAGAGAAGAGCTGGAAGAATGATCAGAGGACTAGAGTACCTGCCATATGAGGAGAGGTTGAGAAAACTAGGTTTGTTCAGCCTTGAGAAGAGAAGGCTTAGGGGAGACCTAATTACAATCTTCCAGTACTTAAAGGGCAGCTACAAAGAAGATGGAGACTCCCTATTTACAAGGAGTCACATGGAAAAGACAAGGGGCAATGGGCACAAGTTGCTTCTGGGGAGATTCCGTTTGAACACAAGAGGAAAATTTTTCACTCTGAGGACAGTCAGATATTGGAATGGTCTCCCAGGGGAAGTGGTGGATTCCCCCACTTTGAAAAGTTTTGTCTCAGCTCAACAGGGTGCTGAGACAGATCATATAAAAACTAATATTAGAAGGCTTGGACCATATGATCCTTAAGGTCCCTTCCAACCTGATATTCTATGATTCTGTGGTTCACATTCTCTGATTTATTACAAGCACTTTGAACATTCAAATAGACACATCTAAATCTAACTGATTCTTTTTCTTCCTTTTTTTTTTCAATAAAATATATAAAGGTGACTTTCCTGAATGTGTGTTTATGTAATTTACGAAGTTTTAGAGTAAAGTATTCCTGTTCAAAATTGTATTTGTATTTTGAACCCAGAGAAGAGCATATTATTAAAGTGTCTTTGGCTTGTTTCTGCATTTTTGAGTCTAGTTTCATCTTATTACAGGTACCAAGTTAGGTTTTTTTAGTTGTGTTTCTGTATCCATTGGTGCATATGTCATTTATACATCTGGTATATTGTTTTACTAATCTTGTCTGATACTATGAAAATTCTTAATATATTAATGTTACATGGGTATTACTATTACTCATGTTAATATAATGTCAGGTTTTACCATGTATTTTCTTGCACTATGTGTGTTTAGAGGTTGAATTCTGTCCTTTGCAATATTTGTTATATATCATAAGATAGGACTAAAATATGATGTTCATTTCCTGAATCCTAACAAATCTTGGGAGCCTAACCATTAAAAAAAGTTTCTAGATCTTCACACACACCCCTCCCAGCCTTAAAAGACTTAAAGAGGGAAAATTGAAATAGTTGAAATTATGTTTTATTAACTGTTGGTTGTGTGGCTTTGTTTTTTCTGGTGTCTAACAGGTCTTCTATCAAGTACAAATGATGCTGTCAGAAGTCCTTTTCAGATGCTCCAACAGCAGATCAGTCTCACAGAAATAATGAATACCGGTCATTCAGATGCTGTAGGAAAAAAAAATCCACGGAGGCTTAAAGGACGACACGCAGTCACCAATATGGTTAAAGTGAAGTCGTTTATTAACAGTGGACACTCGCTTTATATAGAGCCTTTGTTTATATAACGATATCTTGCAGGTGGCTATATCTTGGACACAAATTCTGTTCTCACAGATCTTCTGCTGGCTTCCTCATTATCCTGTTATTTCTTCTTTTCTACTGCCAGCTCCCTTATCTTTTTCCCATAGCTCATCTTTCAGTAACCTTGCAACTGGGTCTCAAGGCCCTTAGTTTACTCTAGCTAAAGCTAAAGAGTCAGGATTGCTCACATGTCTGTTTTCTTCCAGACAGTTTCCCAACATATCCCCCTTTTTGTTTTTGAGCAAGCCTGACGTACTTCATTACGTGAAATAACATGTTAATAATACATTGCCATAAACAACATACTAATAATACGAAAGCATCAAAACCAATAATAACAAATATAATTGATAAACCTTGTCTAATTAAATCTCTAAGCTATCCCTATATCCTTAAGTGATTTAACCATTCATTTAACCCAATATATGCAACAGTTAATTTTTCATGTTATCTTAATCAATCGTTTTTGGTTGTGAATTGACTCTGAATGATCAGATAAATTCATGCAAATACACTCCATCAAAGTCTTCACAAACATAACCTAAAAGCTAATAATAAAAAGTCAGTGGCAGCACGATATTATAAAACTGCATGTCTGACACTATCAACATCTTTTAGCATCTGTGTTAAAATACCAGAAGTTCAGTTCATCTACTTAGCAGTGCAACAGAATAGCACAATCAACAATCAACACATAGACAAGGGATCCCATAATCAACATATAAACGATCACATGAATTACAACATTAACAAGAACCTATTATCAATACAATATGAAAAGCACATTTAACACTGCAATGGAAGGACTTAAATACCTTTTTATTATGAGGAAGGTCTGGCGTCCACTGGTGCATAGAACCAAGAGGGTAGAGGAGGCTTATCCGACAAAAATTGGTCAGGGGGCCCCAAAAGCATCCCCAGACCCCTCCCGGGTCACGGCACAGTGGAGTCCTGGTTTCCTTCATGGTTGCCAAATTGAGGCCCAAAAAGGCCTAATAAAATTGTTTAGAGACAGAATTATAAGCCTTTAAACAGCAAAGGTACACTCTTTCCTCCCCCCTATTTTCCCTTTTTCTTTTTTTTTTTTTTTTTTTTTTTTTTTTTTTTTTTTTTTCTTTTTTTTTTTTTTTTTCCGTGGTCTGCAGCAGGGCTCATTTTTTGAGCAGCAGCAGTGTCTGTGGGGGTAGAGACAGCAGCTGCAACAGATACACTGGCAATGCTCACCGGCCACATCTGAGTTGTGCCCTTGTGTGCGGGGGGGCGAGAAGCGGCTGCGGAGGCAGGAGTGGGGGTGCTCTCTGTACCAGGAGCAGCTCTCACTCTCCGCAGCAACTCTCGGCCTCCAAAAAGGCATACTCCTTCTCATAACTGTGGGTTTGGTTTTGGTTTTTTTTGTTTGTTTGTTTGTTTGTTTCTGTATGAAACACCAGTGGACCATGCACCACAATATAAATCAATATTGAGAACCATATTGCAATGACGGTCCTTAAGCAGCTTTATCTGCTTCTAGCATTTGCTCAGAAGCTTCTAACAATTGGGCTGCTGTAGCACCTTTTGGGAGTAGTCCTAATGCACGTTTAGTTTTTTTCATTAGCATTGTCATATGCTGACATATAAAAAATTTTGTTTTCATCTCTTCTGTCAAATCGGGATGTGATATTACCACTGAATATAAGTGATCCACAAATTTTTGATATCGCTCCACTCCCTCATTTAATATTTGTAAAAGAGGGAGTTGCTTGTGCAGGATCATGCACAGTTTGCAAAGCTTTATACGCCAATTCTTGTGAAAGTTGTAACACTTCAGTTTGAAACCATGCCTGCAAATCTGCACATACAAAAGGACAAGCACCAAGTAACATTTGTGCTTGCACTCTGTATAATGCATCGGTGTTCTGTCTAGGAATCACAGCTTCATTTTCACACAGCATTTGCCATTTATGATGAAATTGCAATTGTTGATTCCACCTTCCCCCCCCCCACTATCCCCTCTACCACCCTCCCCTCCCCATGTTGGATCTAGAAGAGGTGGAGCAGTGGGTGTTAAAGGGTTAAGGGAAGTAGGAGCAGGGATAGGGAACGGATCAGGGGATAAAAATGGATTAGTGCCCCTGGGTTGTTCAGGGTGTTCTCCGGAGCAAAAAACTAGGGTTTTTTCAGGGGTATACTCATCCTTGGTCTCCAGTTCTTTCAGCTTCTTCAGCAGTTCCCTGAGTTGCTTGTCTCTGAGTCCCAGTTCTTTCCTTGGTTGTTGCTCTATAGCAAGCACTGATGGTGTTGACAGGTGAAGCAGAGGATTAATTGATGGCAACTGTGGTCAAGAAGATAAATCAGGCATCGGAGGTCGAGAGGAAGGCAGCGGTGGCAGAGTGTTCGGGAGCCGTGGCAGGCGGGCAGGAGGGGGGGGTCTGCATTCCAAGGTTCCTCGCCTGTGTTCTCTGGCTTCTCTCCCTCTGGGTCCTCCGACGATTCTGGTGGTGTTTTCAGTCGCTTTTCGTTTTGCTTCTCAGTCCCATTTTTGCTTTTCATCTGACCCCCCAGGGTCAAATGGCACAGTTGGCTGAGCTTGAATCAGTATAGTCCCTTCAGGTGCTGGTGGGGGCACCTTAGGTGTCTCAAATAACTGCCTAGAGGTCAAGTCCATATTTTGAGCATTCATCGGTATTGGTAGATCAGGTGTTAAGGCAGCAAACACTGAGGCTGCTACTCTTTCACTTTTCATTTCTTTTAAGGTTTCTCTAATCAATTTCCAGAGTGTCGCTAAGCGTCGTGCCTCCTTATCTCCATCGTTAATTTTATCCCATAGGGCAGTACCTATGGCTTCCCAAGCAGGTAACTCTAAAACGGTACCCATCGAGGGGATCAAGTCTCTATCCCGTGCCCATTTCAGTAATTCACGTAAGGTCCTGCCTTCGTGTGATAAACCTCTCTTAGAGAGAATACATTGGAGGAGCTTAACTACTGCCTCTTCTTCTTTAGAGAGTGTAGACCCCATCTCCTCCCCAGCCGCTCACCTTTTTCTTGGCAAGATTCTTCAATTTCGAGGTACCTCTTTCGTTCCGTAGCCGGGCACCAGCTACGTAGACCGCCGGGGCAGCAGTCTCCTTTCGACTGGCTTCTCCGCTCCTGCCGCACCGTTCCTTCGGTCGGCTTTCTTGCTACCCTCTCATCCCAGCTGTCTTCATCGCTCCTGGAAGCAACAGCGAGAGGGTCCCTGTTCGGGCGCCAAATGTAGGAAGAAAATTCGCGGAGGCTTAAAGGACGACACGCAGTCACCAATATGGTTAAAGTGAAGTCGTTTATTAACAGTGGACACTCGCTTTATATAGAGCCTTTGTTTATATAACGATATCTTGCAGGTGGCTATATCTTGGACACAAATTCTGTTCTCACAGATCTTCTGCTGGCTTCCTCATTATCCTGTTATTTCTTCTTTTCTACTGCCAGCTCCCTTATCTTTTTCCCATAGCTCATCTTTCAGTAACCTTGCAACTGGGTCTCAAGGCCCTTAGTTTACTCTAGCTAAAGCTAAAGAGTCAGGATTGCTCACATGTCTGTTTTCTTCCAGACAGTTTCCCAACAAGATGCCTCTCAATTTTTAGAAAATACAGAAGATATAGGGCTACAGGAGTATACAGATGAGAACTGCCATTACTGTGTCTGCATTCAAATACTGGGTTATCAGCCTAACAACAAAGTGAACTCTTCACATAGTCGTACAGGTTAGTGTTCCTTCTGTGAAAGTGTGATAAAATGGAATGAAAATATTGAATTTTGATTATCTTTAAAATGATGTATCTGTAAGGGGATTTTGTTGTGTTTTGTTTTTAATACTTACTGTTGACCTTGAAAATAATTCTCCTTAATAAGCTCACTATGTAACCAATGGTATTTATATGGTTGTTTCTATCTGTTTCTAGTGGTGTTAGTATTTAATTATTTCTAAAAGCTTATCAAAAGATAAAATTCAAAACCTTATTTAGTACTTTCAAATTAATGTCCTGATAACTGATATTTGTGGTCAAACTAATGAAAAGTCTGACTTGAAAGCAAGTCTGTACCATAAAACAAAACAAAGGAAATCTTATTGAGGAGTCTGTTGAAGTTGAGCTGTAACAGATTCATAATTATTTTCTTCCTAAACTCCTCTGCAGAATTTGCAGTTATATGCCTTTTTATGCTGTCTATAATAAAAAAAAAAATCCTGTAATGGAAATTGCAATATCTGCTTAGTGGCAATCCTTACAATTTTTTCAACAGTGTTATGCATTCAGTTACTAACACATAAAGAGTACTGTTGGCAAAGGGAGGTTATGCACAAAATGCGAGGAATGTCTGGGAGAGCTGAGTTTGAGCTCAAGTTCAGTATCGAGAAGAGATGGCAAATAAAATCCCAATTGTAGTCTTCAATTAGCATGAGGGAATTACAGGTAAGGCAGAGCCAGGCTCTTGTCAGACACATGGCTAAAGGATGAGAGACTGCAGACGTGCTGTAGGAATGGAAATTCCAGTTAAATATAAGGGTAAAAATTCTTTGCAGTGTAACTTGATCTCATTTTGAAGTGAGGCCTTCTTTGTTCAAGGTGTTGAACTAGGTGATATGCAGAAGTCCCTTCAGACCTATGTTTTTCTGTGGTTCTGTTAACAGTGCAACAAACAAAAACTTTACAATAATTTCTTTATATCTGAAATGCCAAAGGCTTTGGATAGAATCTTACTTGTCACATCTTTCTGTTGATGAAGTCGGAGCCCTTTCTGCAAGACCTGTAGTAACTGCATGAACAAAAAACTTGTGCATATGCATGAGCTTCTTGCATTGATATATCCATGTTCTATTTTATATGAGCTCTACATGTTATTACAGTTTTTTAGACTTTGGTCAATGCATAAGAGTTGATTATTTTCACGTGAGTAGTATAAGATTCCAAAAAAAAGTTATTTTTTAAACATTTTGACTATGATTTGACCAAAATCAAGCATTTAGTTTTCAGCTGTTTATATACTGATAGTTATCTGTTATGGTTTAAGGCTGTACTGGCTATTAAACGTATGACAGATGCTCTCCATTTACCCTTTCCTCTCCCAGAAGAGAGATCTATGGGTTGAAAAGAAAAACTCAAACAGCTGTAATGAAAGTCACAATTAAAATAAAAGGTAAAATACTAAAAAATAAAATATATACAAACATACAAAACCAACATCACACTCCCCTGATGACAATCACATCACTATTGCTTCTGGGAAAGTCCTGGACTGGACTCCTGGACCCAACAGCAGACAGGAAATGGATTCAGGAACGCGTGGACTGGGATTGAAGGCAGAAGAATGGAGAGAGCTCTCCTTGGATGCTGGCCATGGAAAAAAAGTTTGACCCTCATGAGCTCTCAAATTTATACTATGACACGTATGGGATGGAATGCTCAATTTGGTCAGTTTTGGTCATCTGTGTGCTCTGCTCCTCCCTAAAGGACGGTTGCAGGTGTGATCCTTTTACTCTCTTTATTTCCTGAGCATAAGATGTTTTTCAGAACCAAGCAGGGGCCCTGGTGTTCTTGTCACGGTTTAGGCCCAGCTGGTATCAACCAGACCTCCGCTCACTCACCCCCCACCTCCACTGTGGGACAGGGAGGAGAAAATCCAACTAAAGGCTCATTAATCAAGACAAGGAATGTTTTTGTTCCCCAATTACAGTAACAGGCAAAAGCCAGACAGGTTCAACGTGGGAAGGAAAAAAAAAATCAACTAATTTAATCTACAAGGAGGAAGAGAAAACATGTCCAGATCTTAATACCTTCTTCCTCCACCCCTCCCTTCTTCCTGGGCCCAGATTACTTCACTCCTGCCTCCCCCTCAGTGGCACAGGGGGACAAGGAGTGAGGGTTTAGGGTCAGTTCACCACACATTGTTTCTGCTGCTTTTCCTCCTCAGGGGGAGGACTCCTCACATTCTTCCTCCACTCCAACATGGGGTCTCTCTCATGGGAGAGAGTCCTTCATGAACCCCTCTGACATAAGTCCCTCTCACCAGGTACAGTCCCTCAGGAGCAGACCGCTCCAGCATGGGCTACCCACAGAGTCACAGCTGCTTCAGGAAAAGTCACCTTCTCTGGCACAGGGTCCTCCACAGCTGTAGATCCACATCTGCCCCTCTCTGCAATCCTGCACAGGCTGCTTCTTCACATCTGCCCACCTGTGATGCTTCAGGGGCTACAAATCCACATTTACCCCACTGTGGTCCTTCAAGGATTGCTTCACCATGCTTCTTCAGGGACTGTTCCAACATGCTCCTCCATAGGTTGCAGGGGATCAGCCTGCCATCTCATCACAGGCTGTGGGAAAATCTCTGCTCAGGCATCTTTCCCCCTCCCTCTTCACTGACCTTGGTGTCTTTTCTCTGGCATTTCCCTCTCACTTCATCCTCTCCTCCATTTTGCGGGTCCTTTTCTTATATTTTTGCAGTTTCATTTTCCTTTGAATATGTTACTTGCAGAGGCGCATCCATCTTCCCATACCTGCTTGGCCTTGGGTAGAGACAAGGCAGGGATTGGAACCAGTGGAGCTTCCAGCACCTTCTCACAGGAGCCATCCCTGTTCCCCCCCCTGCTTCCAAAACACCACTGCACTGACCCAAGACACTTCTGCATACCATTCTCTATCCATAACTATAAACATGGAGCATTACCGGTTATAGAAGCAGACACTGACTGAAAAATATGCTGTCAATTTCAGCAAGTGCATGTTAATTTTCAGCAGCATGTGTGATGCATATGGGATGGAATACTTCGTTTGATCAGTTCTGGGTCACTTATCCCATCCACTCCTTCCCACAGGAGGGTCTCAGGTGTGACCCCTTTTACTTTTGTCACATGAGTTTAACAGAACTAAGCAGTGATAAGCAAGAGCCTGTCTGTGTTACATTCATACCATTACCTATGCAATAGCTATAAACATCAAGCATTAGCATTCCTAGGAGCAGACACTGTCTGAAAAATATGTTGTTAATATCAGAAAGTTGAGTCACTCGGAATGGACTTCACTGAAAATTAAAATTACTAAAAAGAAAATTGGTTCTGCCCTAGCTCAAACCAGGAAATTACCATATATAGTGCATCAGTGTATTGCATGCTTAACATTGTTAAAAAATAAAAGCATTTGAAGTGAGGAAAAGTGTCAGTAACAAAGATGCAACAACAAAGATGTTTCTCTCAGATTTTTCACACATTCCATATACTGACTGGTGTGGGCAGATCATACACAATCACTTAGATGCGTGTTCCTCCAAATTTCCAGGAATTTCAGGCTTTATTGATGCAGTATCCCATAGTTCAGCTAGCAGCACCAAGAGTATAGAGATTGCACTAGGTAAGTTTGAAAGCATTATGATTATTAGAGACCATAACTCTTGAAGTATTTTTTAGGTATTGTGGGAAAATAATATTTTATTTATATATACTGCAACAAACAATTGATCTTTATTAAAAAAAACCCCACAAACAACAACAACAAAACCCCTCTTTGGATGCCCTAATCATTATACAGAAAGGTAGTTGCATTACCAATGACTATGGCAGATGGCATACTTTCAAACTGTTCTGCTTTAGATATATTGCTTTTTTGCAGGTAATGTAAATGCAGCTCTGTATCCAACATTGCAAGCAAATTGATTGCCTTTTTCCCCCCACAGTGTTGTTAGTTTTAAAAAAAAACCTTAAAAAAATTACTGAATTTCTGTAAAGAGAAAGACATTTCTTTTTTTAGGCTTGTGTGTTAGATTTTGAATTGTCATAATTTCTTATGAAGTAGTGGTTTATAACTTCACCAGTATCTGATACAGAGCAAGTAATCACCCAATTTGCAACGTGATTTAGCAGTAGAGACAGCACTGTAATTGAACTTCACAGATTTTTTTAAATGTCACACAGCATTTATGGAATGCTAGTTCACTTTTTAAAAATATTTCCATGTTAAAACTCATGAAAATAATACTTTTGTTTGTTTTATTTTAATGGGAATATTTTTTGTAGTTCAGAATAAGTACATAAATGCCTACTTGTGTGTGCAATGCTAAAACAGACTTATATGCCTTAAGATTAGCACAATCAAAGACTATTCTGCTTAAACTTCATACTGTTGAATTTGTTTTTCCAGGAGTAAAACCGATCACAGATTATACACCAGTGTGCAGAATACTTCTGCGGAAAGAAATCTTACGTTTAGTAATCAATTTGAGTAGTTCAGTAGGAACTAAGGGCCATGACATTGGACTCCTGATGTAAGTTAAATACATTTCAGATGTTTTAGAAACATTTAGTTGTATGTGTTTTCTAAGATCTTTGAGATAGTGATTATTTCTGACTTCTCAAAAAATTGTCAAGCAGGTATTATTGTGGGTATATGTTTGTCCTGTATTTAATTTCTTACTCTTCCCTATTGTTTTTCAAATTGGTAGTTCAAGTGTACTGATTTTTCATTACATACTCAGTATGTCATTGTCACGGTTTAACACTGGCCCGGCAATTAAACCGAGTAACAGATGCTCTCTATTAATCTCTCTCTCCTCCCTGATAAGAAAGGAGAGAGAATAAGGGAGAGAGACTTATGGGTTGGAAACTAAACTACACAACTTTAATGAAACAGTAATGATAAATAGGAAAAAATACTAAAAACATACAAATATACAAGAAAATGGATACCACATTCCTCCCCCCTTTCCCCCAATAGCTCTCACGTCACCACCGAGGCTGCAAGGCAGCCCTGGGAAAGTCCAGGCTGGACTCCTGGAGTCGGCAGCAGTTGGGAACTGGAGGCAGGAACACACAGATAAGGGCTGGCACGGATCAGGACCACAGGCAGACGAATGGATGGAATCCTTCCAGGATGCCGGGTGAAGGAAGGGAAGCAGGAAAGGCAGGAAGGGCAGGCAGCCGGAAGCTGGAAATCTATGGCTTGGCCCTCGTGATCCCTCAAATTTATACTGAGGATGATGTATATGGGATGGAATACTCTGTTTGGTCAATTCTGGCATCTATCTTGTCCGTTCCTCCCAAAAGGAGGGATGCAGGTGGGACCTCTATGTTTTCCTCAGAGCTGAGCAGTGTCCTTGGCTCTGCATACCAGTCTCTAGCAGTAACTATACACATCGAGTGTTATCAGTCCTAGAAGCAGACACTGTCTGAGAAACTTGCTGTTAATTTCAGCAAGTGCAACTACTTACAAGAGACTTAGCTAAAAGCAAAAGTACAAGACAGAAAATCACCTTTATCCTGGCCCAAACCAGGACAGTCATGCATCTTTACTAAAGAAATTATAATTTTTTTTTTTGTTCTTTGTGCCAAATAATATATATCAGATAACCAGAATAAGAATCTGAAAGTAACTTCTTGAGAAACACAAATCTGCCTAAAGCAAGAATACAACTACTGGAATTAATTTAAAGAAAAACTTATGATAAATATAGGAAAATAAATCCAGGGACCAACATTACAATAAAAAATGTCGGTTTCTGTGCTATTGAGGTTGGAAACTGGCATACGACTGTTAAAAGAAAATGCAGAAATGCTCATTTTAGTTTTAACAATGGTTACAGGTAACTAAGTTAGGTTTTCTAATTTTTTATTACTTCTGTACATGTGGATGCCTGTTTTTCTATATACTGTTCTCTCTCTACATCTATTATTTTAAGACTAGGTGATCTCAGAGATTCCATACATCTTTCAAATTACATATTCTGTCTCATCTCATTAATCTGAATTTTGCAGGGGGATGGTCTTCTGGTTTGGTACAAAACAGTGCTATCTGCTTTGATTATCTTGTTTTGTAAGATCCAGAATGGATAATATTGTAGCAGACAAAACCTTTCTTGGGGCACAGAGCTTTGAAGTCAAGGAGGTGTTCTTGCCAAGGTGCACAAACAGTGCTCCGATCTTGTCACCTTTAGACTTGGCTAGCCTTGTTCGGTGCTTCTGCTCCAGACTCAGCTAACCTCCTCCTCTGGCTGCTCAAGAGGGAGCTGGGAATGCACTCAGAAGCTCACCTTTTATTGGTTGCCCAATCCTGCTCATGCGCATCTGGGGTAGGCCTTGACTGAGCACAGGTGGGCTTGGCACAAGCTCACGCCTCCTACCTTGTAATTAGCCACACCTGATTGCCTCATTTCACTACATTTCCCCCCCCCCCCCCCCCTTTTTTTTTTTTCTTTGAAAATAACACAAACAACAAGCAAGAAAAATTATACGATGTCCAAATGTGCGAGTTCAGCAAGGTTATTCAGTTTGAACTGCTGGACAATGTGCCGTTGTTGGAAATGGGTGCTGAGTTGTCCGTTGGAGATCCGGTCACAGCAGGGCGTGTCCATTTACTGGGTACCCAAAGAGGTCTGGAGTCTGTAGAGACACAGCTATGGCTTCTTCCAGTAAACAGTAACGGCTTGGGCCCTACCCATTGACCTGTAGAAGGATCCTTGTAGTTGATTTGTACTTGCGGCATGCAGTTGATTTTTTGGGACGAGTAGTGTAGTAACACGGGAGGTTGTTGGGAATCGCAGCTTACGCCAAGAAAGTTCAATGTAAAAAGCACTTTGTTAAGCCGCATCTGTGGGTCCAAATCTTTGCTGTCTTTTTGCTTTTGTAAGTATGTCTTCAGCGTGCGATTAGCTCTTTCCACTATCGCCTGGTCCGTGGATGAATGAGGGATCCCTGTAATGTGTTTTACTCCCCAAGTGGCAAGAAACTGCTTGACCTTTCCACCTATATAAGCAGGTGCATTGTAAGTTTTTACTACTTGGGGGACCCCCATTACAGCAAAGCAATTGGTCAGGTTATGGACCACATGTAAACTCTTCTCCCCTGTCTGAGCCGTGGCCCAAAGCATGCCTGAAAAGGTATCTATTGTCACATGGACATATTTAAGTTGTCCAAATTCCGGAACGTGGGTAACATCCACTTGCCAGATCTCTCCTGCTTGCAACCCACGTGGGTTGACTCCCACTCCTAGGGCAGGGCCAAATTGTGCGCACTGAGGGCATGCTTTGACAATCCCTTTGGCATCTTCCCATGGAATTGCAAACATGTGCTTCAGCACCCTGGAATTTTGGTGAAATAGGGAATGACTGTTTTGAGCCTTCCCAAACTGGCTTACAGGACCCTGCATTCCTAGGCTGACCAGGGAGTCAGCCCTTGCATTTCCTTCTCCTAGGCCTAAAGATGTTTTATGGCTACGGATGTGCAAGATGCAGCATGGTTGTGTGTAATTTTTCAGTACACGCTATAATGTAAGAAAGAGCTCTAATAGTCACTGGTTTTGCACTGGCTTAACGAGAGCATCCTCGATACGATTCGCTACTCCTACAGCATATTGCGAGTCAGAGACGATTTTCAGGGGGACACGTCACCATTGCATTAAGGCCCAAATGATAGCCAGATAGTTCCAGAGTTTGCAGATTGTCTTTGTCAGTGCCCGGAATCAAGTGTTGTTTCCACTGACCCTCATCCTGCCATATGCAGGCGGCCGTTTTTGACCTTTTTCTAGCATCAGTGAACACAGTGATACCAGGCACTGGACGCTCTGAAACAATTGGTCGTTCTATCCAGCAGAACTGGCTAATGGCCTGTAGGCGCCTGTGTTTTGGGCCTCCATGACGGATGTCTCCAGAATATTTGAACAAGGCAAGTTGCAATGGTGTAGAGCGTTGCAGCAACCAATCAAAATCAATCACTTTGATAGGAATGCTGATCCAACCTGGCTCTTGACCATCTATTTCAAGGCCACGTTGTTGTCCCTTTTGTATCAGGAGTGCTATGATTTCAGCTCGCTGCCAGATACCTTTTTGAGCCGTGTGGGGTGGGAATAGCCATTCCAAGATAGCTATTGACTCTGATCCCCAAAAGTTTCAATTACAGCTTCGATCATAGTCATCATAGTGCTGCTCCCCGTTTTCCCTTTGCCAATTGAAGTCCTGTAGTAGCAGTGCGAAAGGGAATGAAGGGTGATTGCATATCCAGATTTCGATGGGTTGAGTGGCATCTCGACGGTCTGCAAAGCCAGTTGCCAGTTTGTGGACGACCCGTTTTAGCGCATTGGTATGCTCATCGGTCCAGTCCACTAGTGCATCTGGTCGCGTGCCCTGCAACAATGACAGGAAGGGGTGGATATCAGCATTGGTGAGACCTATGATGGGTCGAACCCATTGAAGCTCGCCCACTAGCTTTTGGGCATCATTCAATGTTTTGACCGAATTGATTATCTCTAGCTTTTGCGGTCTGACCATGGCGTGAGTGACTTGCCACCCTAGGTAGCTCCAGGGCGATTGTGACTGCACTTTCTCAGGAGCTACAATTAATCCTTTCGCCTTTAGTCAAGCGGTCAACATCTGACTAATATTATCGGGGAATGGGGCTTCCTGGCAAAGCAGTATGTCATCCATATAATGATAGATCAGTGTGTCCGGCATTTCTTTTCGAATCAGCGAGAGTGCCCAAGCCATATACAACTGGCATATTGTTGGGGAGCTCCTCATCCCTTGGGGCAGCACTACCCATTCGTACCTTTTAGCAGGTTTGCTCTTGTTAATCAATGGGATGGTGAAGGCAAAGCAAACCGTGTCCTCGGGATGTAAGGGAATGGTAAAGAAGCAGTCTTTGAGATCAATTACCAGAAGGTGCCAATCTCTGGGTAACATGGTGAGTATGGGTGCCCTCCAACCCGGGCTGCCCTTCGGCCACATCTGGTTGTTGACCTTACATAAGTCATGTAACAACCACCATTTCCCTATCTTCTTTGGGACTACAAAAATGGGAGTGTTCCAAGGGCTGACGGATGGCTGAATGTGTCCCGCGTCCAGCTGCTCTTGCACCAGGCAGTTGGCAATTTCTAGCTGCTCTTTAGATAGGAGCCACTGCTCCACCCAGACAGGGGTGTCTGTCTTCCACCGAAGCCTGGGAGTTGGCAGCACTTCTGCAGTGGCCCTCATTAAAAATGTTGAGGGGGTTGAGTGGGTTCGGGAATGGACAGAATGGCCCCTAATTGGCTCATGACCTCCCTGCCAACCAACCCTCCAAGTTGTCCAGGTAGTGGCAACACATAGGGTCGTACAGTCACTGCCTATCCTTCAGGGAACTTCAATTGCACAGGGTTAAGGGCTTGAAGGGGAGTGGAACCACTGCCTATTCCCTGGACAACATTGAGGGCAGTGATGAGTTTCCAATAACAAGGCCACACATTATGGTAGATTATTGTAACATCAGCCCCGGTGTCCATCATCATGGAAAGAGTCTTGTCTTCACTACCAGCGGCCAATTGTACAATTACGATAGGCCTTGTCTTCATCTGTTGCACTAAGGTGACCAGAATGCTTCCAGAAGATCCAAAGCCTTGAGTGCCTCGTGCCACGGGAGCGTTCTTCCCTAAGTTCATTTTTGGGAGAAGGACCAGTTGTGCTAACCGAGTGCCTGCTTTGATTATGGGGGAGGGAGGGGGTAGCGTTAATGTGAAACAGGTGATCATGATCTCCCCTGTATAATCCTCATCAATTACTCCTGGGAGCACCACAAGTCCTGCAATGCTAGTAGAAGAACGGCCAATCAGTAAGGCTCCAACCATACTATTCTCTTGGTACACCGGTCCATATATTCCTGTTGGGATCTGCTGCACTAGGGTTGTCGTCAGAGTGACATCTATTGCTGCTGGCACATTGAGACCCAGGCTTCCCCTTGTGGCTGGGGCAGGGAGCTGGTGTAGAGCATTGGCCTGGCTACTTGTGTCCTGGCACAGGGGCCCTTTGTGCTGCTCCTCCCATTTTTTGCAGACATACACGCTAAATTGCTGTTATTGTTCTTTTGACATCGATCACACCACACTGTGACCGAGCAAGCTCTTCTTGTATGGCCTCTGGCTCCACATCGATAACAAACAGGGGTGGATTTCCTTGATCGATTCCCTCTTCTGTCTAGTTTTTGCACAACTGCCGCGAGGAGTTTCTGGGTGGGTTCCATGGCAGTGCCAAAGGCACTAGCCATACCTTGGCTTTGCTGTGTTTGGACTGCCCTGGCAGCCACTTGTAGCATTTCCGAGATGTCAGCAGTTTTTGGTAGGGTGGAAAACAGCGACTTCATTCTTGGATTTGCATTTTTGAATGCCAATAATTTTAACATAGACTCTTTTTGCTCTATTCTTAGATCAGATTGGGCCATGACAGATTGATGAAGGCAGTCAACAAAGTGCTGAAAAGGCTCATTCATCCCTTGCTTGACAGTGGTAAATGAGGGAAGTGGAGTAGGCTCTGGAACCACATAGAAGGCTTGGCGGGCTAGATGTGCAGCGATGTGGTGGAGTGCAGTTGGGAACTGGAGCTGGATTTGGATGTCTCCATAGCATCCTGAACTCGTGAGCATCTCAGCGGTTACCCCTAATAATGGATCCCCAGGTGCTCAAGGGCAGTTTGCTTCTACCTGGGCCGGGCGCTCCCACTCTTTGATCCAGATGATTTGCTGGGAGGGGGTGAGCAGGTACTTGGCCAGATTACGACAGTCATGGGGGCTATTAGTTTCGGCAGTGAAAATCCAATCCAGAATGGCCCTACCACTTTCTGTCTTTAGTCCTCCCTCCTTCAAGGTCTTTTTGGCCTGTTGCAGGGTTTTCCACGTGTGTTGTTCAAATTGAGGCGGCCCGTTGTTATCAGGCAAAACGGGACAAGCGATGGTGCTAGCTTCCCATTCCCCCTCGAGGATGGCATCACAAACAAAACCAGTCCATCTTCCGGGTCGAGGTTTATAGGCATCTTTAATGCCTTGTTTGTTCTGCCGTGTTTGCAGCGGGGTTAAAGTGTCCTCATCATCATCAGAGAGGGTGGGTGGATCCCGGTATTTGTGAAAAGATGACCGTTGTTCTATGTCTTTAACCCTCTTTTCCAAGGTCTTCATCGCCTAATTTGTTTGATCAAGGAGGGCTTTTATTTTGTCCTCCAGGCCAGTGGGTACAGCTGGTGGGGTGGCTGGGGTGGCCGCTTCTTTCCCCTTTTCCTTCTCTGAATGGGAGGTAGCAGTAGGGGCGGTTTCAGGTAACAACTGGGACCGCCCATCTTGGGGGCGTAGGCTGTCGGTACTTTTGCATTGTCCTGTACTTTGTTTTTGATGCTCGAAGTGGACACTTCTTCCTCTTCCTCTGGCCCGATGTCTGACAGAAAGTCAGCTATGGAGTGGTGCGCCTTTCCAGACATGCCGTTAATGGCGAGGCCTTTGTCCCCTAATCCCAAGAATGCCTTCCAAGTCCTACCATGCTGAGGACGAGGAGTAGGTAGCGGAGGTGCTGTGGGGACAAAATTAGGCTCTGCTTCTGGCGGGGGTGCCGTGGGAACAACATTGGCTTTTGGCATAGGCATCGCAATGGTGGTAGCAGCAGCTTTTGCTTCGGCTTTTATTTCTTTTAACGCATTAGTTATTATCCTCCATGTATCTTCTAAGTCAATTTCATGCTTATTTTTCTCGAGTGTGGAGGTGCCATATCAAGTCGCCAACCTCTCGCCAGAGTTCCCACGCAACCGATGCAGACGGGGTGGAGGAGAGTTCTTGCTTTTCCGTCCATGTCATTGGCTTCTCTGGAACCTTCTCATTCACAGGGGTGCTCAGCAACAGTCCCATTTTTTCTTTTGGTGAGTCAACGATAGAGAGAAGGTAGCGATCCTCCTTACCCAACTCGGGCTTCCCGGCTCTGGCTAGCTCTATCCTGACTCTTCGGGTTTCTTGTTGGTGTTCTATTGCACCAAACCGGCTCCCTTTTTCCTGGTCCGCCTGAGCAGGGGCTAGACCGTGGTCTGTGCCCTTATTCTCCACCAGATGTAGCATATGAACCTTTCTTGGGGCACTTCGAAGTCAAGCAGGTGTTCTTGCCAAGGTGTACAAACAGTGCTCCAATGTTGCTGCCTTTAGACTTGGCTAGCCTTGTTTGGTGCTCCTGCTCCAGACTCAGCTAACCTCCTCTTCTGGCTGCTCAAGAGTGAGCTGAGAATGTATTTGGAAGCTCACCTTTTATTGGTCGCCCAATCCTGCTCATGCGCAGCTGGGGTAAGCCCTAATTGGTCACAGGTGGGCTTAACACAAGCTCCCACCTCCCGCCTCGTAATTAGCAACACCTGATTGCCTCATTTCACTACACCATGACACAACAGCCACCCTTGAGCATGGCCCTGCGGTTCTGCTGAGGGGGCAGCTGTTGCATTACAACTGAGGCACATGGGCCCAACCATAGCGCCATTGTACCCACAACACTAATATCTCCCAAATAGAGCACAGCTCCTCCCGCCCAGCACCTTAATTGCAGTGCAAACAGCAGCCACATGGAACCAGTTTATCTCCGCCATCATGGCGGTGGAGGTGAGATGAAAAGAAAGAAGAGCAAATGCGGGGAGGCTTCTCAAATGCCAAGTACCAACAACGCCGAACACAGATACTGCCTCATCACAGCCACCACTCGCTGCCAAAGTGACTCAACTGCATTGCTTCTAGGGCCATCCACCACTGCCCTGCCCTATATTTGCATATTCATGACTGGGAGGGGCCCTCTGGAAATCATTCTGGTGCCCGAATGCTCAATTCCCTAGGGCCTCCACCCCACTGTAGCTGGGACGTACCATTCCCTCCCTCAGGGGTAGTTGGGCCACTTTGGTAGGAGGTGGGGGGAGAGGAATAAACAGCGCCGATAGCGTTCTGTGGCCGGATTGGCCATACGCCACTACCGGCGAGTTGCCATGGTTGTCGATATCAACTTCCAGACAGTGATTAGCCAGGAGGGTGCGGAGTTGTGAAGGAGTGGGCGGTGGCAGGGAGTCACTGTGGCAGCCGTCATGTCAGCTAAGATGGGCAATAGGCAACGGTAGGTAAGGATCTGTTCCGAATGGGCATTGTAGCAGGGCAGTGCTGTGCTCCCGTGTGATAGCATCATGGTGATGTCACCACTGGCACCGTGACATCAGCCCCCCAAATGTCGTCACTGCAGTGCCTTGTGCTGCAGGGGGATAGAAGTCTATATGAGGGAGCGTGGCTCTGCGGTCCTGCTCCGGCTCTGCCACTCTCAGCTCCTGCTCTGAGTGGGTGCCACAATGTCACTAGTGTGATACCAGGCCCACAATGACATCACCATGCCCAGCTCGTTTCCCTCCAGGGTGCCCTGCAGACCTGGGTGGGTGGGACTTGAGGGCTCAGCACAGCTCCTCTTTGGCACTGCTTGCTGTGTGGTTACATCATGTTGCATCACTTTGTCCCTGCACTAATGTATATCATTACCTTGCCAGTTACACTGTTACGATCCGAGCTATTGTTTTATATTTTGATTGTGAGGAAAAATCAGCCACTACTCAGACGTTGCACGAATTTACAAAAATAACAGGCTTTATGATTTAAGCAAATTACAAGGATTTATTTTAAGGAAAGGAGACAATAATGCCACCTTTAAAAGGAAAAACAAGTTTACAAGAGGAGAGAATTTACATAAATTAGTCACTTTGGGGAGAGAGTCGTTAAGAAAAGGAAAGAAAACAAGAGAACAATGAAGTTTTATCACTGTCTGCAGGCCCTGGCTTCTGGCTGGAGTGGGGGGGCGTAGGATCCGTCCTTCCTGCTTGGTTGATGTTCTCCGCTTTTCCTCCGCTGTTGCTGTCCCGTAGCTGAAGCCGAAGTGGCGAGAAAGAAGGTGGGGGAGAGAGAGAGCTGCATCTTCTCCTTTTCCCTTGGAGTTTTTATACAGCAAAAAGGGATGTCTTTTCATAAATCACTGGCACACAGACTTGCTAAAGATGACACAAAGTTTGCCATCCCAAGAATTTCTCTTTTATTTATTCTTATCTTTCAGTCCTTGTTACCTTTCTAACTTTATTGTCTTTGTCTGGACCATGTACAAGGAGGCGACCTGATAAGCACTCTTATCTTTAGGTGCCTGTCAAGCATGATACAAAACAGAAGCTAGTTAAGTTTGGGGTAAAAATCTGTTAATTGAGAATATGTTTGGTATATTTTAAAAGAGCAGAAAAAATACTGATTTGAGAGACATATTGTGTATTTTCAAAGTGTTTACATCAGGTGCCCACCAAGCCCCTCTATCAATCCTCCTCCTCAACTGGAGAGGGGAAAGAGAAAATATAATGAAAGACCCACGACTCAGGATAAGGACAGGGAGGGATCACTCACCAATTATCGTCATAGGCAAAACAGAATCAACTCGGGGAAATTAGTTTAATTTCTTACCAATCAAATCAGAGAAGGATAATGAAAAATAAAACCAAATCTTAAAAGACCTTCCCTTCACTGCTCCCTTCTTAGGCTCGACTTCACTTCCAGTTTCTCTACCTCCCCCCCAGTCACTCAGGAGCATGGGGAATGGGGGTTGCAGTGAGTTAATCACATGTCTCTGCTGCTCCTTCCTCCTTTGGGGGGAGGACTCTTCACACTCTTCCCCTGCTCCAGTGTGGTCCCTCCTACAGGAGACAGTCCTCTGTGAACTTTTTCAAAGCGAGTCCTTTGCATCAGCTGCAGTCCTTCAGGAACAAACTGCTCCAGGATGGGTCCTCCATGAGGTCACAATTCCTGCCAACAAACCTGCTCCAGAGTGGGATTCTCTCTCTCCACAGGGCCACAGATCCTGCTAGGAGCCTGCTCCAACACAGGCTCTACACAAGATCACAGCCTCCTTCAGACACATACACATGCTTTAGCATGCAATCCTCCATGGGCTGCAGGTAGATAACTGCTCAACCATGGACCTCCATGGGCCACAGGAGGCCCAGGATGGCCTACCTCACCACGGTCTTCTTCACCATGGGATGCAGGAGCATCTCTACTCCAGTGCCTGGAGCACCTCTTTTCCCTCCTTCACTGACCTTGGTGTCTGCAGAGTTGTTTCTCTCATATATTGTCACTCCTCTTTCAAGCTGCAATTGCACAGAAGTTTTTTCCCCTTCTTAAATATGTTATCACAGGGGCACTACCACAATCAAAGATTGTCTCAGCCTTGGTAAGTGACAGGGCCATCTGAAAGCTTGTTGGCATTCACTCTATCATACATAGTTGAAATCTTCTAGCAGCTTCTCACAGAAGCCACCCCTGTAGCCCTCTACTACCAAAACCTTGCCACACAAACCCAATAAATGGCAACATTAGAACTGCAATGTAGGAATAGATTTGGGTGCATGCAGTCAATGCAGCATGACCCAATTTCAACTCTACAGATATGATTGCAACATGAAAATAAAGGACAGAGTAATTAGCTCTAAAAAATAACCCAATCTGGACAATAAGGAGAGCGGAACAGTATAATGAGGCAGACAGTACAGACAGGGGGGAAAAAGCAAATTTAAAAATGCCCCCTCAAAAACATTAAAAAACAAAACAAAGCCCAAACTCAAGCCTGGTTTTGCTTCATGTCCTTTGGGAAGACTGAGAGTGTAAGGTTATTTTTGTCCTAAAAACTGTCAAGTATCATACAATGGTTTCGGTTTGAAAGGACCTTAATGATCATCTAGTTCCAACCCCCCCTGCATGGGCAGGGACACCTTCCACCTTATAGCGGCTCATATCTGAAGGGGGCCTGCAGGAAAGCTAGGGTAGGGCTTTTTCCATGGGTGTATAGTGAGAGGACAAAGAGCAATAGTTTAAAACTATAAGAGGGAAGATTTAGAATAGATATTAGGAGCAAAGCCTTTACTGTGAGGGTGGTAAGACACTGGAACAAGTTTCCCAAGGAAGTTGTGGATGCCCCCTCCCTGGAAGTGTTCAAGGCCACATTGGATGGGGGTTTGAGCAACCTGGTCTAGTGGAAGGTGTCCCTGCCCATTCAGGGGGGCTGGAACTAGATGATCTTTAAGGTCCCTTCCAACCAAAACTATTCTATAATTCTATGAGTTAATAAAAATGCAGCATCACTCCTTTCAGAAACTGCTTCTCTTAAGTTTCAAAGTTGTCAAAACTTTCTAAGCTTCTTCCCCAAGGAAGTGAGAACATGTGAGAAACTTTTGAAGGCTACCTGAATGTTAAATTACGAGAACCGATCATTTTCAAAACATTAAAATATAGCGCAAATAGTCTTACAAGGCAAAAGACTTCCTATACAATTTGAACCTTTCCTAAGTACAGCCTGTAAAAATTCTGACTAAAATGTTGGTAAATGGTCATACCAACTAATTTAATTTATTTGCAAGACATTTTCTTGGCTAAAAGAACAAGCAGTCCCTGAGGCAACATTTTCGCATTTGATACTCCAATACTGCAGAGAAAGGATTTACAAAAAATCCTGCTTTTTTGATTTAGAAACATGTTCTACATGAAAAATCCCGAACTATGTCCATACTGTTATTTATCTTCAGCTATAGCACTTGGTAAAATCAGGTTGCTAATGAAAATATTCTGATGATATCTCTTTGCATAGACAAATTTATTTCTGATTTACAGTGGTAGAGCAATCTGAATTTCAATTTCAATTTTCAATAAGAACAATCTCATATTCTTATGATATGATGGTATTTTTAACATCTCATCCATCATATGTCAAGAAATTCCAACAAGGTACAATTTATATGGCGTTCTAAAAAAAAAGCATCTGTGTCCTGTCAGTAGAGTTAAAGAAAACTACCTACAAGGCCTCCAATTTAAGAACATCAAAACACATCTTAGTAGCTTTGTAGAAAGATACTGACAGAAATTTGATCAAGAGAGATTCTGTGTTTAAACAAACCACTCTTTTACACTAGAAAGTAAAATTCCCCTTCCAGTCCTTCAACTTCAAAGAAACAATCTTACCTGCCCATGATCGAAATGCTGCCACTATTCCCATTTTACAAGCTAGAAAACATGCTTCTCTGTCCTCTCTATCATTAAGATAACAAGTGTAATAATATGCAGTTAATTACTGTAAACCAAACAGTGTTACTAACATAGCAAGTAAAAAGTAGTTAACTGAAATTTTAGATAGGGGACAATATCTGTTGCATAAATACATGTGTATATATGTACACAGTGTACACACAAACACACAAAGAATTTTTAAAGTATTGTTACTTTTCCTTTTTCAGTGGAGGAGTTGGAACCTCTTGTTTCCCTTTCTGAGCCTGACCACACAACCATCCAGGATAAAACTAGCTCATATGCAAACTCCTCATTGTGGATGTTTAAAGCTAGATAAAAAGAAACCCATATCTGAAGTAAAAATTATGATTGCGATCATTTTTATGTAAATGAAATATAACTGGGGTGAAGGGAAGAAGGGTAAAACTATTTCCCTTTTAAATCTGAAGTGCTTAATAATTCTAACCTGCTATCATATTCAACTTCAAATAGTTTACTATTAGCTAATTGCTTTTATTTTGTGACTTTGGAAAGAAAAGTAGTTTCATTCCAGTAGCATGAACACAGCTGGTAGCATAAATAGCAGCATTAACACTTACTTGAATTGTCCTTTTGCTGTGTCCGGATTATGCCTGTAGTGAAAATCTGTGTAAGGAGCTAAAATTTGCTAAACAAAAGAAAAACAAGCATTACTTTCACATGATAATAGTTAATAGGTCTTGTCTTTTCCTCAGTCCCTCTCCAATCTGTCATGTTATTCCTGCTTTATAAATCATTAAAGTCTTAGCCTAAAGTGTTGCATTTGAACATCTTGCACTAATACAGAGAGTGAAATCTGAAGTGAAATTTAAATATTTTCATTAGTAATAAGTTTAATTTCTGTCACTAAACAAGTAAATCTGAACTCACCTCTAACTCTACGTCTGCTCACACATACTGTCGCCTCTTTGGATGATTCATAAGATGGAAAACTGTAGTTATCAAAGCCTCATTTATTTAGCTGACAATCAATCACATTTTTCAAGATGGTATTTAAACCACACAAAGAGCTACTACCTCAGGATTCTGAAGTGCTAAATAAAGAAAAATGTGTCACTTCCAGCCAATATTTATAAATTTCGCAAGAGTATCCAAATACAACTTTTTAAACACAGAAGACACCCAATTCATTCTTAAATTTCAACTTAGAAACACCTATCCCACTGAAGTAAGAGGCTAACCTAGAAAACCAAGGTTGAAAAACCATATTTATGGAAACAACAATATTTTCTTCTTTTAATTTCATTTAAAAAAATAAAAAATCCAGTAAGTCCACCCATGAGAATACCATGCGGTCTGCAATAAGATTAACACATTTTAAACTCTAGCTATGAAATTACTAAAGCAAATTCTGACATCACTGATGTTCAGAAGTTATCAAAGGAAGAAGATGACAAAGATTAATCAGGTTTTTTTAAACGAATTTTCAGACAACCGCTTTTCTTGATAGCCCTCTATGTACACTGGGTGTAGAGATGTAACTTTCCCCTTAACCAAACATGTGCTAACTATCAGTAACCACTTCTAGCAAGGGTGGGTAACTGTCCTATCTCATCTTTACCATTTTACCATCCTTTTAGTCTTAGACTCACAAGGTTACGGAAAGCATCGCTGATAGACAGCAAGAAATTATGTCAACAACTTGTTTCTCCAACTGAAAGGTGATTCAAAAATCTTTGTGCTTTTTTTCAATGAAATGTTTTTAACTTCTACAAAATAAACATATTTTTTTAAAGTAGCTTAATGAGGCAATATTGGCCCACTAAAGAATGAGCTGGGAGCCCTGGTGACAGAGGATATAAAGAAGGCAGAGGTGCTGAACGCCTTCTTTGCCTCTGTCTTTACTCCTGCAGGGTTTCCGCATGAGCCCCAGATTCATTTAACCCCAGAAGTAGTCAAGATAGATGAAGAGTTTGACATAGATGAGGATTGGGTTAGGGATCAGCTGAGTAATCTGGACATCCATAAGTCGATGGGTCCAGATGGAATGCATCCAAGGGTGCTGAGGGAGCTGGCGGAGGTCATTGCTAGGCCACTCTCCATCATCTTCAGTAAGTCATGGGTAACAGGAGAGGTGCCTGAGGACTGGAGGATAGCAAATGTCACTCCAGTCTACAAGAAGGGCAAGAAGGAGGACCCGGGTAACTATAGACCGGTCAGCCTCACCTCCATCCCTGGAAAGGTGATGGAACAACTTGTTCTTGTCACTATCTCCAGGCATATCAAGGACATGGGGGTCATCAAGAGCAGTCAGCATGGTTTTATCAAGGGTAAATCATGTTTGACTAACCTCATAGCCTTCTATGAGGAAATTACTAGGTGGATAGATGATGGAAGAGCGGTAGATGTGGTTTATCTTGATTTCAGTAAAGCATTTGACACCGTCTCTCACAGCATCCTTGTAGATAAGTTGATCAAGTATGGGTTTGGTGATCAGGTAGTGAGGTGGATCAGGAACTGGTTGAAAGGAAGGAGTCAGAGAGTTGTAGTCAATGGGGCAGAATCTGGTTGGAGGTGTGTGACTAGTGGAGTCCCTCAGGGGTCGGTACTGGGACCGGTGTTGTTCAATATCTTCATCAACGACTTGGATGAGGGTATAGAATGTACCCTCAGCAAGTTTGCTGATGACACTAAGCTGGGAGGAGTGGCTGACACACCAGAAGGCTGTGCTGCCATTCAGAGAGACTTAGACAGGCTGGAGAGTTGGGCAGGGAGGAACAAGATGAAATTCAACAAGGGGAAGTGTAGAGTTTTGCATTTGGGGAAGAACAACACGATGTCCCAGTATAGGTTGGGGGCTGACCTGCTGGAGAGCAGTGAAGGTGAAAGAGACCTGGGGGTCCTGGTAGACAAGAAGATGACCATGAGCCAGCAATGTGCCCTTGTGGCCAAGAAGGCCAATGGCATCCTGGGGTGCATTAGAAAGGGTGTGGTTAGTAGGTCAAGAGAGGTTCTCCTCCCCCTCTATTCTGCATTGGTGAGGCCGCACCTGGAGTATTGTGTCCAGTTCTGGGCCCCTCAGTTCAAGAAGGACAGAGAAGTGCTTGAAAGAGTCCAGCGCAGAGCTACTAAGATGATTAAGGGAGTGGAGCATCTCCCTTATGAGGAAAGGCTGAGGGAGCTGGGTCTCTTTAGTTTGGAGAAAAGGAGACTGAGGGGTGACCTCATCAATGTTTTCAAATATGTAAGGGGTGAGTGTCAGGGAGATGGAGTTAGGCTTTTCTCAGTGGTGACCAGTGATAGGACAAGGGGTAATGGGTGTAAGTTGGAGCATAGGAGGTTCAAGTTGAATATCAGAAAGAATTTTTTTACTGTAAGGGTGACAGAGCCCTGGAACAGGCTGCCCAGGGGGGTTGTGGAGTCTCCTTCACTGGAGACATTCAAAACCCGCCTGGACATGTTCCTAGGGGATGTACTCTAGGAGGCCCTGCTCTGGCAGGGGGGGTTGGACTAGATGATCTTTCGAGGTCCCTTCCAACCCCTAGGATTCTATGATTCTATGATTCTATGAATGAAATAGAACTCGGGAGCAGCTACCTCAATAAATGGTCAGATGTGGCCAAAATAGTAACAATAAGTAGCACTTGGACAAAACAAAGGAGCTTAGAGAAATCTAGATAGTGAAAAACAAACCCAGTAAATTTAGAAATTTTTTTTTCTCTCTACAGCTTCCTGAGGAGGGGAATTGGAGAGGGCGGTGCTAATCTCTTCTCTCTGGTATCCAGTTACAGGACTCGTGGGAATGGCTCAAAGCAGTGTCAGGGGAGATTCAGGTTTGATAAGTGTTGGGAGAGTGTTTGGAAGAAAACGGACATGTGAGCAATCCTGACTACTTAGCATTAGCCAGAGTGAGCTAAGGGCCTTGAAGCCCAGCTGCAAGGTTACTGAAAGATCAGCTATGTGCAAAAGATAAGGGAGTTGGCAGCAGAAAAGAAGAATAACAGGATGGGAAAGCATCACGTAGACAGCGCATAAACAGTTGTATTTAACCAGTTAGATAGTGCCCTGTGGCATATGAAGAATGTGCTGTACCAATCAGCAATATGCTTATATTATGTTATGTTATCAGCCTGACTGTGTATAAAAGGGCTACCACTACTCTCAATAAACAGCAATACTTGGATTATATTAATCTGTGTGTTGTCCACTGCGCTCTTCCCGACAGATAAGAAAAAACATTTCTTTACCGAGAGGGTGGTCAGACCAGGCTTCCTAGAGTGGTGGTAGATGTCTCATGCCTGTCAGTGTTTGCAAGGCATTTGGACAATGCTCTTAACTTTTGGTCAGCTGCAAAATGGTCCATATGGACTAGATGATCACTGTAGGTCCCTTCCAACTGAAATAGTCTATTCTAGAAACAAAATCTCCCCTTTTAGGAAAACTTTCATAAAGGTTCCATCACTCAGACTAATTTGTTAATGAACAATGTTGATCCCAAGGACGTTATTCAGGTAGGATTTGGGTGAATATTTAGTTACACAAACCTCTTTAAGCCACTGTTGAGATGCAGCTTGCAACACTTCATATTTGCCAACAGTAACATTCAGTCACATAACTAAGATAATACAACTGTAAGCAGGGATTTTTGTTCTTTGCGACTGGAGTTTTTTTAGTAGGGTTTTGAATTGTTTGGGGTTTTTTAACTCCACTTTCTCACTTAGACATTTTCATCAGCATTCCTCTTCTTCACCATTTGCAAGGATTTAGTGAATACACTCTCTTAATCAAGCTCTGAAGTTTCGCTAGCTCCTACTTTTTTTCCTTATCCATTCTGCCCAAATTTTCAATCACCACAACAAATGGTTGGCAAATGAAAAAAAATCATTTCTCCAGTATACGTGAATATACTACAGATTTTTTTAACTAGAATAAAGCAAAATACATTTCATTGTGAGAGTGAAAATTAAAAGTGCTCCGATTAAAACAATTCATCAAATATCAGCCAGCATTTGTGCAGCAGTGTTATGGCACCTTTTCTTCTGTATCAGAAATCATCACAGGAGCACTGCTCAGTATGCAGTCACCCGCACTATGGTATAAACATCTGACTACCTGCATACTATAAATAACACCTCCAATGAAATGTAAACTTCTTATTTTATGTAACCTATTGTGTAGTTATCAAAGCCTCAAGTCATACGCTTATGTTTTAGTTGTAAGAGGCTGGTTGGTTTTAGGGTAGATGATTCGTGTAATTTATTGTTATTTTTTTTAAGTATTAGACAAGAGTCTCAATTATTATGAAAGATAAAATGTGTGTCTGATTTTTCAGTGCATTACCCAAAACTTGTCACCATCATTTCAATGTAAATACTCAAGACATCCTGTTACCCTCTTGAACATAATTTTCTGCAGCATTTGGATCAATATAACCTGTTTGTAAGCAGCTATTTTTCAACTATTTTGATTCTTTCCACTTAAGCAAAAAAAAAAGAAAAAACACATACAACAAAAAACCAAACATCAACAAACCTCTACCTGATATTGAGCATGTCTTATATGTTATACAGGGAAAAAAATCCAAGATTGCCAGGTAATTGGTAAACTATTGTTATGATCCGAGCTATTATTTTATATTTGGATTGTGAGGAAAAACCAGCCACTACTCATAGACATTGCACGAATTTACAAAAATAACAGGCTTTATGATTTAAGCAAATTACAAGGATTTATTTTAAGGAAAGGAGACAATAACGGCACCTTTAAAAGGAAAAAACGTTTACAAGAGGAGAGAATTTACATAAATTAGTCACTTTGGGGAGAGAGTCGTTAAGAAAAGGAAAGAAAACAAGAGAACAATTAAGTTTCATCACCATCCGCAGGCCCTGGCTTCTGGCTGGAGTAGGGGGGTGTAGGACCCGCAGTTCCTGCTTGGTTGATGTTCTCCGCTTTTCCTTTCCTCCGCTGTTGCTGTCCCGTAGCTGAAGCCGAAGTGGCGAGAAAGAAGGTGGGGGAGAGAGAGAGCTGCATCTTCTCCTTTTCCCTTGGAGTTTTTATACAGCAAAAAGGGATGTCTTTTCATAAATCACTGGCACACAGACTTGCTAAAGATGACACAAAGTTTGCCATCCCAAGAATTTCTCTTTTATTTATTCTTATCTTTCAGTCCTTGTTACCTTTCTAACTTTATTGTCTTTGTCTGGACCATGTACCAGGAGGTGACCTGATAAGCAGTCTTATCTTTAGGTGCCTGTCAAGCATGATATGAAACAGAAGCTAGTTAAGTTTGGGGTAAAAATCTGTGAATTGAGAATATGTTTGATATATTTTTAAAAGAGCAGAAAAAATACTGATTCGAGAGACATATTGTGTATTTTCAAAGTGTTTACATCAACTATGCATGAAGATCACAAGATTGAGCAAATATCTGATCTATTTCTTTGTGGGAAGGCTATTGTAAATATAGATTCCTTATTGACTGTAATCACGATGAGGGGTGTGTTTCTTTACACATTATCTACACTGAATAGACTCACACACACACACACAAAAAAAAGTTATTGAAATTAAGAACTGCATTAATCTCAAAGGCAGAGAGGTTGAGGGGAAGAAAAACAAACAAAAAACCCCAAACAACTCTGAGGAGCATTTATGGCAAAGACAAGTTCATATCAAGAATGTGACAGAAATTAAGAGACTGAGCAATCTGAACCACAGCAGGAAAAACAAAGAACCCATCCACAAAAACTTTAAAGACAGTCATAAATGCAGATCCTGAAAGACACTGTAGTGCCCAGCTCCTACAGATACCTTGAATCTAGATAAGCAAGCAATAATGTTTGAAAGTTGCCTTTTTAAAGATTTTTCTGTCATTAAAAATGTTGTTCCCATTTTCAAGAAATGAAAGTGAAAATATTGTAAGCATGCACCATTTTAGTAGTTCTGAAAAAGTCCTAAGATTGTAAAAGCATCAATACCTTAGGAAACAAAGCCAAAGGTAAACAAGTGTTATTTACCTAACCAGGCCAGAGTGCTAGACAATTTCAAAACAACTGAAGCACAAATGTAGACAGGAAAGTTAAGTGTATACCTTAATTTTGGAATGCATATATGTGGGAGATCAGTGGACAACACACAGATTATTGAGAGTAGTGGTAGCCCTTTTATACACAGTCAGGCTGATAACATAATATAAGCATATTGCTGATTGGTACAACATATTCTTCATATGCCACAGGGCACTATCTAACTGGTTAAATACAACTGTTTATGCGCTGTCTACGTGATGCTTTCCCATCCTGTTATTCTTCTTTTCTGCTGCCATCTTCCTTATCTTTTGCACATAGCTGATCTTTTAATAACCTTGCAGCTGGGCCTCAAGGCCCTTAGCTCACTCTGGCTAATGCTAAGTAGTCAGGATTGCTCACATGTCCGTTTTCTTCCAAAAACTGCTCCAACACATATACTCAGAATCTCTAACTCCCTTACTTTTAAAACCTACCAAAAACTACATGATGCAAAAAAAGATAGCAGGCCGCCACAATCACTTGCCCTTTGGTCCCAAACTATATAAAAAAAAAAACCAAAAAAAATATTCAAGAATAATGCAGTAAAAAATTTCTCAAACAGCAAGGCAAGTGAGATCTCCCTCCAGCTGTTTTCCAAGTTTTCCCCTCTATATCTCAGAACTACCAAAAAAAAAAATCCTTGCTCCTGTCACGCCCCACAAGGTGGGTGCAGCACTGTCATGTCTCACAGAGTAAGCACAGCTCCTCAGATGTGGGGGCCAAACTAAATAGCACATCCCACAGAGTGGACAGAGGTAGGGTTCCCCAGAGTGACAGTCAACCCAGGGAGATTTGGACTGGACCCCCTTTGCTTTCCAAACTCCTTCAGAGAGATTAGGTGCAGCTGGGCCCAATCCTTCTCCTCCCATAATTAATCTCTTTTAACAACTCATTTGGCAAGATTAAGTTTGGGACTTCTCTGCACAGTACTCAGAAGTAAGGTTATTACCCAGGAGGTTTGTATAAAAACACAACTTTACTTAAAAGTGAGTAGGATTATGAAGTAAGTAAGATTACAACTAGCAGAATTATAAAGGATGATACTTTCAAAGCAATGGATTACAATTTAGCAAAAATTAAGGAAGTGGTCAAAAGAACAGGTTACAACTAACAAAACTTAACAAAGCGATGGGGAGTAAAACTTAAAGCTAGAAACTATGTTACCCTCATGTGCTGAGATAAGGTTAGAAACAGAGACAGAGAGAGAGAGAGGTAAAGGTAAAGACAAAGAAGAGATAGGAAAGATATCACCACCCTTGGATCCAGCGATGATCTTGGTATGAAGTTTGGGTCCTTGGATGGCAGGCGTGCATCCAGCATTGAGTGTGCCTCTTTCATGCCACCTGACCCCACCTTTTCTGGGGAAGGGGGGGGGGGGCTTTGGCATATCTTTCAAAGCCAGGTGGTCACTTGGACCCCTCCAGATGGGATGACACAGCAATAACCCTTATTTCTGCACATGTGCCCTCTCCAGTGGCTTTAACCGGGGCGCACACAAGGTAGCACTCTGCCTCCACGGGGTGCAGCTTGCCTGCCTCTGTCCCTTATTGAATAAGGACAGTGTTCTGTTATAGTAACCCATCACAATGATAGCATATCGCAAAGCCAAGTTTAAAGGTGCCCACACATTTTGTTTATTTAGGTGGTTTTCAATCAGTGTTTCTAAGGTACAGTGGAGCCCCACTTCTCCATATTTTCAAGATGGAACATGCATTGCAAGAGTACACAAAGAACTTAAAGGCTTTCCAGGAAGTAGGAGCCAAAGCAACACAAACAAGCCTAGTACGCTCCCCTATTATTAGTTCTGAAATAGTTAACGGCACTGCTTTCTTGCATGGAAGGCCTCAGATGGCGACCCCCGTCCCACCAGCCCATACCTCTGCCAAGATCGAGGGGGACATTCTCCTCGCCACTATTGTTCCGACCAGTGGATATGGGAGAGAAATGTATTAGGCAGGCCAGTGATGAAGGGAGGGAAAGAGGAGGAAGCAAAGGGGACAGTTGGGTACTGGAGCAGGGCGAGAGCCACCGGAGGAGGGCTGAGGAGGAAGCCTACTGTAGCAGCCTGCCTGGGTCCCTTACCTCAGATGCGGAGGTGACTCAAGGAGCGGGCTTGGAGATTCACCACCATGTTTACAGTTTTATGCTCACAATACCAGAAACCTCACCCACTCTCATGAGGAGAAACACATGGAGCTGCCGCCACAGCCAGCACCCCCCACCCCATAGCCATGCTGCTGATGGGAGAAGTGCGGGGGTAGCTGAGGCGAGGCTGAGCTGCTATTATCACCAAAACCGTTGTCCTGAAAGCGGGTCCATTACCCGGTGTGCAAAAGCCAATCCATAGAGTCGAGGTATTTGCTTTAATATCCATTTCTGCGCAGAAAAGGGGAGCAGGGGGGTATTCCACAAAGCAAGCTCAGTTTCCCAAAACACAAGTGCTACTTTTTTACATAAAATCGTGACAAAGAACATTATTCTATCACTCACACCCATGATTGGTCAACTAATTCCTTGCTTCCATTTAAAGTGACAGTGCTCAAAAAATTAACTACACATGCTCCAAGAGTAAGGGGCTCTTTGTTAGTAGGGGTCCCTCTCCACTATGGATGGGTATTTTAGTATGCTAATCACTCATTAATATATTAATGGCATGTTAATACAGTGAATGCAATTACTCAGTGTTTTTTTCTACCCAGTGCTCAAGGCTACAACCAAGATAAATTGTGGGGAGTACTCTTTCCCATCCCTTTCATCTGTCTTGCAGATGTCTTGCAGGCATCTTGCAGGCCTGTCTCAAGGTTGGGCTGTTGACTACTTGGGATGTGTTTCTCTCTAATTGGAATCTAGTTTTGTCTGATTCTTACTGTTTCACTATGTGAGCCCTATTTTTATTCTGCATGTCTCTTTTATGTGATTTTTCCCCAAATACGATTTTTCCTTGAAGTTTTACTTAATCCAATTAATAACTGACATCACCGAAAGGCCTTGTTTTCTCACTGTCTCCTCTCCTGTGTTGAAGTGGTGCCCTGTAGCCCTGGGGCTACTTGGGACAAGAGCAGGCAGCGGTTTCAAGAGCAGGTGAGGGCTGCTCCTTCTCCGTCTCCCTAGAGCAGCAGTGCAGAAGCACTGGAAGCGTGGCCCAAGGGGAAGCACTGGCACCCTCAGAGATGTGCGGTCCCAAGGGCCACGTTCACTGCAGAGCTTTGACGTGATAGTATTTCTCTGCAGGCGTCTCCAGTAGCTCTGCCCCAAGCCGAAGGGGGGAGTGGGGGGGATGCCCCTTTGCTCTCGCTCCACACTGATGCACTGGCTTCAGTTGCGGGCTTACGCTCCGCCAGAAAACTTGTCAAAATGCTTTCATTTCCTGAAGCTCTTGTGGTGCTGGGAACTGACTTCCCACATAACTGCTCTATCACTACATCTAAAGAATTTGGTCTGTCAAGTGAATTTATTTTTGTTTTTTTATGACGTTTTCCCTCTTTTCCTTTTTAGAAAAGGCTTATGATCATTCAAGTGGATACAGCATGACTATGGACATTATAAGGTGTTTTCAGTGCTCCACTTTTTAATATGTGAAGTAATTAAAAACAGAAAAAGGAAAAAAAATCTTTTCGTTGCTTTCTTGATTTAGTCAGTGGGTCTCTCTGCAGGCTAAAGTGTTAATCTATTTCTTACCTTGACGCTTGTTAAACTTGCCTAAAAATCAGTGTATGTACAAAGAAAAAGAAGTTCAACTACAAGAAACAGTATACTTGCGTATACATCTGATTTTATAAAGTATTCATGAATATTTGTTTCATCTGAAAAATTGTAAATTAGCTTTTACACTGATTGCACTTCTAAAATGTTAATACTGAATTAGGAGGTTAAAAATAATTATTTATAAAGCCATTGTAGAAAAACAAAAGTACTATCACTTTTAACTTTCTAGCATATCAGTTCATGACACACATAACAAAGCTTTGTTGTAAAAGGATTATGTCAAGTATATTTAGATTAAAATACCATTTTCAACCACTCTAATAACTTCATAGGCCTATACTTCAATATATTCTTTTTTTTTTTTTTTTGCTCTGAAAGGTTGGGATTTAAAATAGTTATTAACATGTCATTTATTAATAGTCTATATTCTTTCCTTGCAAATAACAGTTTCTCAACATTGTTGCCTGACTTGCCATATATGATATCTTATTATTTGAACCTCTTAAGTATGGGCTTGTTTCTTCTTGGTTGGAGGTGATGTGCAAAGGAAATTAGTTTTTTGTCATGTCTAATGCCACTAGTCTGCTCTACAAAAAAATGGGAGCAGCTGTGGAGAAAATGGCCATAGAGATAGTGGGTAGACTAGACAAGATGGCAGAGAAGTCATACTCCACTCCTGCCTGGACTCGTGTCTCCACTGTCAGGAGAAGACGTCTTCCTATGAAACCAGCGCAAGTAAAATGGGACATGCGGCAAGGTGACATGTGGTGCTACCTGTGCAGCCATGGAGAGGATACCTACTGCAAACCTGAGGGCTTGAGTATATGAGCTACAAGGCAGAATTCCCAGATCACAAGACTTTTCCTGGAAGATGGCTGCACCAGTATCAAGTGAAAAGTTTTACAATTCCAGTAGTTACAGTCCCAACACAAACACATTCATTGATGCAACAAGTTATGTAACTGAACCTGTTGACAGTGGAAGATACTTGAGAGATTAGAGGTGCCCTGCCTCCAGCCAGGTGGAGGAAAGGGATAACTGAGTTTATTGGACATTGTGGATTAGATGACCTGGCACATCACAACCCAAAAGGTATCAAGCCCTGGTAGATACTGGTGCCCAGTGCACCCTGATTCCATCAACTCATGTAGGAAAACAAGCCATTACATTTTGTGGAATTACAGGAGGCTCTCAAACCCTATCAGTAATAGAAAGTGAGGTGAGCTTGACTGAGCACAACTGGGAAAAACATTCAGTTGTGACTGGCCCAGATGCTCCTTGCATTCTTGGTATAGATTTCCTCCGGAAAGGGCACTTTAAAGATCCAAAAGGATATAAATGGACCTTCAGTATAGCAGCTGTGGAGAATGACAATATTAAGCAGCTGTCTATCTTGCCTGGGCTCTCAGATGACCCTTCCATTGTGGGCCTGATGAAGGTGGAGGAACAAAAAGTGCCAACAGCATCCATTGTGGACCATCGCCAGCAGTACTGAACTGACAGACTCCCTGCTTTCCATATAGCACCTGAGAGACCAATTAGAGAACCAAGAAGTCATCAGCAAACTCACTTGTCCTTCAACAGTCCAATATGGCCAGTGAAGAAGTCTGATGGGGAATGGAGATGAAGTGTACACTATCGTGGCTTGAATGAAGTAACACCACTGAGTGCTTCAGTACCTGACATATTGAAACTCCAGTATGAGCTGGAGTCTAAGGCAGCAAAGTGGTAGACTACAATTGATATTGCTAATGCATTTTTCTCCATTCCCTCGGTGGCAGAGTGCAGACCCCAATTTACTTTCACCTTGTGATATATGATGATAATGAATTTGTATTCCTAACCAGTAAATTCAGAATTAAACTAAGAAGAAAGTGAATATGGGGCTAGACAAAGCAATTGAGACCTATAATTTTCCACAAAAACAGTATACGCAACACAAGGCCTTAACGAGACTAACTTCTGTCTTGGCAATAATTGAAGCGTAGGTCTTGTTCTTAAAACAAGGCACTGCCAAGGCTAACTAGGCACCAAAAGAAAGCAAACATCTGCACAGAGACAACATAAAAATGCCACAACCAGCAGATAAGGGAAAAATTATGGCTAGGGTCTAATTTTGCTCTGTAACAAAATAATGAAGTCGGCGAAAACAAAAAAGGTAAAGGGTTCAAGTTTGAGGAAGACTTCGTACTTCATCCAAAGACTCTCTAACGACCCCCGATATCTCCCCAAGAGAGGACTCCGCCTAGACTCCACCCAGACTCTGCCTATCATGAATATTGTAATAACATGATGTAATCCCTATGAATATATATGTAAACCCACCCACATTACTATAGATGTGGTGAATAAGATAACAGCCATGTCTCTACCTCCCAGTAAAAAGGAGACACAGACCTTCTTGGGTGTTGTAGGTTTTTAGAGGATGCATATTCCATTGTACAGTGACATTGTGAAGCCTCTCTATAAAGTAAATTGGAAAAGAAACAATTTTGTATGGGGCCCTGAACAAATACAGGCATTTGAACAGATAAAACAAGAAATTGTACATGACATTGATGGAAGACATGAAGGCATGGACCCCAATTGCTGTGCACAATCAGAATCTGTTTATTGTGTGGTTTGTTACACTTATATAGTACCCTGATATCTATTGATTGATCTACAATTTGCACCTCAAAGTGCTCTCTCTACTCACATAAAGCCTTATCTATTCTTTCCCACCAGAGGCACCTGGTACCAGGACATAACATCAGCCACATGGCAAATTCCTGAAGTTATTTACAGCTCTTTGTTCTTCTTCAGAGTCAGTGAGTGCCAGGGAATCTGCAGCACTCCTCTATCCTACACAGGACTGCTCCTCTGCTGTTCTCCTACAATTCCCCATTTTTATATTTGAAAGAACCAAATGAACCATCTTTTCTTCTATCCTCCTGTTGCTTAAGATCACTTTAGCAATCAATCCAATAATTACCAAATTATTCCTGCCAAAATCATTACACCTCCCAATACTCAGATCTTCAAATTCAATCCTGTGAACCACTGTTTAGAATTCAACCAACTCAGATCATTATTCAGCGATTGCCATTTCTTGTCCGTGCAT
Organism: Heliangelus exortis; assembly: GCF_036169615.1. Lineage (NCBI taxonomy): Eukaryota > Metazoa > Chordata > Aves > Apodiformes > Trochilidae > Heliangelus > Heliangelus exortis. Next base: position 1,401,511 of record NC_092453.1, on the reverse strand, counting down.
ATATCCTGTAAGTGTAACACTTGTTGTTCCTACTGATGTTTTAGAGTCTGTAGATGGCGTTTAACTGCCCCATCAAAAGCTCCTTACAGATGAGCTTTTACAACATCCCACTCATTTAACGAGCTGTTCCATTCTAAGGACGTGACACAGATCTCGCTTATGATATTTCCAACCACACTGTAACATTAGATGTGTCTGCAATGCAGCTTGTTGTTCATCCAGCCAAATCACACTAGTCTCTAGTGTATCCAGTCTCACCAGAATTTCCTCATCTATTGCTGTTTGCATTTTCATATCCTCGGTCACATTTAACAGTGCGTGTTTAACTTCCTGCGCTGTTTGAATAGATGTCATTAGTGCTGCGACTGAAGCAGCCGTGGAACTGATAATGACAATGGCTGATATAATGGCAAATACCAGCCATCCTATAAATCACCTCATCCTTCTCTTAACCTCTTCTCCATTCCTGTGTAACACTCTTATGATATGATCTAATCCATTTTCACTTTTCCAAGTCCTAAGCAAGTTCATAGGAAACCACAGTTCAGACCTCCCTCAGAATGGCATTACTAAAAAATTATTTCTTAGATCTTCAGGATGAATACATGTCTTAAAACTGATATTCTTAAAAGCTAACTCAAAGTAACTACTTTTCTAATATCTAAATTCTGTACATTAGTAATCCCATATACATAAAGGTGAGTAGTACAGATAGTAGCCATAGAGTGATTATAGACACGGAACTTCACAGGATTATTGCCTCTGTTGCGAGTAAGCTGAGCCTTGCTTCTGTTTACAAAAGGCAATGCCAGTTGCCATAGATTAGCTTGGACCGTGCTGCCTGAATGGTTTCAATACATTTGCAATATGGGTCCAGAATATCCATCATTGTTCCACTTGGTAGAATCGACCCTCATGAATGTTCCATAGGGTCCCCAATCTATGATTTCTGTATCTTTCACTGTATAATTCAAGCTTACTCGTCTAGGAAATAATCCCATGCATGGTTCCCAAGTAATGTGTATAATTACATTCATTTGCTTAAACTACTTTACAATGAGGATAACGAATTCTACAAGTTAAACTACATTCTTGTCCGGTAATGCGGGAGATCAGTGGACAACACGCAGATTAATATGATCAAAGTATTGTTGTTTATTGAGAGTCGCAGTAGCCCTTTTATACACAATCAGGCTGATAACATAATATAACCATATTGCTGATTGGTACAACACATTCTTCATATGCCACAGGGCACTATCTAACTGGTTAAATACAACTGTTTATGCGCTGTCTATGCGATGCTTTCCCATCCTGTTCTTCTTTTCTGCTGCCAACTCCCTTATCTTTTGCCTGTAGCTGATCATGTAATAACCTTGCAGCTGGGCCTCAAGGCCCTTAGCTCACTCTGGCTAAAGCTAAGTAGTCAGGATTGCTCCCATGTCCATTTTCTTCCAAAAACTGCTCCAACACTGTAACATCTGGTAAATCAATACTAGTGTACTTAGTAATCTTATCAGTCACACATATGGCTAATAAATGTCGTTGAGGAGTAAATGTAATACAAAATGTGTGATTGTTAGCATTGGTAACACAGACAGGCCAATTATCTACTGTGTAATAGACATTATACAAAGTGACGTTTTCTTTCAATTGACTCACTGTCTGCTGTATCCAGATGCCACCTGCCCAAGTGGTATCATTGCTAGTGATTGGAAGAGATGCATCCCACCATTGTCAATGGTTGAAATAGTGGTGGATTCAGCAGATGAGCTCAGTACACTGTTCCGCCTTTTTCATCTGCTTTGATCGTTTTCAGTGGTACAGATACTAACCACATCAACCAAATGATCCATGGATTCATCCCTGCTAGTTGCTAGGTGGTGGTGCCAGTTGATGATGAGGGCAAATTCGCTTTGCTGGAAGCCAACATGCTCCTGTAGAGAGAGAAGTACAGCCATAACCACGACCCCACATCAGTAATGGTACTGGACCCAACAATTTATCTGAATGGATGTCCTTATACCATACTTGAGGATGTACTTCTGTTTTGATAGTCTTCTTTCATTCGCTGTGAAATTGTCATCCCCTCTATTTAAGAAATTGAGTATAAATGTTGCCTTTCCTAGTTTTTCATGGGGTGTAGCATTTGTTCTATATGTGCCTTTTAATTTACTTAGCATACTCTTCAATATAAGATGGGACCATTCCACTATACTTTGCCCAGTTGGTGAATGAGGTATGTCAGTGTGATGTGTAATTCCCCATGCTTTAAAAGTTTCCAAAAGAGCAGCAGATACATATGCAGGATCGTTATCAGTTTTAACAACAGATGACAGGTAGCAATTGCTTTCAAAAAATGTAGGCATATATCTTTTGCTTTTTCACCTGCATGAGCAGTAGCCACTATGAAATTAGTATCTATTGATACATGCACATACTTAGGATGACTGAATTCAGGAATGTGTGTAATATCTGATTGCCACACCTCATAGATGTAGATTCATACCATACTACCATTGTCTTGTGAGAGCACACAGATCCATCCAGGAACAGGGTAGGAGCTTCCTTTAGTGGTACAGCTATTAAAATAGTAGAATGTTGTATGGTTACTTCATGTAATGACTGTAACAATTTGTGACTTGGCGAGTTTAACTATATCTCTCCAAGGTAATCTGCTAAGGCAATTTGAAAAGACAGTGACATTTGAATACTGTGTCAAAATCCTGTTTGGTGATAGGGATATATATTACAGCAACATCTAATGCAAAAATACCTCTAGCATGTAGTCGCAGTTTTGCAATAACTTCAGATAGCATTTCAAATCTAGACTGTACTGTTTTGGTGGAATGATGAGACAAAAATTGCCATTGTAACATCCAGACATCTTTTCCATTCCATTGCCCTAGTATACCAAACGTCTGGAAAGTATTGTTTATCACAAAACATTTGAGAATTAATCTTGGATCATAACAATGTGCAAAAGACTTTAATTTTAGTCATAACAATTTCTAGTGTTCTAGATGCCTCAGGATTCAATTGCCTAGGTGATTTGAGATTACCATGTGTCCTGGTTTGGGCCAGGATAAAGGTAATTTTCTGTCTTGTACTTTTGCTTTCAGATAAGTCTCTTGTAGGTAGTTGCACTTGCTGAAATTAAGAGCAAGTTTCTCAGACGGTGTCTGCTTCTAGGACTGATAACACTTGATGTTTATAGTTACAGCTAGAGACTGGTATGCAGAACCAAGGACACTGCTCAGCTCTGAGGAACATTTTGCCCTCCTGAAGGAGTAAAGAGGTCCCATGTGAAGCCCTCCTTTGGGGAGGAACGGACAAGATAGATGGCCAAAATTGACCAAACAGAGTATTCCATCCCATACATGTCATACTCAGTATAAATTTGAGGGATCACAAGGGTCAAACACCTTCCTGCCTTTCCTGCTTCCCCTTCTTCACCTGTTCCCTGTTTTGCTTCGGCATCCTGAGAGGATTACATCCATTCGTCTGCCTGTGGTCCTGATCTGTACCAGCCTGAATCTGTGTGTTCCTGCCTCCAGCTCCCAACTGCTGCCGACTCCAGGAGTCCAGCCTGGACTTTCCCAGGGCTCCCCTGCAGCCTTGGTGGTGACGTGAGAGTTATTGGGGGAAAGGGGGGAGGAACATGGTATAAATTTTCCTGTATATTTGTATATATTTAGTAATTTTTCCTATTTATCATTACTGTTCCATTAAAGTTGTGTAGTTAATTTCCAACCCATAAGTCTCTCTTCCTTATTCTCTCTCCTTCCTTTATCTGGGAGGGGAGGGGGATTAATAGAGAGCATCTGTCATTGGGTTTAATTGCCAGGCCTGTGTTAAACCGTGACACCATCGCCTTTCAGTAAATCAGATATTGGAGATAATGTCTCAGTAGAGACACCAAGCAAAGGTGTTATCCAGTTTATCGTCCTTAATAATTTTTGCAGGTCATTCAAAGTTTGGATATTGTTTTCAATTGTCAGTTTTTGTGGGAAACCCAGATTTCTGTTAGTTTCCATCCCAGGTATTTCCAAGGGTGGTTCTGACTGAATTTTTTCAGGAGCTATCTGTAAGCCATAATTTTCCAGACATTTGGTAAGTAAAGGTAAACAATTCTGAATTTGACCTTCATCAAAAGGCACAAAGCAAAATATCATCCATGTAATGAGAGATCATAATCTTAAGATGAGCTTGACAAACTGGTTTCAATGCTCAAGGCACAACATATTGACAAATTGTAGGACTGTTTTTCATACCGTGGCAACACTACCCACTCATACCTCTCCATAGGAGCTTGACAATTTACAGAAGGAACTGAAAATGCAAAGTGTTTACAATCATCTTCAGGTAAATAAATGGTAAAAAAGCAATCTTTAAGATCAATAATATAACATTGCCAATATTTGCGGGAAAAACAGTGTGGTTCTCAAACCCATAATGCTTGAGATTGAAAGTCACAGTCTACCAATTGAGCTAGCAAGCAGTATATGGAGGAGAGAGAACAGCGTAGGCAAAACAAAATGGGGGGAGGGGGGGCAAAGGGGAAGGGGGGAGTGAAGTTGGGGGGTGAAGAGAAAGAGCGCAAAGAAAGGAAGAATTCAACACACAATAACACTCCCTCCCTGGCTTGGCAGAGGCCCCAAGAGCCGTGGCGGCTACGGTGCGGGGGGAGCGGCAAAAGAAGTAGCTGTGGGCAATCATGGTGTGCGGCAGCAAATCAGTTCCAATTTTTACTTGGTCATCTCCATCAGTAATTAAAACAGTCATTGCAATTGTCAATCGAAAAGTCACGGGCATGCCTAATTCATGTGAAACTTTCACTGTTTGCATCAGGGTTGAAAGCACAGAACCTTTTCCTGCAGGCGGCTGTAAAATGTCTTTTACAGTCACGGCCACAGCGGCAGCAGTTTTTAAAGATGCGAGGGGGGGATATAAGTCCAGCTCCCCTGCAGGATCCATTACTCCTGGATCAAAAGGAGTAATGCCTCATGCCCACTAGAATCCAAGTCCTCTGTTGAAAAGCTTTGATGTGAAGTTTCAGACTCAGTTAACACAATGCATCGGTTGTGGCAGGTATATCAATAAGACCAGTCTATATTACTGCATCATGAAAAAGCGGTTTGGCTGTGTCGGCCGCACCCTCTGCGGTAGGGACAAGTGGCTTGGCTATGGATCCCGCACCTTCTGTGGCAAACAACATGAGATTTATTTCAGTCTTTTCCTGGTCGCCAGCATTCTGAGACTGCCCTCCTTCTCAAGCAACAGGACATGAATCAGATAGCATCGGCAAGTTAGTCGGGCGAGTATATAATACACTCATGGCAGTTATTAGCATTCTCCATGTTATTAAATGATCCAGTGAAAAATGCAACCTGCGCCTTTGTCAATTCATCACCCACTTTTTGCCATTCCATAACTTCATAAGTCCCTGATTATGGACACCATGGACAGTTATGATGTATCCATAGTAATAACAAAGTCAGTTTCTGGGGGTTTATTTTGAACCCCTGTTCCCTCGCTATATGCAGCAAAACCTTGCGGGAGCGGCAAAGAAAATGCGTGCAACCAATATGGTTGATAAACGAACTTCTGGTTTATTGCGCAGCAACTTTCGCTTATATAGTGCTTCCGTGACCACACCCCTGCCACCAACATAACTTTTTATTGGACACCCGGTGTGTTTACCTGTAGCACAGCGAATCCCTGGTGCAGGTAGCACCGGAGTATGGGCCGATCTAATTGGCCTCCCAAACATGGGGTTGGGCATAGTAAAGGGGTCGTACCTCCTATCTCTTCGAGAATATTCAGGAATATTCTCCAACATTCTCCAAACCTCTCTAACATTCCACAACATATCCCCCCTTTTCTTTTTGCACAAGCCCATGTTTGGTTTAAAATTTTGCAGTGCTAATTTTCAAACAAATATAGTGCAAATAACAAAAACGTGCAAAACTTAAGGATACATTCAATAATATAATGCCCTTTTAAAACAATCTAGAAACTACTCAAACCACTCAATTAATGAATCAAACAGATTGATACATTCAATGTTGTAATGCCCTTTTGAAATAATCTAAAAACTATTCAAACCACTCAATTAATGAATCAAACAAATTGGTTAACAAGTTATCAAACAGCTTTCGTTGTCTTAATCAAGTAAGAATCGACTTCGCATTAATGACATGTCTCTGTTTCATACAATCATTCATACTCACACACTCTTTAACAGAGCTCTGTTCAATATTAGGAAGGTCTGGCGTCCACTAGTGCAGAGAGCCAAAAGAAGGATAGGAGAGACTTATCCGACGAAATGTTGTCGGGGGGCCCCTATAAGTGTCTCCAGGTCCCACCGGCTCATAGCATAATGGAGTCCTAGGACCTTCATAGTTGCCGAATTGTGTTAAATTTAAGATTGCAACATTCAATTACTACCTTCATAACGGGCGAAGTCTGTTTTTGTTTTTTGTTTTTTTGGTTTTTTTTTTATTTTATTTTAAAAAGCAGTATGTATTAATTTTACTATGTGCTTTGTCCTTTTTCTTTTCTCTTTTTCTTTTTCTCTTTTTCTTTTCTCTCTCTCTTTTTTTTTTTTTTTTTTTTCTTTGATTGATCTTGTAACTTCTTAATATACTTGTTATGTAACTATTCACAACCTTTTAGTACTTAATAGAGGTCCATGTCCTTGTACCTCAAACCATTCTTCAACAAAACCTTTATCTTTTTCATAATATTAACAGCTTTGGCAAATAACTTCTTAAGTATCGCTAACATACAACTAAAACACATTACAATTATCAATATTATACAAAGTACGAGTAAACCAATCTTACATAAACCTTGAGGCCATCTGGTGAGGCCAAACCAATTGACTAATTCATCTATACCGAAAAATACTACATCTTGCTTGATATTTTGAGTATGTTCTACTAACTGTTGTATCTACTTATGTATCGATTTAGAGTGATCACTCAAGTTCATATCACACTTACCATCAAAATCTTCACAACCATGGCCATGAGCTAAAAGCAAAAAATCAATAGCAGCTCTATTTTCTAATACTGCATGTTGTACAGAAGAGTAATCATCAGTTAATTCAGATAATACTTTGCTGGTATCACTAGCATACTATACCACCCAACAACTCAACTTCTTCAGGTTCCGATGTGCACGAGCGGCAGCTGCTCCCAGCAAAAAATAGAAGTAACAATCACCTGCCATTTGGACCAAAGGTTAACATCATCATCACATCCCTGCGCTAGTATTTGGGCCAGGCCTCGCTTCCACCGCACGCGATGGGTACTGTTCGGGTGTGCGTGAGGCATAGCTAAGCTCAGTTGGCCAATGGTGCAAGGCCCTCCAATGGGACGGGACGGTATACCTGACCACGCCCAATCTCCGCAAATTAAAAAGTACCCTTATGGTAATTTCCTAGGAAGCTGTGTCCCAGGCAATGGGTTAGTAGCACCACGGAGGGTGTAGTTGCACCACTGGCTGAAATTGCCCATTGGGAAAACATTGGTAGTAACGCATTGTCTCCTCATGACTTCTGTGCAATCAGTGGACAAGCTACTCATCCAGAGACAATAAGTGGCATTTAGAGAGTCTGTAAGGCTTAATTCTTGGGGATTGGGCCCAGCGGGCAGACGACTAACCCAAGTGTCGTAGTCACTTAAGCACGCAACTAGACTGGCCTTGGTGGAACATAGACTCTCGGTGTGAAATTGCTGCTTGAAACATTGGGCACGTCTCTTCAGAGGCTGGCACACCAACTAAATACGTAACAAAAGGCGATTGGGTGTTTGGTTTTTTTGTTTGTTTGTTTTTTTCTTTGTTTTGGTTTTTTTTTGTTGATCGCTAGACTGGCACAAAAGGAAGTGGTGTTAACCTGACGCACAAGGGTAACCCAGACATTCTGTCAAGGGTCGAAGTTCATGAAGGCAAAACAATCAAAGTTTAAAATGACAATGAAACCTATGATGGAGTCAATACGGCAGTTTCTATCTTTGAACATGTTGAGCACTTAATACGGCTGTCTCTGCTCTTGAGCTTATGCTTTCAAATTCGGCGGAGCAGGTGCTGGCTGAGTCCGCTTGCTGGAAACCTACAAGGTACCTGTAAGGGTGGAAACACACATGACTTTTGCCTAAATATTTAACCTCTGCTGGTCCTTGCCATATACCCGTGGTGGGGTCTCTGTAGGTCACATACAGTGGGGCTTCTGAAGGGTCAGCTTGTTGGGCTATTGTCCCATGAATATATGCTGGCGCTAACTTTTGGTCCCCGAATACACACAGATAATTCAAGACAAATAGAGTCTTTGAATAATCGCTCCTGTGGGTCTTGTAAATCTGTGAATTTCGTCAGGTAGTCTTTTAATGTTTGATTTGCCCTCTCTACTATAGCTTGACCTGTTGGCGAGCGGGGAATGCCTGTAATGTGCTTGATTCCCCACTGTTGAAAAAATCGAGCTAACTTGCTGCTAGTATATGCCGGTCCATTATCAGTCTTTATCTGCTCCGGCACACCCATGACGGCGAAACAAAGGATGAGATGTCGCATCACTTGCAACGCTTTCTCACCAGACTGAGCTGTAGCCCAGATAAAATGACTATAAGTATCAATAGTAACATGAACATGTTTAAGCCTTCCAGATTCTGGTGCATGAGTGACATCCATTTGCCATCTTTCATTTGGACCAAGATCTCGGGGATTAACTCTGAGGCCGAGACCAAGTCCCTTTTGGTTACACTGTGGGCAGGCTTTTACAATGCCTCTGGCCTCATCCATGGAAATCTGGAAGTGACGATGGGGTCCTCTGGCGTTCTGGTGGAAGGTAGCATGCGCATTCCTTGCCTTAGTAAATTCGTCCATGGGTACGGATAGCGAAACCAATCTGTCTGTTCGGGCATTGCCTTCTCCTAGGCCGTCAGACCATTGGCGACTCCGAATATGAAAGATAGGATAAGGTTGATCTCTCTGTTGGATGACAGTCAGCAGCTGACGAAATAAGTCATTTAATCGCCAGTTTGTGACGTCTTTGAGATATGCGTCCTCAATGCGCTGTACAACTCCCACAGCATATAGGGAATCTGAGACAACATTAAGACGTACATTCAGCCAACGTGAAAAGGCGCAAACAATGGCTGCCAACTCTAGAGTCTGTAGGGTATCGTCCTCTTGTGAGGACAGGAGTTCATGGCAACATTGCTCCTTATCTTGCCAAGTCACTGCGGCTCGTTGTGAACATTTTCCTGCATCGGTAAAAACCGCTAGTGCATCTTGAAGGGGTTCCTCAGATCGTTTTGGAACAGGAATCCATTCATGCAGGGACATCCACTTTAACACAGTAGATCGCAACGGAGAGAGATCAATGGCTTGCGGTGCTTCTAGGAAACTTGACTGTAGGTCTGGAGAGTGCTGCAAATACCAGTCCAACTCTCCTTGCTTCATTGGAAGATAAATTTTGCTAGGTTCATCTCCAGTAATTTGTATAATACGGGTTCGGCCTTTACAAATTAGAAGGGCCAATACCTCAATCTTTGTTTGGATTGTAGTTTTTGGCTGTAGTGGTCCGAAGATGCATTCTAACACACGAATATCAGCAGACCTAGTCTCCCCCTTTTTCTTTTTGGACTGCGTGAGAGCTCCGAGTAAATGTTGTTTACCCGTAAGGATGGTTAGGTCTATGGGTAAGTTTACATCACGGCGATCCACGGAGCGCTGAGATATTGTCAGGCCAATTTCAGTTATGGCCTGTTGTTGAGCTGTTGAAAGAGTAACAGGGGAGGCAGGATCGGTGCCTTTAAGAAGTGGTCGTAACGGTTCTAGGTGATCGTTTGTTATACCGATCACAGGGTGTAACCATTGAACATCACCTAAGAATCGTTGTACATCATGTAAGGTGTTAAGAGTCAAATGGAGAGCAGCTTTTTGAGGTCTAACTTGTGACTCAGTAATACGCCATCCTAGGTACTTCCATGGTGGCGTACGTTGTATCTTTTCAGCTGCTATTTGGAATCCCTGGTGACTTAGCTGTTGTGTTAAAAAATGTTCCTGCTGCTCAGTAAACGGGTCTTGTTGTGCTATTAGGATGTCATCCATGTAATGATAAATTAAGGCATCTGGCCATGCTTGCCGTACTGGCAATAATGCTGCATCTACAAACAGTTGACACAAAATTGGGCTGTTTTCTATACCCTGTGGGAGCACTGCGCACTCAAATCGTGAAGCAGGGGCTTCTCTGTTAAGGGCTGGGAGTGTAAATGCCAATTGCTTTGTGTCTTGTGGGTGTATGTGTATGATGAAGAAGCAGTCTTTTAGGTCTACTATAAGTAGATGCCAACGCTCTGGAAGCATAGCGGGGTTAGGCGTTCCGGGCTGAAAAGCTCCCATTGCTTCCATCTGGGAATTAACTGCACATAAATCATGTAGTAAATGGTACCTCCCAGACTTCTTTTTAATTACAAAGATTGAAGTATTCCAAGGGCTAGTTGACGGTTGTATATGCCCTTGCTCTAGCTGTTCTTGTACTAAGATGTGTGCTTGTCTGAGGCTTTCTCGCTTCAGCGGCCACTGCTCGATCCATATTGGCTGTGATGATAACCATGTCAATGGGATCGGGAAAGCCCAAGGAGTGACTGCCAATAAAAATGGTCTCTTGTGATCAGGCGTGCTCCGATCTGACTTAGTATGTCTCGACCAACAAGGGCTTGCACGTTTGTGGGCATGATGGTGATGAATCGAAGAAACGGCTGCTGCATCAGTTAATTGTCGTGTCAGGACTAGCTGGGCAATTCGAGTTCCTTTTAGAATTACCATAGGTGGTGTCCAAGTCATAGCTACAATACAAATTTTTCTAGTATAGTCACTGTCTATTACTCCTGGCAAGACAAACAAACCCTGAAGTCCAGCAGACAATCGTCGTAATAAAAGGGGTCCACATGGTTTTTCTTGACATTTCACTGGATTGGTGATACCCGTAGGGATCTTTTGGGGCTTGATGTCATTGGGAGTCACATCTACTGCGGTTGCCAGGTCCAGCCCGAGGCTTCCACTGGTTGCTGGTTGGAGGGAGGTGGGTTGTTGGGAAACTGTCTGGAAGAAAACAGACATGTGAGCAATCCTGACTCTTTAGCTTTAGGCCTTAAGACCCAGTTGCAAGGTTACTGAAAGATGAGCTGTGGGAAAAAGATAAGGGAGCTGGCAGTAGAAAAGAAGAATAACAGGATAATGAGGTAGCCAGCAGAAGTTCTGTGAGAACAGAATTTGTGTCCAAGATATAGCCACCTGCAAGATATCGTTATATAAACAAAGGCTCTATATAAAGCGAGTGTCCACTGTTAATAAACGACTTCACTTTAACCATATTGGTGACTGCGTGTCGTCCTTCAAGCCTCCGCGGATTTTTTCCTACATTTGGCGCCCGAACAGGGACCCTCTCGCTGTTGCTTCCAGGAGCGATGAAGACAGCTGGAATGAGAGGGTAGCGAGAAAGCCGACCGAAGGAACGGTGCGGCAGGAGCGGAGAAGCCAGTCGAAAGGAGACTGCTGCCCCGGCGGTCTATGTAGCTGGTGCCCGGCTACGGAACGAAAGAGGTACCTCGAAATTGAAGAATCTTGCCAAGAAAAAGGTGAGCAGCTGGGGAGGAGATGGGGTCTACACTCTCTAAAGAAGAAGAGGCAGTAGTTAAGCTCCTCCAATGTATTCTCTCTAAGAGAGGTTTATCACACAAAGGCAGGACCTTACGTGAATTACTGAAATGGGCACAGGATAGAGACTTGATCCCCTCGATGGGTACCGTTTTAGAGTTACCTACTTGGGAAGCCATAGGTACTGCCCTATGGGATAAAATTAGCGATGGAGATAAGGAGGCTGTACGCTTAGCGACACTCTGGAAATTGATTAGAGAAACTTTAAAAGAGATGGAAAGTGAAAGAGCGGCAGCCGCTTCTGCTTTCCCTGCATTGACTCCAGAAAAGACTAGTAAAAGTAAAACTACTAGGACTGGTTGCTCGGCTGCTGCGGCTCCTGTTAGTGATATGCCGTCGGCGCCTCCGATGAATCCTTTTGCCAGTAGCCCGCTGCCGCCCTTACCGGGGTTTTTTGGCACCAGAACAACGCGCGGACAGCTGGAATATGTGGGTGCACAAGAAAGCACATCTGAAGAACCCGACTTGCCTCCCCCTCCGAGCGAGAATGAGTTAAGAGAGCTTCATTTAAATAATGAGTCTGGTATCTTAAGTGAAGCTCAGTGTCCTAATCGATCAGAAGCCTTACAGAGCGCAGAATGTCCACCATTGTCGGGTACGCCTCTTATCAGCCCAGAACGAGAAGGATCTGTTGAAACGTTGTTGAACAGCCTTATTCAAAAACTGGGGGATCTTACAGTTAAACCAGCAGAGGAGCGTTCGGGTTCAGAATCTTCGGCCTTGGTACCGCTTAATTCTTCACAGACTCCTCCGTCTGCGGAAGCAATTATTCCACCTAATTTGCGGAATCCGGTTCCTGACCCTCCAGGAGAATCAGGATCTGGACAAAGATGGAGAGGAGTCATACGTGATGCAATAATAGAGGGCCAGTTTGTACCTAATTTGTCGGCGTTCCCTGTGTCGGTGCAAGCGGATGGGTCACGGAAATGGGACCCTTTCGATTGGAAAATATTAGAAAAAACTAGAGCAGCAATAAATCAAAATGGCATTAGGTCTCCCATAGTGCAACAAATGTTGAAATACATTTTTACAGCTGATTTGTTGATACCGCAAGATATAGTTCAATTAACTGAGATTTTGCTTTCCCCCTCCCAATTACTATTGTTTTCTAGGGAATGGCAGAGATTATGCAGTCATGAGGCATCTCAACCATGGCAACAGAACGACCCTTTGTATGGTATTCAGGTGCCAATGCTAATGGGTCAAGGTCCTTTTGCTGATGGTACTTTGCAAACCCGATTTGCGCCACAGGTGTTGCAATTAACACAAAGACTTGCTTTGCAGGCACTTACGTCGCTTCAAGAACCAGGTCGATCGCACGCCTTTTCTCATGTTAAACAGGGTTTAAATGAGTCTTTTCCTGATTTTGTTGATAAGCTGTTCAGGGCAATCCAAGATCATCCTGATTTGGATGAAGATTATAAACAGCGCATGTTTAAGGTTTTAGCTTTTGATAATGTGAATGACAAAACAAGACGAATTTTAGGACCGTTGCCTCGGACAGCTGAGGTTGCAGATATGATTGAGCTCGTGGAGCGCACTCGGGAATCGGAAAAAGCCGCCTACGTGGCTGCTGCATTAAAAGGTATGGTGCCAACAGCACCAAAAGGCAAGTCACCGAAAGGTGTAAAATGTTTTAATTGTGGTAAAGCGGGTCATTCTAAAGCGCAATGCAGAGTTGCAGGACCCAAACAGAAATGGTGTTCCAATTGCAATAGGAATAATCATAATACATTTGAGTGCCGGCAATCGGGAAACCGGCTGCCGAGCGCGAACTACCCGCGCGCCAAGACACAAATTCAGGGAGCATGGTCCGCTGGTCAGGGAGTTCGGGGACCCCAGGGAGCTCAGGGATACCAGGGAGCTCAGGAGCCCTGGACACCGTCAGCTCCGCCACTCACGGGAGCGCCGGCGTTGACGTGGAAACCGCAGTAGATGTAACATTGTTAAATACTGACGTACATTTAGTGGAATCGAATATTCAGGGACCCTTGGGGCATAATTTGTGTGCTTTACTTTTAGGACGGTCATCTACATCTAGACAGGGTATTTTTGTAGTCCCTGGTGTTATCGATGCTGACTCTACTGGATTAGTAAAAATCATGGTTTATACTATTACTCCACCGGTATCCATTCCAAAAGGCAGTAGAATTGCGCAATTAGTACCATTTTTGTCACAGGTACCGTGTAAAGGTGAAAGGGACAGAGGAAGTGGAGGTTTTGGCTCCACTGGAGTACCACAAGTTTATTTTGCTATGGATATTATGAAAGGAAAACCTGAGGTAGAGGTACTTATTAGATCTAAATGGAATGAGACTATTAAATTGAACATGATGATTGATACAGGAGCAGATGTTACAATAATTTCTCAGCAGCATTGGCCTTTAACGTGGCCCACCATACCATCTCCAGCAGGGATTATGGGTGTAGGAGGAATGCAAACGACTAGAGTTAGTAAAGATCCAGTTGCTTTACAATTTACTGATGGGTCACAAGCCTCAGTGAGACCCTATGTTATGCATGTACCTATTATGTTAATAGGGAGAGACGCTCTCAGTCAATTGAATGCTAGACTTGTAACACAGCCTTTTTAGTAGCGGCCACTGAAGGGCAGCCGATCCTAAAAATCAGGTGGTCTACTGACGATCCTGTCTGGATAGATCAGTGGCCGCTAACTAAAGATCGGCTGCAGCATGTAAAGGAATTGGTACAAGAACAACTTATAGCTGGGCATATTGTACCGTCTACATCACCATGGAATACACCTGTATTTACAATTCCTAAAAAATCTGGAAAGTGGCGTTTATTGCATGATTTGCGTGCCATCAATGCGATCATGGAAACTATGGGAGCATTACAGCCAGGACTACCATCTCCAGTAATGATACCAGAAAATTGGGATCTGTTGGTAATAGATTTAAAAGATTGTTTCTTTACAATTCCTTTGCATCCAGAAGATGCTGAGCGATTTGCCTTTTCAGTCCCTTCTGTTAATAAGGCTGAGCCAGCACAAAGATATCATTGGGTCGTATTACCACAGGGAATGAAGAACTCCCCGACAATGTGTCAAATTTATGTTGCTTGGGCTCTGCAGCCTTTACGATCACAGTTTCCTGAGTTGATTATCTATCATTATATGGATGACATTTTGATTGCAGGAAGGTCACTCAATTACAATGATGTTTTAGCTCGGGTGACGATGACTGTAGAACAACGTGGTTTACAAATTGCTCCAGAAAAGGTACAAAAGCATGAGCCTTGGAAATATCTGGGGTGGACAATCACAGGGAGTGCAGTGCGGCCACAGAAGGTTGCCCTTAAAACAGAAATTACTACGTTAAGTGATGTACAGAAACTCGTGGGTGATATCCAATGGGTGAGATCACTTTGCGGGATTACTAATGATGATTTACAGCCTTTGATTGATCTTTTGGGTACCACATCTAATGTAACTGACAGAAGAGAGTTACAACCAATACACCAGAGGGCATTGGCTGTTATTCAGGAGAAAATTTTGACGTGTCATGCATCTCGCTTTGTAGAAGAGTTGCCGATAACATTAATGATAATAAATTCAGGGCAGGATAGAGTTCATCCCTTTGGGTTATTAGTTCAATGGGATGAAACGAAAAAACAAGCTTTAAGAATTTTAGAATGGATTTTTTTGTCAATCCGCTTACGCAAAACAATTACAACGAGGGTTGCGGTCTTATCTCAAATTGTTATAAAAGGCAGAGCGCGGTGTCAAGACATCGCTGGAACAGACCCAGATCAGATCATTTTGCCCCTTATGCAGGACTATTTGATTTGGTTGTTGCGAACTTCAACAGACCTACAAATAGCCTTGGCACAGTTTGGTGGGGACATAACGAATTCTTACCCCTCGTATCGCTTGTTACCACTTTTGTCTGACATGCAGTGGGAGTCATGTAGTTTTTTGTCTGAAAATCCGGTGGACGGTGCAACAGTCTTTACAGATGCCGGGAAAAAATCCCATAAAGCTGTTGTTACCTGGGAGGAGACGCCTGGACAATGGAAAGAACATTTAATCCAAGGGAAGTCATTTGATTCTTTGCAAACCCTTGAACTTACTGCTGTTGTTTGGGTTTTCGAAACTTGGAACAACACTCCTGTCAATATAGTCTCTGACTCACTTTATGTAGTAGGTATTGTCTTGAGGATGTATCATGCAATTTTGAAGGAAATTTCGAATAAGCATTTGTATTTGTTATTGCAGAAGCTACTGAGACTCTTAGCAGAGAGAGAACATTCTTACTTTATTACTCATATCCGGAGTCATCTTAGTGATCGAGGGTTGGCTATCGGTAATAATCGAGCTGACCATTTGGTTGCACCAGCATGGACTGGTCCTTCTGTTGATATTTTTGCACAAGCTCGACAGTCTCATGCCTTTTTTCATCAATCTGCTAAGATGTTAGCGAGGCAATTTCACTTACCTCTGGGGGATGCCCAGGGAATTGTGAAATCTTGCCCTGATTGCCAAAAACTTGATCTTGGTATTGGGATGGGAGTCAATCCTAAAGGCTTGAAGTCTCTGGAACTGTGGCAAATGGATGTCACTCATGTACAGCAGTTTGGACGTTTAAAATATGTACACGTAGTTATAGATACCTTTTCTATGGCCATTTGGGCCTCTGCACAGACTGGTGAGGCAACAAAACATGTTACCAGACATCTATATGTATCCTTTGCTGGTTTAGGAGTACCTCAGTCCATCAAGACGGATAATGGCCCTGCTTATTCTTCTGCTCGGTTTCGTCAGTTTTGTGGACGATGGGGCATCCGACATGTTACTGGTATCCCTCATAACCCTACAGGCCAGGCAATAGTGGAACGTTGCCATTCAGTATTAAAGGCTCTCCTTGAAAAACAAAAACGGGGGGAGGAAGGGAGTCCTCCGCAGGACCGGTTAAGTAAGGCTGTATATGTCATGAATTATTTGCGCTTTACAGGAGATCGTACAGAGCCTCCGATATTAATACATCAAAAGGCTTTAGCAGACTCTGAAGCTTCGGAACCTTCCCAAACAATTTTGGTGGAATTCAAGAATGTGAACACTGGAAAATGGGAAGGGCCGGCAGAGGTGAAACTAACTGGTCGAGGTTATATGTGTTTACTTACAGGTACCGGAGTGCGTTGGGTACCGGCCAGATGGGTTCGTCCATGGAAACAAATGCCTCCAAATGCGAAAATGCGAACTCATAGTGATGCTGTTTGTGATATGAGTTTTGGTTTGGGAAATTGTACCACTTCTTTTAATTTTAGGCTAACTTCACTAGATTTTATGAGAATGAGTATGCCTTTTCAGAGGCCGAGAGTTGCGGCGGAGAGTGAGAGCTGCTCCTGGTACAGAGAGCACACCCACTCCTGCCTCTGCAGCCGCTTCTCGCCCCCCCTCACACAAGGGCATAGCTCAGATATGGCCAGTGAGCATTGCCAGCTGCTGTTTCTACTCCCACAGACACTGCTGCTGCTCAGAGAATGAGCCCTGCTGCAGACACCATAAAAAAAAAAAAAAAAAAAAAAAAAAAGGAGGGGGGAATGGGGGGGGGGGGGGGAAGAGTGTGCCTTTGCTGTTTAAAGGCTTAGAATTCTGTCTCTAAACAATTTTATTAGGCCTTTTTGGGCCTCAATTTGGCAACCATGAAGGAAACCAGGACTCCACTGTGCCGTGACCCGGGAGGGGTCTGAGGACGCTTTTGGGGCCCCCCGACCAATTTTTGTCGGATAAGCCTCCTCTACCCTCTTGGTTCTATGCGCCAGTGGACGCCAGACCTTCCTCATAATAAAAAGGTATTTAAGTCCTTCCCTTGCAGTGTGAAATGTGCTTTTCATATTGTATTGATAATAGGTTCTTGTTAATGTTGTAATTCATGTGATCGTTTATATGTTGATTATGGGATCCCTTGTCTATGTGTTGATTGTTGATTGTGCTATTCTGTTGCACTGCTAAGTAGATGAACTGAACTTCTGGTATTTTAACACAGATGCTAAAAGATGTTGATAGTGTCAGACATGCAGTTTTATAATATCATGCTGCCATTGACTTTTTATTATTAGCTTTTAGGTTATGTTTGTGAAGACTTTGATGGAGTGTATTTGCATGAATTTATCTGATCATTCAGAGTCAATTCACAACCAAAAACAATTGATTAAGATAACATGAAAAATTAACTGTTGCATATATTGGGTTAAATGAATGGTTAAATCACTTAAGGATATAGGGATAGCTTAGAGGTTTAATTAGACAAGGTTTATCAATTATATTTGTTATTATTGGTTTTGATGCTTTCGTATTATTAGTATGTTGTTTATGGCAATGTATTATTAGCATGTTATTTCACGTGATGAAGTAAGTCAGGCTTGCTCAAAAACAAAAAGGGGGATATGTTGGGAAACTGTCTGGAAGAAAACAGACATGTGAGCAATCCTGACTCTTTAGCTTTAGGTCTTAAGACCCAGTTGCAAGGTTACTGAAAGATGAGCTATGGGAAAAAGATAAGGGAGCTGGCAGTAGAAAAGAAGAATAACAGGATAATGAGGTAGCCAGCAGAAGTTCTGTGAGAACAGAATTTGTGTCCAAGATATAGCCACCTGCAAGATATCGTTATATAAACAAAGGTTCTATATAAAGCGAGTGTCCACTGTTAATAAACGACTTCACTTTAACCATATTGGTGACTGCGTGTCGTCCTTCAAGCCTCCGCGGATTTTTTCCTACAGTGGGTGGCTGGAGTTGTTGTTGAAGGGAAGTGGAAACTGGCTCGTTGTCGAAGGGAGGCAGGGATGGCTGGTTGCTGAAAGGAAGTGCGGGTGGATGGTTGCTGGAGGTAGGTGGGGGTAGCTGATTGTTGGAAGGGAGTGGAAGTGGCTGGTTGCTGTTGTTCGAAGGGGTCCACACTAGAGCCGCAGTTGGGGTCTTTGTGCCGTGGCTCCTCGCACTCCTCGATCCATTTCCCTGGTATCTGCAGACTTCGGTAGCATGAGTGTTCGTATTACAGTGTTGACACCAGACTGTGGCTTTGTGGCAATGCCTTCGAAGATGTCCAGTGTGTCCACAGCGAAAACATTTGTCGGTTGATCATTGCGGCTGTCTGGTGTCGGCAGGACGTAACGGGGCTAAGGCTGCTAAGGCTTGGTGCTGGATTGTGAGAGCTTGCTGGTGGGCTTGCTGTTGGGCTAAAAAGGCTTGTTGTTGGGCTGCAAGAGCTTGCTGCTGGGCTTGCACCATACCTTTCCCTACATCTTGTATTGCCTCAATTAACATTGCCTGAGTCCCTACTGGTACTCTAGGTAACTGTTCCAGCATCTCCTCAATTGATGCTTCTGATGGCATGGAGGAAATTATATTTTTCGTGGGAGTATTGCTATTGTCTAGGATACACTGACGGAGCAATATGGTTTTCATTTGATCTGGTACACAAGTCTGGTTGATGGCATCAGTGAGTTTATCTACAAACTGTGAGAACGGCTCATCTGTGCCTTGCTTAATTGACATATGAGATGGGACAACGGGTGTAGTTCTAACTTTACTCATAGCTTCTCTCGCAAATCTCATGAACTCTCTTATTATATGTGGGCCTAATCTTGCTGGTGCCTCAAAATTAGCATATAGTCCACAACCCATAAATTGATTTATTGTTATCCCATACAGGGGGTCATTTTGTTCTCTAGAAATGTTTACGAATCTGTGACATAATGTTTGCCAGTGGGCTCGCCATAACAGTAAAGGTGATTGAGTCATGATCATTCTCATAATTCCTTTTATATCTTCTGGGAGCAACAGTCCTGAGCCCCAGATATAACTTATCATTTGCTTAACTGGTTCACCATGCAACTCGCATTCATTTACAGTAGCTCTTAATTGTGTTAGCAATTTCTAATTTAAAGAGTGATACTCCAACTCCACATTTCCGTGATTAGCTTTTGTATATATTGAAACAGGAAAGGATCTCAACAGATCAATTCCTGTGGGAAAAGGAGAGCAGGCCAAGTTGTTTGTGTGAATTTATCTAATGTAGAATTAGAACTAGTGATCATAACCGGTAGAAAAGACCAGGCAAAGCAGTCCAAACTCGTAATTTTCCACTGTTTCAGTTAGGAGCAAAACAGCTTTCCACTGTCACAGCGAAAAGCAAAACAAGGCCTAACGAAGCTAGCTTTCTCCCTGAGAAATAATTGGGAGTGTAAATCTCGTTTTAGATCAAGGCACCGCCAAGGCCAGGGAGGTGCCAGTTTGGCCCCGAAAGCATGTAAACATCTGCACAAGGAGAACATAAAGATGCCACAACCAGCAGATAAGAGGAAAGTTATGGCTGGGGCCCGATATCCATAGAACAACATGGAGCCACCTGGAATCCAGGGAGATAGAAGTTTAACCCTAAGAGGGACATATCCCCGAGAGAACAACTCTGCCCAGACTCCACCTGGTTCCGCCCAGACTCCACCCGGTTCCGCCCAGACTCCACCTGGTTCCGCCTAGACTCCACCTGGTTCCGCCCAGACTCCGCCTGTTATGAATATTATAATTACCTGTCGTGATCTTATGAATATGCATGAAAGGCTGTATAAATACCCTAACCCTACCCCCCCCTGGGTTGGAACTCTCTGTCCAGCGTGAGCTGGGAGTTCCCCGGATCCGTGAATAAATACCTTTGCTGTTTAAAGACTCAAAACTTTGTCTCTAAACAGTTTATTCGGCCTTTTTGGCTTCATTTTTGGCGACCCAGATGGGACAAGGGCTCCATCGTGCCGAGACCCGGGGGGGGCTCGGGGACGCTTTTGGGGCCCCCTGACGAATTTTCCGTCGGAAAAGCCTCCCTACCCCCTTGGTTCTACGCGCCGATGGACACCAGACCTTCCTCATACTGAAAAGGTATTTATATTTGCTTAGGTTTTTAAAAGCCTTTGGGAAAAGGTGGGGGGGGGGTTTGAGTCCCCTAGGATTTATAGGGACGCGGGGGGACGCCCCCAGGCTGGCAGGTTCGAGTCCGGTTCAGCTCTGAGATCGTCCCTCTCCGGGGTTCGAGTCCCCAGGAGAATGGTTTGGTATTGATAACAGGCTTTGTTAATGCTGTGATCGTTGATTCTGGATTGTACTATTTTGTTGTGCTATTTTGTTGTGCTATTTTGTTGTGCTATTTGGTTGTGCTATTTGGTTGTGCTATTTGGTTGTGCTATTTAGTTGTGCTATTTGATTGTGCTATTTGGTTGTGCTATTTGATTGTGCTATTTTGTGTGCTGTTTTGGCTGTGCTGTTTTGGTTGCACCGCTCTTAGGTAAATTAAGGGTTTTGAAGGTTTGCTGCACCACTCTTAGGTAAACTAAGTGTTTCGAGGGTTCGTTGCGCCGCTCTTAGGTAAATTAAGGGTTTTGAGGGTTTGTTGCACCACTCTTAGGTAAACTAAGTGTTTCGAGGGTTCGTTGTGCCGCTTTTAGGAAAATTAAGGGTTTTGAGTGTCTGTTGCGCCGCCTTTAGGGAAATTAAGTGTTTTAAGTGGTTGTGTGTCCCTACCGAAGAAAACATCCATAGCTTCATCTTCGGGGGGGGGGGCATACCGGGGTCCTTTGCTGCGGCCACGGCGAGTATTTGTGGGTTTTAACACTCCTTGTGACCGTAGGCGGTAAAGCGACGTATAAGGTCTTTGTGTAAAACCATACCTAGGCAAAGTTCTGACTGAAAGTGTGTATGTGTGCATGAGAGGGAGTAACTGAGACGCAATATAATTGCGGAGCGAGTGCGGAGTCCCGATTTGCGTTTCCGTGTCACCCACGAGGGGGCCGGCCAGAGACGGACGAAGCGATTGGTGTGAATGTGGGTTGTTAAAACAGAATAAGCGCTTGAATGCTAAAATAAGTTGAGTAAGGTGTTGAAATTGTAAGTTGCTGAGATCTGAATAGGGTTTGGTAATCCAGAGAGGGCCTCTATAGTTGCAGTGTCTTGAGCATACATAAAGGGGACCATGTTAAGCAGAGGAAGCAAGAATAGAGGCAGAAATGAAGACAAAAGCTCAAGCAGGAGAGGAAAGAGCTGAGGAGGGAAAAGAAACCCCAGAGACCGAGGGAAAGGAGGTCCCAGAGAGCTACATGATAGCCCCTCTTCGACAAATAATGCCTAGATTAGGAGAACAAGCACGGGTAAGAGTACCATTTACCATGAGCAACCTTAACAACTGGAGGGAGGAAGCGAAGAATTTCAGGACTGATCCAGAGGGGGTTGCTAGAAGGTTTGAATTAATCACAAAGAATTTAGACGTTGATTGGGAGGATATCGATCTGATGCTGTCGGAGTTAACAGAGACAGAAAAAGATCTTGTTCTAAGAACTGGAAGGGAACAGGCTGCAACCCTACGGGAGCCTGTGGATGTAGTGTTTCCAGCTAGTAATCCAAACTGGGATCCAAACCACCCTTGCCAATATGATTTATTGCTGCAATACAGAAGGTTAATTGCACAGAGCTTGCGGAGAGCAATACCGAAAGCAGTAAACTGGGGAGCCCTGTTTGAAGTCAGACAAGGGCCAAGCGAAACTCCATCAGATTTTTTGGACAGGCTTAGAAAGGCAATGAGACAATATACCCCTTTAGATCCGGCGTCGGATCTAGGTAAGCAACAACTGCTTGGGTTGCTGATGGGGCAGTGTTGTGCGGATATCAGGAAAAAGTTACAAAAGCTCGAGCATCCTGCTAATAAAGACCTGGAAGTTCTAATGAATGTAGCCTGGAAAGTGTACAATAATAGGGAAAAGACAGAAAGTAAGAAACTCGCTAGGGTTATTGCTGCAGTACAATCAACTCCGGGGTTCCCAGAAGCAAATGCTAGAGGTAGAGGGCGTGATTATTCCACGAGAGGGAGAGGAAACTTCCAGCAAAGCAGGACAGGCTCTAATCAGTGTTTCTATTGTCGGCAAACGGGGCACTGGCAACGAGATTGTCCCAAGCGTAATAAGGAACTGAAGGGGGCCTCCGCCGTCCCTGTTACGCATAATGATAATAACTGAGGGGGACCGGTGAGTCGTTCCCTAGCAGACCCACTGGTTAAAATAGAGCTAGGGGAAGGTAAAATGGAACTGGATTTCCTAATCGACACTGGAGCTACCTATTCAGTCTTAAATCAAGAATTAATACCAAAAACAGGTGAATTTGTGCATGTGGTGGGGGCGACGGGCCAACCAGAAAAGGCTTTCTTTTTGAAACCCCTTAAGTATAAGATTGGGAAACAGATGGGGATTCATCAATTCTTATATTTACCTAATTCTCCAAAGCCTCTACTAGGAAGAGACTTGTTGGAGAATTTAGGGGCAGTAATAAAATTTGATAAAGATAAATTTGAACTCCAGGTAAATGAAGACCAATTGATAGCAGCCCTGAGTCTAACTATCAGTTGTGCTAGACCAGAACCTGGTAATCATAGCATCGACCGAATCATAAACGGAACATATCTGGCAGTGTGGGCAACTGATATACCTGGAAAGTCAAAACTTGCCGCCCCCATCGTTATCGAATTAATACCTGGCGCTAAACCAGTGAACAGAAAACAATACCCCCTGAGATTAGAAGACAGGAGGGGAACTGAGCCATTAATAGAGAGGTTTTTAGAATTGGGACTATTAATAGAATGTGAATCAGATTTCAATACCCCAATATTACCAGTCAAAAAGCCAAATGGGACCTACAGACTGGTACAAGATTTGAGAGCAGTAAATGAGATTACTAAGACTTTGCACCCAGTGGTAGCCAATCCTTACACACTCTTGACAAAACTAAAAGATAATCTAATTTGGTTTACAGTGTTAGATCTGAAAGATGCATTCTTCTGCCTTACCTTAGCCTCAGAAAGCCAAAAGATTTTTGCCTTCGAATGGGAGTTTGTTGGTAAGGGAAGGAAAACACAACTAACCTGGATGGTGTTACCCCAAGGTTACAAGAATAGTCCTACAATATTTGGTAGGCAATTGGCCAGAGAATTGGAACAGTGGAAACGGCCACCAGGAGAGGGCACACTCCTGCAATATGTGGATGATTTACTGATAGCAACTGAAACAGAAGAACAATGTATTGAGTGGACTATCTCGTTGTTAAATTTCCTGGGTCTAAATGGTTATCGAGTCTCCCAACAGAAAGTACAGCTGGTGCAAGAAAAGGTGGTCTACCTAGGATATGAGATCTCTGGAGGACAGCGATCCCTAGGAACTACGAGGAAAGAAGCCATCTGCCAGATGCCCAGACCTGAAACGGTGAGAGACCTGCGAGCCTTCCTAGGAATGACAGGCTGGTGTCGCCTGTGGATATATCAGCACGGGATACATGCCAAACCTCTCTATGATTTGTTGAAAGAGTCTAAAAATATCCTAGTCTGGGCTCCTGAGGCAGAAACAGCTTTCAAAAGACTGAAACAAGAGCTGATGAAAGCTCCGGCATTAGGCCTTCCCGATGTAACGAAACCATTTTGGCTGTTCTCACATGAACGCCAGGGAATGGCCTTAGGAGTCCTTGCTCAACAACTGGGGCCATACAAAAGAGCTGTGGCTTACTTCTCTAAGCAACTAGACGAAGTAAGTAAAGGTTGGCCCATATGCTTGAGGGCAGTGGCTGCAGTGATCATAAACATAGAAGAGGCCAGAAAACTCACTATGGGCCAGAAAATGACTGTATTAGTCTCCCACACTGTATCCGCAGTGCTGGAGCAGAAAGGTGGCCATTGGCTGTCACCTTCTCGGTTCCTGAAGTACCAGGCAATCTTAGCTGAGTCAGATGACATAACCATTCAAGTGACTAACGTTGTCAACCCAGCATCATTCCTAGAAGGAAGGGTGTCAGCAGAGCCGATCGAGCATGACTGCCTAGGAACCATCGAGGCAGTGTACTCCAGTCGTCCGGATCTCCAAGAAGAACCACTCGAAGGGGCAGATGACTGGTTCTCGGATGGCAGTAGCTTCGTAAAGCAGGGAGTAAGGATGGCTGGCTACGCAGTAACTACAACAGAGCAGGTAATTGAATCGGGTCCTTTACCTGCAGGAACTTCGGCACAGAAGGCCGAACTAATAGCTCTTACCCGAGCCCTTGAATTAGCGAGAGGAAAGAGGATTAACATATGGACGGATTCTAAGTACGCCTTCTCCGTTGTGCATGCCCATGGGGCAATCTGGAAGGAGCGGGGACTGTTGACTACCCAGGGAAAACCCATAAAATATGCAGAAGAAATCCTACAGTTGCTGGAGGCTGTTCAGCTCCCTACCCAAGTGGCCATAATGCATTGCAAGGGACACCTGAAAGGTAACACCGTTCCAGAAAGGGGTAACAGAACAGCCGATGCAGAAGCTAAATTAGCTGCTGCAAGGGCCAAAGACCTAGTCTTGGCCCTGGTACCAGAAGAACTAGATACTAAGTTTGAGCCAGAGTACCAGGAATCGGACCATAAGTGGATACAAAGGAATAAAGGTAAGATTTTAGATAATGGATGGGGTCAGTTAGAAACTGGACAGCTAGTACTGCCAGAGAAGTTAATATGGCAATTTGTAAAAACAGAACATAGCAAGGCCCATTGGGGATTAGATCCCCTCTATCAGTATTTAAAAGCTAGAATAGCAGGGCCAAAGTTATTCACGGCAGTGAAACAGGTCACATCCCAATGTGAACGCTGTTTGAAAAATAATCCAAACACAGGAACAAGGGTACTCCAGGGGGTAATTGATAGAGGAAAATTCCCGGGGGAGGTGTGGCAAATTGATTTTTCTGAGCTCCCCAGGAAAGGGGGGTATAAGTACCTCTTGGTTATGACAGATACATTTTCTGGGTGGCCTGAAGCATTCCCATGCAGAACAAACAAAGAAAGAGAAGTAACTAAAGTCTTGTTCAATGAAATCATTCCGAGGTTTGGGGTGCCTAGGAGCATCTCCTCGGACAGGGGCTCGCACTTTTGTGCTAAAATTGTACGAGCAATAAGTAAGGCACTGCAGATCAAATGGCAATTGCACACGCCCTATAGACCTCAAGCTAGTGGGCAAGTAGAAAAGATGAATCATCTTATTAAACAGCAAATTGCAAAAATATGCCAAGAAACTAACTTGCAGTGGCACCAAGCCTTACCTATTGCTCTAATCAGACTAAGGGTAAAGCCTCGCTCAAAGGAAAAACTGAGCCCGTTTGAAATTTTATATGGGAGACCTTATGCAATGCAGCCTGTAACTAGTGAGGCTGTAGATCAAATAGGTAATCAATATGTGTATGATTATGTTATAGCTGTGGGAAAGTACTTTGATAAGAATGACGCGGTGGTGATGGGTCACCAACCTAAACAACCTGAGTGTAAACTGCATCCTTTTAATCCTGGTGATTGGGTATATGTGCAGAATCTTTCAGGGAAACCTCTGCAAGAAAAGTGGGAAGGACCCTTCCAAGTGTTGCTCACCACCTTCACTGCAGTTCGTATTAAAGAGCGACCCACCTGGATCCACTACTCCCGGGTCAAGCGGGCCCCTGAACATTGCCAAGAACACTCCTGAAGGGGCCTGACACTATGAACTTGGGATCCTTTGTGTTGGTACCTGGACTCCGGATAAGTATATGTATCCCATAATAACGACTGATCACAGATTTAGCATGTAAACGGTAAAATATGTGGCGGTGCATGTATTCAAACGTTATGCATTAATGTCTTTATCAATCATTGCCATGAGCACTAATTTTTATGCATGAAATTTTACTAGGTTTGTAGGCCGTTTGTTGATTGTTAGCATTACTAGATTATTTTGTTCCTGTAGCCACGATGTGATTAATTGAACCTAGATACACTTCATATCATAGCATAGCGAGTTTTCAAGTTGAATAATATTACCCCAGCGATGTGGAAATGTGGCCACTAACTCACACCCATTGGAACACTTCCTTGGAACTTGACGAAAGAATTCGTAAGTTCTAAGGAAAGGGGGGAAATGAAACAGGAAAGGATCTCAACAGATCAATTCCTGTGGGAAAAGGAGAGCAGGCCAAGTTGTTTGTGTGAATTTATCTAATGTAGAATTAGAACTAGTGATCATAACCGGTAGAAAAGACCAGGCAAAGCAGTCCAAACTCGTAATTTTCCACTGTTTCAGTTAGGAGCAAAACAGCTTTCCACTGTCACAGCGAAAAGCAAAACAAGGCCTAACGAAGCTAGCTTTCTCCCTGAGAAATAATTGGGAGTGTAAATCTCGTTTTAGATCAAGGCACCGCCAAGGCCAGGGAGGTGCCAGCTTGGCCCCGAAAGCATGTGAACATCTGCACAAGGAGAACATAAAGATGCCACAACCAGCAGATAAGAGGAAAGTTATGGCTGGGGCCCGATATCCATAGAACAACATGGAGCCACCTGGAATCCAGGGAGATAGAAGTTTAACCCTAAGAGGGACATATCCCCGAGAGAACAACTCTGCCCAGACTCCACCTGGTTCCGCCCAGACTCCACCCGGTTCCGCCCAGACTCCACCTGGTTCCGCCTAGACTCCACCTGGTTCCGCCCAGACTCCGCCTGTTATGAATATTATAATTACCTGTCGTGATCTTATGAATATGCATGAAAGGCTGTATAAATACCCTAACCCTACCCCCCCCTGGGTTGGAACTCTCTGTCCAGCGTGAGCTGGGAGTTCCCCGGATCCGTGAATAAATACCTTTGCTGTTTAAAGACTCAAAACTTTGTCTCTAAACAGTTTATTCGGCCTTTTTGGCTTCATATGATCGGGAAAACTTGTGGCAGGGTATCTAAAACTGAGGAAAAAATCATAATCTTTATTATTAAGGGCCTGCTCAAGCATTTGTGATCAATTAATCGTTAAGGTGCGGTAGTGCCGTGCAGCAGGCTTTTATTTCTGAAAAGCGGCTGCTTGCGACGGGGGGGGGGGGGGGGAGGGCTGGTCGGAGGAGGCAGAGCGGGGGGGGGGGGGGGGAGGGAGGGAGGGAGGGAGGGAGGGAGGGCTGGGAGGAGGAGGGAGAGGGGAGGGAGGAGGAGGGGTGCTGCGGGCTGGGAACGTCCCCGTCGGATGACGTACGGCGTAGGGGTGGGGCCGAAGGCGGGGCCCAATGGAGGTCGGGACCAGCCCTGGAGCCACCCTCGCCGGATGACGCGAGACATAGGGTTTCCGGACTCTGATTCAGTCCGCTTCCGGCTCTGCAAGTGGTCAGTTCCGTCCCGTCCGTTCATCCCGAGCCACATGGCTCAAGATGGCCGGCACAGGCCACATCAGGGGGAGGGGGGGGGGGGGCGGCAGCGGGTTGCGTCGGAACTTCACTGGAAATTTTAAGCAAGCTGTACAACTATTTCGTCTCCCGTTGGGGGAGAGGGGTCGTAATCAACTCCTAATTGATGCAAATCTGGTATCGGCTGCCCTTTTAAGGTTGCCGAAGCTACAGCGGCGATTTTCTTCTCTGTGTGATAACGGTGCAAGCAAGTAATCATTGTATGCCACGGTTTCATTAACTTACGAGCTGTCTTATCCTCTTCTATTACCTTATACCACAAAATATCTCCTAAGCTTTTCTATTCTTTCTCATCAAATAAGTTAGCAGGGTCAGTAAAAAACTGATATGTGCGGCCGTATGCTACAAACGCCGCCGGATCTTTTCTAAAATCCACATCTTTTATGGCACGTTTCTGTAAGAAACTAATAAAAAAGGTCTAGAATAGAATAGAAATATAGAAAGTCTAGGGCTACTTCGTTCTCTGTTTTCTGCGCGCTTAACTATCCCTTTATTATTTTGGTGCAGCCTTAATCCGAGCCTTTTATGGGCTTTTTGTGCGAGCCTTTTGTGGGCTTTTTACAACTTTTTATAACTAAGAACCGGTAGCCCGCCCCCAGCAGCAAACAAACTCGTTCATTTTTCTTTAAGTTGCGAATCACCTCTCTACGCCTGCGTCGAGAGGAATTTATTGCCATCCGAAACGTTGCTTTTTCGGTGCTTTCATGGAGCCCCGTTCCCAGCCAAGTTTTTGTGTTTTTTGTTTTGTTTTGTTTTTTGGTTTTTTTTTTTTTGGTTTCAGCGGTTTTACCTGCCGAGCTGTGATTGGTGCTATCGATGGTTCGGTCCTCCACCAGGCGTCCCAAGTGAAGATCGGTCTTCCGCAGGATTTGCCTGTTGATTTCGAAACTTTTCAGACTTTTTCAAGGCTCTTCAGACTTTCTAATTGTTCAGGACCTGTAGCACGGTTCGGGCGCCAGTTGCGGGAGCGGCAAAGAAAATGCGTGCAACCAATATGGTTGATAAACGAACTTCTGGTTTATTGCGCAGCAACTTTCGCTTATATAGTGCTTCCGTGACCACACCCCTGCCACCAACATAACTTTTTATTGGACACCCGGTGTGTTTACCTGTAGCACAGCGAATCCCTGGTGCAGGTAGCACCGGAGTATGGGCCGATCTAATTGGCCTCCCAAACATGGGGTTGGGCATAGTAAAGGGGTCGTACCTCCTATCTCTTCGAGAATATTCAGGAATATTCTCCAACATTCTCCAAACCTCTCTAGCATTCCACAACAAAACCTCATGATGAAGCTGCTGGGATCTGGTTGCTGACTGACCCATCTTAATTCGTTCCCTGTCCGCAGTCCTCGATTACCTTTTCTCAAGGATGAATATGTCTTTGTTCACCTTCATGTTCAGCTCATTGGGAGGTATCTTCCCAGAGTTACAGAAATCTCCCGAGTCCTTCACTTTCTCTTGAAAGCCTCACGTGGAGTACCATATGACAGAAGACATGAAGGTACGGACCCCAATTGCTGTGCACAATCAGAATCTGTTTATTGTGTGGTTTGTTACACTTATATAGTACCCTGATATCTATTGATTGATCTACAATTTGCACCTCAAAGTGCTCTCTCTACTCACATAAAGCCTTATCTATCCGTTCCCACCGAAGGCACCTGGTACCAGGACATAACATCGGCCACATGGCAAATTCCTGAAGTTTTTTACAGCTCTTTGTTCTTCTTCAGGGTCAGTGAATGCCAGGGAATCTGCAGCACTCCTCTATCCTACGCAGGCCTACTCCTCTGCTGTTCTCCTATATGCCATGACCCTGGGACCTGTCCAAACAGGACCAGAGATAAAGAATGTGCTCTACACTGCAGCAGGGGATGATGGTCTTACCTGGAGCCTCTGTCAGAAAACACCAACAGGTTATGTGAGGGCGGCATCCCCTAGGATTCTGGAGTCAGGGTTTTAGAGGCTTAGAAGCCAATTACACTTTGACAGAAAGGGAGATATTGGCTGTCTATGAAGGAGTTAGAGCTGCTTCAGAAGTTATTGACACTGAGGCACAGCTCCTCCTGGTACCACAAATACCAGTCCTATCCTGGATGTACAAGGGGAAGGTACCATCCACCCACCATGCCACTGATGCTACCTAGAGTAAGTGGAATGCCCTAATAACACAGAGAGGGCAAATAGGGAGCCCAAATTACTTGGGCATTGTGGAAGTTATCAGAAATTGGCCAGAGGGCACATCATTTGGGATGCCACCAGAAGAGGCAGTGACTCATGCCAAGGAAACACCCCCCCCTCATATAAAGTCTACTCAGATCAGGACAAACACTATGCTCTTTTCACTGATGGATTCTGTCACCTTGTAGGGAACCAGCAGAGATGGAAAGCTGCAGTATGGAGCCCTACTCGACAGGTTGCAGAAGTGAAGGAGGGAAAATTTGAATTGAGACAATTTGCAGAGGTCAAAACTATACAACTTGGCCTAAGAATTGCTGAGTGAGAGAAATGGCCAGTACTTTACCTGTACACTGATTCTTGGATGGCAGCTAATGCTTTATAGAATCATAGAATTGTCAGGGTTGGAAGGGACCTTTAAGATCAGCTAGGTCCAAGCCCCTGCCCTGGGCATGGACACCTCCCACTAGATCAGGTTGCTCAGAGGCTCATCTAGCCTGGCCATAAAAACTTCCAGGGATGGGGCTTCAACCACCTCCCTGGGCAACCTGTTCCAGTGTCTCACCACTCACGGTGAAGAACGTTTTCCTAATGTCTAATCTGAATCTACCTAACTCTAGTTTTAACCCATTTCCCCTAGTCCTACCACTACCCAAAATCCTAAAGAGTCCCTCACCAGCTTTCTTCTAGGCCACTTTAAGATACTGGAAGACCACAAATTTTTATTTTTATTTTTTTTTTAATGAATGATCAGGAGGCTGAACACCTCTACAACAAAGACAGGCTGAGGGAGCTGGGGTTGTTGTAAGGGACCAGATGGAGGAACCACCACAATCCCTCCACCACAATCCCTATTAGACTGGTCCGCAGGGATCAAGTGCCAATCCACCTTTGCAAACCCCTTAATGAATCACAGAATCACAGAAATATTGAGGCTTATGTGGTAGAAACAGGATTCCAAGTAGAATCAGAACCCTGAACTTCAGAAAGGCCAACTTTGCCCTCTTCAAACAACTGCTGGGGGAAATCCTATGGAACAGGGTACTAAAAGGTAAAGGAGCCCAAGATGGATGGTTAACATTCAAGGACCACTTCTTCTGAGCTCAAGACCAGTGAATCCAAATGGGAAGGAAATCAAGAAAGGGAACTAGGAGACCAGTATGGTTGAACAGGGAACTGGCTAGGTAAACTCAAATGGAAAAAGAGAACCTATAGATTGTGGAAGGAAGGGCTGGCCACTTGGGAGGAATATAAGACTGTTGTCTGAGAATGCAGAGAGGCAACTAGGAAAGCTAAAGCCTCCTTGGAATTAAACCTTGCAAGAGAGGTTAAGGAAAACAGGAAGGGCTTCTTCAAATACATAGTGGATAAAACTAACACTAGAAGCAATGTAGGCCCACTGCTGAATGAGGTGGGTGTCCTGGTGACAGAAGATACAAAGAAGGCAGGATTACTAAATACCTTCTTTGCCTTGGTGTATACTGCTGGAGGATGCCCTCAGAAGCCCCAAGCCCCTAAGGCTGCTGAGAAAGTCAGGGTAAAGGACGAGTTTGCATATCATTCTCTAGATGTAACTATGAACATCGAGCATTATCAGTCCTAGAAGCAGACACTGACTGAGAAGTGCAGCTACATAGAAGAGACTTAACTGAAAGTGAAATTATAAGAAAGAACATTGTTTCTATCCTGGCTCAAACCAGGACACCATCCTACATGGAACAGGTTTTATGTGTAGCTTCACTAGAGTGAAACACTCAAATGCTAGGAGATGCAGGAAATGAGTTTGTATTTACATATTCTTTGTGTGGATGTGTCTTTAAATGTGTTCACAATCCATAATTATATGATGGCTCAGTGTTTTTCCCCACAGTATTGCTGCCTCATTTAGTGCTGGATGAGAGAAAGTGCAGTTGTTCAGCCATGTTAATTCAATTTCTGGCCACTCCATTATTTAGTGCAAAGTATCCTAAGTCTATGCTGCACCCAGAATTACTGGCATCCATCACAGTGATATATCAGATTTCCATGAACAAAAATGGATTTATCTTGTGAGACAGGAAAATATTTTATTCCTATTTTTAATGTATGAAAGGAAGGCACTAACCAGAGGACAATTTGTGGAACAGACCCATTAATTCTGGGTACAAAACCAAATTGCTGAAGCTAAAATAGGTATAATTTTAGTGCTTTCCTAGATTAGGACTCTCATTATATTTTCTTTCTCATTGTCACAGGTTTACCCAACAACCAGGTGACAGATGCTCTCTGTTATGCTGTTCCTATTAAACCAGGACACTCGTCGTAGCCTCTACTTGCTGCTAAACACAAAGAGAACAGAGAAAACACCTTGTGTTTAAAAAGTATTATCATCCAAAGTGAATATTTTAAATATACTGTGTTTACAGTAACAGAAAGTAGGCAGATAGGGAATACTGATTACAACTTAATTTAAATAACAGTTTAAATTATTTTCTGAAACTTAATAAAGGCTGGGGATGAATTCTAGAATTGAATGGTCTACATTATTCCTTCCATTTAAATAGTTTACTTTTTCCCAATTCCCATGCTGACAAAAAGTTTATAAGCATGGTTTGGGGTCAGGTCTTCAGTTTTTGCCATAATTAAACACTTATATTTAGATGGTCTGGGGGTATGCCAGGCTGACACACCCAAATGAGTTCTGAAAGAATTAACTTACTTATCAGAAACCATTCACCCAGGATAGCACCACAGCCCTTGAGCTTGACTACCTAGCCTGAGAATCATACAGTGATTTGGGTCGGAAGGGACTTAAAAGATCATCTAGTTCCAAAACCCTGAATAGGCAGGGACACCTCCCACTAGACCAGGTTGCTCAAAGCCCCATCCAACCTGGCATGGAACACTTCCAGGAATGAGGCATCCACAACTTCCCTGGGCATCCTGTGACAGTGTCTCATCACCCTCACAGTAAAGAATTTCTTCCTAATGTCTAAACTAATGTACCCTTTTCCACTTTAATACCATTACCCTTGTCCTATCACTACATGCCCTTGTAAAAACTCCCTCTCCAGCTTTCCTGAAGGCCCCCTTCAGATATTGGAAGGCTGCTATAAGGTCTCCCTGGAGCCTTCTCTTCTCCAGGCTGAAAAACCTCAACTCTATCATCCTGTTCTCATAGTAGAGGTGTTCCAGTCCTCTGATCGTCTTTGCGGCCCTCCTCTGGACTTGCTCCAAGAGTGGCATGTCCTTCCTGGACACAGTACTCCAGGCGGGGTCTCGTGAGAGCAGAGTAGAGGTAGATAATCACCTTCCTAGACCTGCTGGCCACACTTCTTTTGATGCAGCCCAGGATACAGTTGGCTTTCTGGGCTGCAAGCAGACATTGTTGGCTCACATCAAGCTTCTCATCAAACAAAACCCCCCAAGTCCTTTTTGCCACAGCTGTTCTCAATCCATTCTCTGATCAACCTGTATTTGTGCTTGAGATTGCTCTGAACCAGGTGTCTTTTAGGTTGCTTTTTAAAATGAGTTCCATTGTCTGACTCAGTCCTCTTTGGAGTACTATGCCACCACAACACTTGCCTTTCCATGGCCCAGAAAAGTATTACAGGCAGATGGCATGAGGCACAGGATACGTTTCCAGCCACCCAGTGCTTGATTCCACTGTTGTAAGCGCATAGTATTTACCCTGGTGAGTTTGACAGAGTCAATCTGCCAGGTTTCTTCATACTTGTATTTATACCAACATCCCCCGTACCACAAAGGTTTTAACCATCTGTCTTGTTTGATTGCTGCATGTATGTCACAATTGTGGATAAACTGCGCAATAGCATCTAAAGTTAAATCCATGCCTTGCTTATGGGCCTGTCAGTATGTTGCATCTTGTTCTTGGTGACTTGAAGTGTCATGGGCCCACCAAGCTAAAAACAGTTCACCTCTGTGCTCCCAGTGCAAATCCATTTGGAACACTTCAGCTGCCTGGTCCACCTGATGGTTGTTTGGTGTTCTGCATTGGCCCAGCTCTTAGGTATGTGGGAATCTACATGACACACCTTTACCATTAATGTCTCTAGCTGGGGAGTGATATTTTGCCACATGGTGGCAGCCCAAATAGTCTTCCTCCTGTGCTGCCAGTTGTCCCATTTCCATGCTTTTAGCAACCTCCACAAGGCATTGGCTGCAATCCATGAATCAGCATAGAGGTGAAGTACTGGCCACTTTTCTCATTCAGCAACGTCCAGGGCCACCTGGATGGCTTTCACCTCTGCAAATCACCTTGATTCACTTTCTCCCTCAGCCACCTCTGCAACTTGTCATGTAGGACTCAAAACATCAGCTTTCCACCTTCCAATTCCTACAAGATGGCAGGATCCATCAGCAAAAAGAGTAAATTGCTTCTCATGATCTGAGAGTTCATTATATGGGAGGGCTTCTTCAGTACAGGTCCTCATCTGGTGGCATTCCAAAATCTTTATCCTCTGGCCAGTTTGTAATAACCTACATGATTCCTGGGTGATTAGGGCTCCCTATTCAAGCACGCTGTGTTATCACAGCAATCCACTTACTCCAGCTGTCATCAGTGGCATAGTGTGTAGAAGAGATCCTCCCCTTAAACATCCAGCCCAAAACTGGCAGTTAGGGGGTGCTGGGAGGAGCGGTGCCTCTGCACCAACCACCTCTGAAGCAGCTTGAACTCCTTCATAGGTGGCCGGTATTTCTCTTTCAGTTGGCCTCAGAGCTTTTATACTGGTGACTACAAAATCCTAGGGGTCAACCTCAAGTCTCATCAGATGCTTTTTGCTATAGGCTCCAAATAGGACCATTATCACCAGCTGCAGTGTAGAGCACATTTTTGATGTCCTCTCCTGTTTGGACGGGTCCCAGGGCCACTGCATGGATTATCTCTCGTTTTATCTGCTCAAAGGCCTGTTGTTGTTCAGGGCCCCATGCAAAACTGTTTTTCTTTCGGCTGACTTCATAAAGGGGTTTTACAATCAGGGTATACCCAGGAATGTGCATTCTCCAGAAAGCCACCATGCCTAAGAAGGCTTGTGTCTCTTTCTCATTAGTCAGTGGAGACATAGTTGCTCTCTTACTGACCACATCCATGGGGATATGTTTGCACACAACCAAGGGCTGGAAGGGCTGGAAGCTTGCAGTTGGTGATGGCACAGTTAAGAGCCTCTGAGTGAGGATCAAGGGGCAAACATTTAAAACAGATGTCGTCCTGTGAGTTTGCTATAGGCCACCCAATCAGGATGAGGAAACTGACAAGTCATTCTTTAAGGAACTATGGGATGCCTCCAAGTCATCTGCACTTGTTCTCACGGGGAACTTCAATTTACCTGATATCAACTGTGAGTACCATATAGCTGGTACAAGCAGGTCCAGAAGATTACTAAACCATCTGGATGATAACTTCATGGTACAGGTGTTGAATGAACCCACCAGGAAAGGTGCCTTCCTTGATTTGTTACTTGTGAACAGAGGGTCTTGTGGGTGAAGTGGTGATTAGAGTCTGCCTTGGCCACAGTGACCATGAAGCAGTCATAGAATCATAGAATCATATAAAGTAAAGGGTTGGAAGGGACCTCGAAAGATCATCTAGTCCAACCCTCTCTGCTGACTTGCGGAAAAAACTCTGCAACTTGGAAAGTTATAAAGAGGTATGTTTTATTCCAGCGCTCTTCTAACTTGCACACCAAGCCTGTACTTAGGCTCTTGTTATATACACTGAAGTTTTACATATTCATTAGATTTTGCAATACACCTATACATATGCATCACCTACTCCCACTTCGTATTAAAATTAGTCCCAAGAGGTCATTTTCATAATCTCCTCCCTCCTGTGCTTGCGTAGTGTCTCCTAGTGGTGGTCGTGAGGGTCGTGGGGATGAAGTAAAAATGAAGCAAAGGTCTTTTTCTGGGTAAACTTTTCGCCTCTTCTTCTCTGGGCACGTGCATTTCTTCAGTCTTCAGCCAAGCAGACCACACGTTCAGTTTCTTATCTCACGGTTGCTATAGTTTAGCACATATATTTTCTTTATAAGGTGATGACTACCTAAAAAATTTCTTAGCTTCTATTAAACAAGCATTTTGTGTTAGTTTCTATCAGGTCAATGTGACCCCTAGACAATTACTAGTAGGCATTTTATATGCCTGCTCCAGGTGCCCCCTCCATTCCACCCCTTATTCCATACCATTTGCGTCATGCTCCAATCATTACTATCTCTCAGCCCTAACATATCTATACACAAATTACTACTATCTCTCTGTGCTAAAATTCACTAAGTAATTCAGTCTATGATTGCAGATGTTCATCTATTGTAGCAGATTCTCAAAAGAAGGAGCAATTTTCACAGTTCATGTCCATGGTCCACAGGTTGCAGATGTTAACTTCAAGGAAGTTACAAAAATGCCAGCCGATGAAACTAGTTCTGGTTTCATCACCACAAAGTCATCCTGAAAAACACTCATAGAACACTGTTAGTTTATGCAATAATTCACATAAGAGTAGTTAAGGTGGGATACAAGTTCATGACTCCCAAAGAGTCCATGTATTACTGATTAAGCTAGACAAGCAGAAATTAGGAATTCTCACCTAATGTTAAATTCCCTTGTGGTACACATTGTACTTCTCCATCTTCCATCATCACCCACCAAGTGTGTTCAGGCCCTTGAGCGAAAGCAACCCCACGAATGGGTTTGCCTTTGCCCGAGGCAGGATAAACCCAAACTGTTTTCCCTAGCAGATTCTTTTCATGCACCACAGGCACTTTGTCCCCATCTACTGTGTGTAGAAGATCTGACTGAGCAGGACCAGCTTGATTGATGGAACCCCTGGTGTTAACTAACCAGGTAGCTTTTGCCAAGTGCTTGTCCCAGTTTTTGAAAGTTCCACCACCCATTGCCTTTAAGGTAGTTTTTAACAGTCCATTGTACCTTTCAATTTTACCTGAGGCTGGTGCATGATAGGGGATATGGTATATCCACTCAATACCATGTTCTTTGGCCCAGTTATTTATAAGACTATTTTTGAAATGAGTTCCATTATCTGACTCGATTCTTTCTGGTGTACCATGTCTCCACAAGACTTGTTTCTCTAGGCCCAGAATGGTGTTCCGGGCTGTGGCATGATGTCGGAGGGTACGGGCTTGCGGAGCAAAGAGACGACTCAATATGAGTTAGCAACTAAGCTCGATTTTATTAAGCAAAGTGTTACATTTATATGGTCTTGGCGTCTTCATGGCTTATGTTGATTGGCTGCGTGTTGCTGTTCACACACCTGTTGCCACGTTGCGATTGGGTACTGCATATCGTCCTTGTCCTGCTTTGTTGATCGCAGGCATCCTGTTTGCACCTTTTTATCTGCCGTAACATTCTTCTTCTCACGGGCTCAGAACTAGTTAAATAAAACTGTTTATGTGCTGTCTATGCAATGCTTTCCCATCCTGTTATTCTTCTTTTCTGCTGCCAACTCCCTTATCTTTTGTACATAGCTGATCTTTTAAGAAAATCGCAGCTGGGCCTCAAGGCCCTTAGCTCACTCTGGCTAAAGCTAATTAGTCAGGATTGCTCACATGTCCATTTTCTTCCAAAAATCTCCCAACAGCATGAGGCACAGGATATGTTTCCAGCCATCCTGTACTGGCCTCCACCATTGTAAGCACATAGCACTTACCCTGGCGGGTTTGAGGCAGTGTGATATAATCGACTTGCCAGGCCTCCCCATACCTATATTTTGACCATCTCCCTTCATACCACAGAGGTTTCAACCTTTTAGCTTGCTAAATTGCAGCACATATGTCACAATCAAGGATAACCTGTGCAATAGCATCCAAAGATAAATCCACCCCTCAGTCACGAGCCCATCGATATGTTCCATCCCTGCCGTGATGACCTGAAGCGTTGTGGGCCCATTTGGCTAAAAACAGTTCACCTTTATGGTCCCAGTCCAGATCTATTTGGAACACTTGAGCAGCCTCACCTGCTCGTTGGTTGTTTTGATGTTCCTCAGTATCTCGATATGAAGGTACGTGGGCATCTACGTGACGCACTTTTACATCAAGTTTCTCTAACCTTGCAGCAATGTCTTTCCACAGTTCAGCAGCCCAGATGGGTTTATCTCTACGTTGCCAGTTGTTTTGTTTCCACTGCTTTAACCAACCCCATAAGGCATTTGCTACCATCCATGAGTCAGTATAGAGATAAAGTCTCAGCCACTTTTCTTGTTCAGCAATGTCCAAAGCCAATTGGATGGCTTTTACCTCTGCAAATTGACTTGATTCACCATCTCCTTCATCTGTTTTTGCAACTAGTCATGTAGGATTCCATACAGCAGCTTTCCACCTCCGATGGCTTCCTACCAAACGACAGGATCCATCAGTGAAAAGAGCATATTTTTTCTCATTCTCTGGTAGTTGGTCGTACGGTGGGGCTTCTTTAGCCCGTTTTACCACTTTTTCTGGTGGCATTCCAAAGTGTTTGCCTTCTGGCCAATGTGTTATTGCTTCTACAATTCCTGGACGATCGAGTCTTCCTATCCTAGCTCTCTGTGAGAGTAAAGCAATCCATTTACTCCAGGTAGCATCGGTAGCATGATGGGAAGATTCTCTATCTGCGTACATAAAACCCAGTACAGGTAATCGTGGCACTAGGAGGAGCTGTGCTTCAGTACCAATCACTTCTGAAGCAGCTCTAACTCCTTCGTATGCGGCCAGTATCTCTTTTTCAATGGCTGTGTAGTTGGCTTCGGAGCCTTTGTAGTTTCGACCCCAAAATCCAAGAGGTCGGCCTCGAGTCTCTCCTGGAGCTTTCTGCCAGAGGCTCCATGTAGGACCATCACCTCCATCTCTGGTGTAAAGAACATGTTTAATGTCTGGCCCTTTTTGAATTGGTCCAAGGGCCATTGCCTGCACTATCTCCTGTTTAATACTTTCAAAAGCGTCTTGTTGTTCTGAGCCCCATTTAAAGTCTTTCTTCTCCAAGGTAACCTCATAGAGAGGTTTCACAATCTGATTATAAAGAGGAATATACATCCTCCAGAAACCAACAGTTCCTAAGAAGGACTGAGTTTCTTTTTTGGTATTTGGTGGGGCCATAGCTGTTATTTTGTTAATCACGTCCATTGGGTTGTGACGATGTCCATCTTGCCAGTTAACTCCAAGAAACTGTATCTCTTGCGCAGGTCCCTTGACCTTGCTCCTTTTAATAGCAAAACCAGCCTCTAGAAGGATTTCAATTATCTTCTTACCTTTCTCGTAGACTTCCTTTGCTGTGTCACCCCACACAATGATGTCATCGATGTACTGTAGATGTTCTGGAGCTCCACCCTTTTCCAAGGTATGGCAGTCCATGGCAGATGGTAGGACTGTGTTTTCACCCCTGGGGCAGTCGATTCCAAGTGTACTGGATACCTCTACAGGTGAAAGCAAACTGTGTCCTGCATTCTGGTGCTATAGGAATAGCAAAAAATGCATTAGCAATGTCAATAGTAGCATACCGTCTGGCTGCCTTTGACTCCAGCTCATACTGAAGTTCTAGTATGTCCGGCACAGCAGCACTTAGTGGCGGTGTAACCTCATTCAGGGCACGATAGTCCACTGTCAGCCTCCACTCTCCATTAGGCTTTTGCACTGGCCATACAGGACTGTTGAAGGGTGAGTGAGTCTTGCTGATCACTCCTTGGCTCTAGTTGCCGGATCAGCTTGTGAATGGGGATCACAGCATCTCTGTTGACACGATATTGTCTTCGATGCACTATTGAAGTAGCAGTTGGCACCCGCTGGTTTATAGTTTTCATCAACCCCACTACAAAGGATTTATCTGGAAGTCCAAACAAAGCATGCAGCCATCCTGCATTCTCAGTCTTAATAGCTGCAGTACCAAAGGACCACCGGTACCTTTTTGGGTCCTCAAAATCACCTCCCTTGAGGTAGTCTATGCCAAGGATGCATGGAGCATCTGGACCATTCACTATCGGGTGTTTATGCCACTTTATTCCAGTGAGGCTCACATCAGCCTTCACAATACTCAGTTCTTTAGATCCCCCCGTCACTCCAGAAATAGTGACGGATTCTGTCCCTTTCTGATTCAATGGCATTCGGGTGCACTGTGGACCAGTGTCCACCAAGGCTTTATACTTTTGTGGCTCTAATGTGCCAGGCCATCAAATCCACACAATCCAATAAATTCGGTTGTCCCTCTCCTCCACCTGGCTGGAGGCAGGGCACCTCTAAGCTTGAGCACATACAGCATTGTCAGTATGTGCATTACTGGAGTTTGCATCCCCAGTACTCACACCTGATGTACAGGGATCTTGAGTCACCAGCATATTTGAATTGGGTAACTCCACACTGGAGACTTGAGCAGCCATCTTTTTAGAAGGACCTCCTTTTGCCTTCGTCTTACTCAGCAACTTACATACTTGCTCCTCTAGGACAGCAGTAGGTTTCTGATCCCACTTTTTCATGTCCTCTCCATACTCACACAGGAGTGCCCATAGGATTCCTCTTACTGAATTCTGTTTCTCTCGATTCCGTCTCACAGGAGGGCGTCTGCAATGCGGCGTCCTCCTCCTATCTGAGGAAAAAGGGGTGAATGCAGTTTCTCAGCTGTTCTCTTTACAGCTGAGACCCAGGCCCGACGAGGGGCTGTGACAGCATCTTCACACTCTCGTACTGTTTTAATCACATCACCGACAGTTGCATCCATATCTGCAGGAATCCATAGCATTACTGATAGTGTATGGTTAAAAGGTGGTGGTGCAGCATGCACAAACCTTTGCATCATAGGTCTAGGGCACGGTACGTGATAAGGATCTTCAATGTCATCAGCTGTTGTGGAGTGTTAGAGAGGTTTGGAGAATGTTGGAGAATATTCCTGAATATTCTCAAAGAGATAGGAGGTACGACCCCTTTACTATGCCCAACCCCATGTTTGGGAGGCCAATTAGATCGGCCCATACTCTGGTGCTACCTGCACCAGGGATTCGCTGTGCTACAGGTAAACACACCGGGTGTCCAATAAAAAGTTATGTTGGTGGCAGGGGTGTGGTCACGGAAGCACTATATAAGCGAAAGTTGCTGCGCAATAAACCAGAAGTTCGTTTATCAACCATATTGGTTGCACGCATTTTCTTTGCCGCTCCCGCAACTGGCGCCCGAACCGTGCTACAGGTCCTGAACAATTAGAAAGTCTGAAGAGCCTTGAAAAAGTCTGAAAAGTTCCGAAATCAACAGGCAAATCCTGCGGAAGACCGATCTTCACTTGGGAAGCCTTGTGGAGGACCGAACCATCGATAGCACCAATCACAGCTCGGCAGGTAAAACCGCTGAAACCAAATAACTTGGCTGGGAACGGGGGCTCCAGGAAAGCACCGAAAAAGCAACGTCTCGGATGGCAATAAATTCCTCTCGACGCAGGCGTAGAGAGGCGATTCGCAACTTAAAGAAAAATGAACGAGTTCGTTTGCTGCTGGGGAAGGGCTACCGGTTTTTAGTCATAAAAAGTTGTAAAAAGCCCACAAAAGGCTCGTACAAAAAGCCCGTAAAAGGCTCGGATTAAGGCTGCACCAAAATAATAAAGGGATAGTTAAGCGCGCAGAAAATAGAGAACGAAGTAGCCCTAGACTTTCTATTCTATTTCTATTCTATTCTAGACCTTTTTTATTCGTTTCTTACAGAAACGCGCCATAAAAGATGTGGATTTTAGAAAAGATCCGGCGGCGTTTGTAGCATACGGCCGCACATATCAGTTTTTTACTGACCCTGCTAACTTATTTGATGAGAAAGAATGGAAAAGCTTAGGAGATATTTTGTGGTATAAGGTAATAGAAGAGGATAAGACAGCTCGTAAGTTAATGAAACCGTGGCATACAATGATTACTTGCTTGCACCGTTATCACACAGAGAAGAAAATCGCCGCTGTAGCTTCGGCAACCTTAAAAGGGCAGCCAATACCAGATTTACATCAATTAGGAGTTGATTACGATCCCTGTCCCCCAACGGGAGACGAAATAGTTGTACAGCTTGCTCAAAATTTCCAGTGAAGTTCCGATGCAACCCGCTGCCTCCCCCTCCCCTCCCTCTGATGTGGCCTGTGCCGGCCATCTTGAGCCACGTGGCTCGGGATGAACGGACGGGACGGAACTGACCACTTGCAGCGCCGGAAGCGGACTGAACCAGAGTCCGGAAACCCTGTGTCCCGCGTCATCCGGCGAGGGTGGCTCCAGGGGTGGTCCCGACCTCCATTGGGCCGCGCCTTCGGCCCCACCCCTACGCCGTACGTCATCCGACGGGGACGTTCCCAGCCCGCAGCACCCCTCCTCCTCCCCCCCCCCCCGCTCTGCCTCCTCCGACCAGCCCTCCCCCCCCCCCCCCCCCGCCGCAAGCAGCCGCTTTTCAGAAATAAAAGCCTGCTGCACGGCACTACTGCACCTTAACGATTAATTGGTCGCAAATGCATGAGGAGGCCCTTAATAACAGGAAATTGAAGCGGCAGTTAGCGAGGCCGTTCGAGCAGGCAGAGCAAGCAGGAGTAAGCACGCGGCAGCGCAGAGCAGAGAGCGGCACCGGTACCGGTGTGAGCTGTGCCTTTAAATTGCAGAGGATTTGAGAAGAAGTTGGGCTTCCCAGAGACGGTGAAGCCAGGGCAGAGCGAGGAAACCCGAGTCTGAGCGGGAATCCTGCGAGGATAAGGAAGGCTGACGTGGCAGGAGGCGGGGCTGTGAAGGGCGACAAGGTTTAAAAAGCGGCCATTTGGCAGCCTCCTCTGAGCACGCGGCAGCGCAGAGCAGAGAGCGGCAGCTGGCTTCCAGAGGGCAGGCGCGAGGCAGGCGCGAGGCAGGCGCGAGGGCAGGCGCGAGGGCAGGCGCGAGGCAGGCGCGAGGGCAGGCGCGAGGGCAGGCAGGGAGCAACTAGTAGCTTGATACATCATGGTCACAACGCGGCCAAAAACCATAGTGAAAAAGAATGTGGGGACTCAGACGGAGCTCCCAAGCAGGCATGCAGCAGTGCAGGTCTCTGGCTGCAGTGAATGCCTGTGCCTGGCACTGGTATCAAAGGGAACCAGTGACACCGCATGTGTGCGGTGTGAGCAAGTAAATTATCTCCTCAGGCAGGTGGTTAAACTGACAGAGGAGGTGGAGAGACTGAGAACCATTAGAGAATGTGAGAGGGAAATAGACTGGTGGAATCACACCCTGAGGCAGGGGCAGATGGGAGAGGTTGAGGAAGTGATGGATCCCCCCCCGTCCTGTCACCAGACAGAAGGAGAGGACTTAAGAGATATGAATGAATGGAAGGAGGTCCGGCCTCAGAAGGGCACGAAAAAATCCTCCCAACCCCCTCCACCCTCCCAATTGCCCTTGAAGAATAGGTATGAGGCCTTGGAAATTCAGGGACAGGAAAATGTAGTTACAGAGGTAGACTTACCTAGTGAACCACCTAGGACTCGTCAGTCACCCCGTGTCCTTAGGACTTCTTCAATCAAGAAGGAAAGGAGAGTAGTTGTGGTG
This sequence comes from Heliangelus exortis, assembly GCF_036169615.1. Lineage (NCBI taxonomy): Eukaryota > Metazoa > Chordata > Aves > Apodiformes > Trochilidae > Heliangelus > Heliangelus exortis. The sequence continues at coordinate 1,357,853 of NC_092453.1, read as the reverse complement.
GGTGACTCCCTTCCGAGGGGGACAGAAGGGCCCATCTGTCGACCGGACCCATCCCACAGGGAGGTCTGTTGCCTCCCTGGGGCTCGGATTAGAGATGTTAAAAGGAAACTCCCTAATCTTGTGGGTTCCTCTAATTACTATCCACTGCTGATTTTTCAGGTTGGCAGTGATGAAATTATCACAAGAAATGTAAGGGCAATGAAGAGTGACTTCAGGGCCCTGGGATGGCTAGTTAGGGGGTCTGGAGCGCAAGTAGTGTTTGCCTCCATCCCTCCTGTAAGAATGGGTGGGGAGGTATATAGGAAGAGTTTACAGGTCAATGAGTGGCTAAGAGACTGGTGCCAAAGACAGGGTTTTGGTTTTTTTGATCATGGGATGCTATATGAGACACCTGGCCTGGTGGTGGCAGGTGGGATGCACCTGTCCCAGAGGGGGAAGAGGCTTTTGGGGCAGGACTTAGCAGGGCTCATTGAGAGAGCTTTAAACTAGATGTGAAGGGGGAAGGGGAGAAAACTGGGTCTGTTAGGGACAAACACAAGAAGAACGAACCGGGGCCCGAAGGCAGGTGGTCTAGGGAGGATTTAGTCCCACCAGTGTGCTCTGTTTGTTTCCTGAAATGTCTGTATGCTAATGCACGCAGCATGGGGAATAAGCAAGAAGAGTTAGAGGTCAGTGTACGGGCTAAGGGTTATGATCTGGTAGCGATAACAGAGACATGGTGGGATAGGTCACATGACTGGAACGTGGCCATGGATGGTTATGTGCTTTTTCGGAAAGATAGGGCGGGGAAGCGAGGTGGTGGAGTTGCTCTTTATGTGAGAGAGCAACTAGAATGTGTTGAGTTTTGTGCAGGGGCTGATGAGGGGCAAGTTGAAAGTTTGTGGGTAAGAATTAAGGGGCAGGCTGGTGTGGGTGATACAGTTGTGGGGGTCTACTACAGACCTCCTGATCAAGGCGAGAAGGTTGATGAGGCCTTCTACAGGCAGCTGAAAGCAGCCTCACAACTTCAGTCCCTAGTCCTCATGGGAGATTTTAACTACCCCGATATCTGCTGGTTGACTCACACAGCCAGCCTTTCACAGTCTAGGAGGTTCCTCCAGTGCATTGATGATAACTTCTTAATGCAAATGGTGGACAAGCCGACTAGAAGAGGAGCGCTGCTGGATCTTGTACTAACCAACAAGGAGGGCCTTGTTGAAGCAGTGGTGGTCAATGGCAGCCTTGGCTGTAGTGATCATGAGATGGTAGAGTTCAGGATCCTGTGTGGAAGGAACAGAATACCCAGTAGGACCAGAACCCTGGACTTCCACAGGGCAAACTTTGGCCTCCTCAATCAACTGTTAAGAGATATCCCATGGGACAGGGTGTTAGAAGATAAAGGGGCTCAAGATAGCTGGTCAATATTCAAGGACCACTATTTGCAAGCACAGGATCAGAGCGTCCCTATGGTTAGGAAATCTAGTAAGGGAGCTAGGAGACCAGCATGGTTAAAAAAGGAACTGCTGGGAAAACTTAAGTGGAAAAGGAAAATCTACAGATCATGGAAGGGGGGGCTGGTCACTTGGGAGGAATATAGGACTGTTGTCAGAGGATGTAGGGAGGCAATTAGGAAAGCTAAGGCCTCCTTGGAACTTAACCTTGCAAGTCAGGTTAAGGATAATAGAAAGGGCTTTTTCAAATACATAGCTAGCAAAACTAACACTAGAGGCAATATTGGCCCACTAAGGAATGAGCTGGGAGCCCTGGTGACAGAGGATATAAAGAAGGCAGAGGTGCTGAACGCCTTCTTTGCCTCTGTCTTTACTCCTGCAGGGTTTCCGCATGAGCCCCAGATTCATTTAGCCCCAGAAGTAGTCAAGATAGATGAGGAGTTTTACATAGTAGATGAGGATTGGGTTAGGGATCAGCTGAGTAATCTGGACATCCATAAGTCGATGGGTCCAGATGGAATGCATCCAAGGGTGCTGAGGGAGCTGGCGGAGGTCATTGCTAGGCCACTCTCCATCATCTTCAGTAAGTCATGGGTAACAGGAGAGGTGCCTGAGGACTGGAGGATAGCAAATGTCACTCCAGTCTACAAGAAGGGCAAGAAGGAGGACCCGGGTAACTATAGACCGGTCAGCCTCACCTCCATCCCTGGAAAGGTGATGGAACAACTTGTTCTTGTCACTATCTCCAGGCATATCAAGGACATGGGGGTCATCAAGAGCAGTCAGCATGGTTTTATCAAGGGTAAATCATGTTTGACTAACCTCATAGCCTTCTATGAGGAAATTACTAGGTGGATAGATGATGGAAGAGCGGTAGATGTGGTTTATCTTGATTTCAGTAAAGCATTTGACACCGTCTCTCACAGCATCCTTGTAGATAAGTTGATCAAGTATGGGTTTGGTGATCAGGTAGTGAGGTGGATCAGGAACTGGTTGAAAGGAAGGAGTCAGAGAGTTGTAGTCAATGGGGCAGAATCTGGTTGGAGGTGTGTGACTAGTGGAGTCCCTCAGGGGTCGGTACTGGGACCGGTGTTGTTCAATATCTTCATCAACGACTTGGATGAGGGTATAGAATGTACCCTCAGCAAGTTTGCTGATGACACTAAGCTGGGAGGAGTGGCTGACACACCAGAAGGCTGTGCTGCCATTCAGAGAGACTTAGACAGGCTGGAGAGTTGGGCAGGGAGAAACATGATGAAATTCAACAAGGGGAAGTGTAGAGTTTTGCATTTGGGGAAGAACAACACGATGTCCCAGTATAGGTTGGGGGCTGACCTGCTGGAGAGCAGTGTAGGTGAAAGAGACCTGGGGGTCCTGGTAGACAAGAAGATGACCATGAGCCAGCAATGTGCCCTTGTGGCCAAGAAGGCCAATGGCATCCTGGGGTGCATTAGAAAGGGTGTGGTTAGTAGGTCAAGAGAGGTTCTCCTCCCCCTCTATTCTGCATTGGTGAGGCCACACCTGGAGTATTGTGTCCAGTTCTGGGCCCCTCAGTTCAAGAAGGACAGGGAAGTGCTTGAAAGAGTCCAGCGCAGAGCTACTAAGATGATTAAGGGAGTGGAACATCTCCCTTATGAGGAAAGGCTGAGGGAGCTGGGTCTCTTTAGTTTGGAGAAAAGGAGACTGAGGGGTGACCTCATCAATGTTTTCAAATATGTAAGGGGTGAGTGTCAGGGAGATGGAGTTAGGCTTTTCTCAGTGGTGACCAGTGATAGGACAAGGGATAATGGGTGTAAATTGGAGCATAGGAGGTTCAAGTTGAATATCCGAAAAAAGTTTTTTACTGTAAGGGTGACAGAGCCCTGGAACAGGCTGCCCAGGGGGGTTGTGGAGTCTCCTTCACTGGAGACATTCAAAACCCGCCTGGACACGTTCCTAGGCGATGTACTCTAGGTGGCCCTGCTCTGGCAGGGGGGGTTGGACTAGATGATCTTTCGAGGTCCCTTCCAACCTCTATGATTCTATGATTCTATGATTCTATGATAATAAAGATTATGATTTATCCTCAGTTTTAGATACCCTGCCACAAGTTTTTCCCGATCATATATACAAAAGCTAATCAGGGAAATGTGGAGGTGGAGTATCACTCTTTAAATTAGAAATTGCTAACACAATTAAGAGCTACCGTAAATGAATGCGAGTTGCATGGTGAACCAGTCAAGCAAATGATAAGTTATATCTGGGGCTCAGGACTGTTGCTCCCAGAGGACATAAAAGGAATTATGAGAATGATCATGACTCAATCAGCTTTACTGTTATGACAAGCCCACTGGCAAACATTATGTCACAGATTCGTAGAAATTCCTAGAGAACAAAATGACCCCCTGTATGGGATAACAATAAATTAACTTATGGGTTGTGGACAATATGCTAATTTTGAGGCACAAGCAAGATTAGGCCCACATATAATAAGAGAGTTCATGAGATTTGCGAGGGAAGCTATGAGTAAAGTTAGAACTACACCAGTTGTCCCATCTTATATGTCAATTAAGCAAGGCAGAGATGAGCCATTCTCACAGTTTGTAGATAAACTCACTGATGCCATCAACCAGGCTTGTGTACCAGATCAAATGAAAACTACATTGCTCCGTCAGTGTGTCTTAGAGAATAGCAATACCCCCACAAAAAATATAATTTCTTCCATACCATCGGAATCATCAATTGAGGAGATGCTGGAACGGTTATCTAGAGTACCAGTAGGGACTCAGGCAATGTTAATTGAGGCAATACAAGATGTAGGGAAAGGTATGGTGCAAGCCCACCAGCAAGCTCTTGCAATCCAGCAACAGCAAGCTCTCGCAATCCAGCACCAAGCCTTTGCAGCCTTAGCCCCATTACGTCCTGCCGACACCAGACAGCCGCAACGATCAACCGACAAATGTTTTCACTGTGGACACACTGGACATCTTTGAAGGCATTGTCGCAAAGCCACAGTCTGGTGTCAACACTGTAATACGAACACTCATGCTACCGAAGTCTGCAGATACCAGGGAAATGGATCGAGGAGCGCGAGGAGCCGCGGCACAAAGACCCCAACTGCGGCTCTAGTGTGGACCCCTTCGAACAACAGCAACCAGCCACTTCCACTCCCCCCCAGCAACCAGCCACTTCCATTCCCCTCCAGCAACCAGCCACTTCCACTCCCTTCCAACAATCAGCTACCCCCACCTACCTCCAGCAATCATCCACCCGCACTTCCTTTCAGCAACCAGCCATCTCTACCTCCCTTTGACAACCAGCCAATTTCCACTTCCCTTCAACAACAACTCCAGCCACCCACCTCCCTCCAACCAGTAACCAGTGGAAGCCTCGGGCTAGACCTGGCAACCGCAGTAGATGTGACTCGCAGTGACATCAAGCCCCAGAAGATCCCTACGGGTATCACCGATCCAGTGAAATATCAAGAAAAACCATGTGGAGCCCTTTTATTAGGACGATCGTCTGCTGGACTTAAGGGTTTGTTTGTCTTGCCAGGAGTAATAGACAGTGACTATACTGGAGAAATTTGTATTGTAGCTATGACTTGGACACCACCTATGGTAATTCCAAAAGGAACTCGAATTGCCCAGCTAGTCCTGACACAACAATTAACTGATGCAGCAGCCGTCTCTTCGACACAATTCCCCGCCAAACAGCAGCGTTTGGCTCTACAGGACAAATGGCCTTTTTATGCGTCCCAATGGATGAACGCCCCAAAGCACCAATATTATTAGAACATCAGCAGGACCAGTGTCACCTTACAGCGCTACTGGACACAGGAGCAGACATCACTATCGTGGATGAGAAGCTGTGGCCTCATCACTGGCCAGCTGCCCCAATGATGTCTGGAGTTGAAGGGGTAGGAGGCGCAGCCCAGGTAAAACGAAGCACACAAAAGATTCGTCTTACCCTTGATAACCGTACATGCACTCTATTCATCACCATCATGCCATTGCCTACAAATATACAGGCCCTTGTTGGCTGAGATGTACTAAGTCAGATCGGGGCACGCCTGATCACAAGAGATCGTTTTTATTAGCGGTCACTCCTTGGGCTTTCCCGATCCCATTGACATGGTTATCATCGCAGCCAATATGGATCGAGCAGTGGCCGCTGAAGCGAGAAAGCCTCAGACAAGCACACATCTTAGTACAAGAACAGCTAGAGCAAGGGCACATACAACCATCAACTAGCCCTTGGAATACTCCAATCTTCGTAATTAAAAAGAAGTTTGGCAGGTACCGTTTACTACATGATTTATGTGCAGTTAATTCCCAGATGGAAGCAATGGGAGCTTTTCAGCCCGGAATGTCTAACCCCGCGATGCTTCCAGAGCGTTGGCATCTACTTATAGTAGACTTAAAAGACTGCTTCTTCACCATACGCATACACCCACAAGACACAAAGCGATTTGCATCTACACTCCCAGCCCTTAACAGAAAAGCCCCTGCCTCATGATTTGAGTGGGTAGTGCTCCCACAGGGCATGAAAAACAGCCCAACTTTGTGTCAACTGTTTGTAGATGCAGCATTATTGCCAGTATGGCAAGCATGGCCAGATGCCTTAATTTATCATTACATGGATGACATCCTAATAGCACAGCAAGACCCGTTTACTGAGCAGCAGGAGCACTTTTTAACACAACAGCTAAGTCACCAGGGACTCCAAATAGCACCTGAAAAGATACAACGTACACCACCATGGAAGTACCTAGGATGGCATATCACTGAGTCACAAGTTAGACTTCAAAAAACTGCTCTCCATTTGACTCTTAACACCTTACATGATGTACAACGATTCTTAGGTGATGTTCAATGGTTGCACCCTGTGATCAGTATAACAAATGATCACCTAGAACCGTTACGACCATTTCTTAAAGGCACCGATCCTGCCTCCCCCGTTACTCTTTCAACAGCTCAACAACAGGCCATAACTGAAATTGGCCTGACAATATCTCAGCGCTCCGTGGATCGCCGTGATGTAAACTTACCCATAGACCTAACCATCCTTACGGGTAAACAACATTTACTCGGAGCTCTCACGCAGTCCAAAAAGAAAAAGGGGGAGACTAGGTCTGCTGATATTCGTGTGTTAGAATGCATCTTCGGACCACTGCAGCCAAAAACTACAATCCAAACAAAGATTGAGGTATTGGCCCTTCTAATTTGTAAAGGCCGAACCCATATTATACAAATTACTGGAGATGAACCTAGCACAATTTATCTTCCAATGAAGCAAGGAGAGTTGGACTGGTATTTGCAGCACTCTCCAGCCCTACAGTCAAGTCTCCTAGAAGCACCGCAAGCACCGATGCAGGAAAATGTTCACAACGAGCCGCAGTGACGTGGCAAGACAAAGAGCAATGGTGCCATGAACTCCTGTCCGCAGAAGAGGACGATACCCTACAGACTCCAGAGTTGGCAGCCGTTGTTTACACCTTTTCACGCTGGCTGAATGTACGTCTTAATGTTGTCTCAGATTCCCTATATGCTGTGGGAGTTGTACAGCGCATTGAGGACGCATATCTCAAGGACGTCACAAACCGGCGATTAAATGACTTATTTCGTCAGCTGCGGGCTGCCATCCAACAGAGAGATCAACCTTATGCTATCATTCATATTCGGAGTCATCAATGGTCTGATGGCCTAGGAGAAAGCAATGCCCGAGCAGACAGATTGGTTTTGCTATCTGTACCCATGGACGAATTTACTAAGGCGAGAAATACGCATGCTACCTTCCACCAGAACGCCAGAGGACTACACTGTCATTTCCAGATTTCCATGGATGAGGCCAGAGGCATTGTAAAAGCCTGCCCACAGTGTAACCAAAAGGGACTTGGTCTCAGCCTCGGAGTTAATCCCCGAGGTCTTGGTCCAAATGAAAGATGGCAAATGGATGTCACTCATGTACCAGAATTTGGAAGGCTTAAACATGTTCATGTCACTATTGATACTTATAGTCACTTTATCTGTGCTACAGCTCAGTCTGGTGAGAAAGCGTTGCAAGTGATGCGACATTTCATCCTTTGTTTCGCTGTCATGGGTGTGCCGGAGCAGATAAAGACTGATAATGGACCGGCATATACTAGCAGCAAGTTAGCTCGATTTTTTCAACAGTGGGGAATCAAGCACATTACAGGCATTCCCCACTCGCCAACAGGTCAAGCTATAGTAGAGAGGGCAAATCAAACATTAAAAGACTACCTGACGAAATTCACAGATTTACAAGACCCACAGGAGCGATTATCAAAGACTCTATTTGTCTTGAATTATCTGTGTATATTCGGGGACCAAAAGTTAGCGCCAGCATATATTCATGGGACAATAGCCCAACAAGCTGACCCTTTAGAAGCCCCACTGTATGTGACCTACAGGGACCCCACCACGGGTATATGGCAAGGACCAGCAGAGGTTAAATATTTAGGCAAAAGTCACGTGTGTTTCCACCCTTACAGGTACCTTGTAGGTTCCCAGCAAGTGGACTCAGCCAGCACCTGCTCCACCGAATTTGAAAGCATAAGCTCAAGAGCAGAGACAGCCATATTAAGTGCGCAACATGCTCAAAGATAGGAACTGCCGTGTTGACTTCATCATAGGTTTCATTGTCATTTTAAACTTTGATTGTTTTGCCTTCCCAAACTTCGACCCTCGACAGAATGTCTGGTTTACCCTTGCGCGTCAGCTTAACACCACTTCCTTTTGTGCCAGTCTAGCAACACCCCAATCGTCTTTTATTACGTGTTTAGTTGGTGTACCAGCCTCTGAAGAGACGTAGCCAATGTTTCAAGCAGCAATGAACCACATACAAGCGCAATTTCACACCGAGAGTCTATGTTCCACCAAGGCCAGTCTAGTCGCGTGCTTAAGTGACTATGACACTTGGGATGATCGTTTGCCTGTTGGGCCCGATCCCTAAGAATTAAGCCTTGTAGACTCTCTAAATGCCACTTATTGTCTCTGGATGAGTAGCTTGTCCACTGATTGCACAGAAGTCATGGGGAGACAATGCATTACTACCAATGTTTTCCCAATTGGCAATTTCAGCCAGTGGTGCAACTACACCCTCCGTGGTGCTACTAACCCATTGCCTGGGACACAGCTTCCTAGGAAATTACCATAAGGGTACTTTTTAATTTGCGGAGATTGGGCGTGGTCAGGTATACCGTCCCGTCCCATTGGAGGGCCTTGCACCATTGGTCAACTGAGCTTAGCTATTCCTCACGCACACCCAAACAGTACCCATCGTGTGCAGTGGAAGCGAGGCCTGGCCCAAATACTAGCGCAGGGATGTGATGATGATGTTAACCTTTGGTCCAAATGGCTGGTGATCGTTACTTCTATTTTTTTTTGCCGGGAGCAGCTGCCGCTCGTGCACATCAGAACCTGGAGAAGTTGAGTTGTTGGGTAGTAAAGTATGCTAGTGATACCAGCAAGGTATTATCTGAATTAGCTGATGATTTGTCTTCTGTACAACATGCAGTATTACAGAATAAAGCTGCTATTGATTTTTTGCTTTTAGCTCATGGCCATGGTTGTGAAGATTTTGATGGTGTGTGTTGTATGAACTTGAGTGATCACTTTAAATCGATACATAAGGAGATACAACAGTTAGTAGAACATACTCAAAATATCAAGTAAGATGTAGGATTTTTTGGTATAGATGAATTAGTCAATTGGTTTGGCCTCACCGGATGGCTTCAAAGTTTATGTAAGACTGGTTTGCTCGTACTTTGTATTATATTGATAACTTTGATGTGTCTTAGTTGTATGTTAGCGATACTCAGGAAGTTATTTGCCAAAGCTGCCAATATTATGATTGTACAAAAAGATAAAGGGTTTGTTGAAGAATGGCTTGAGGAACAAGGACATGGATCTCTACTAAGTACCAAAAGATTGTGAACAGTTACATAAGAAGTATATTAAGAAGTTACAAGACCTGGGATCAACCAAAAAAAAAATGGAGAAAAAAGAAAAAGAGAAAAAAAAGAGAAAAGAGAAGAAAAAGAGAAGAGAAAAGAAAAAGAAAAAAAAAATTAGGTAGCACATAGTAAAATTAATACATACTGGTTTTTAAAACACAAAAAACAAAAAAAAACCAAAAAAAAACTTCGCCCGTTATGAATGTAGTAATTGAATGTTGCAATCCTAAGTTTAACACAATTTAATTTGGCAACTATGAAGGACCTAGGACTCCATTACGCTATGAGCCGGCGGGACCTGGAGACGCTTATAGGAGCCCCCTGACAAGATTTTGTCGGATAAGCCTCTCCTATCCCTCTTTTGGCTCTCTGCACTAGTGGACGCCAGACCTTCCTAATATTGAACAGAGCTCTGTTAAAGAGTGTGTGAGTATGAATGATTGTATGAAATAGAGACATGTCATAAATGCGAAGTCGACTCTTACTTGATTAAGACAACGAAATCTGGTTGATAACTTGTTAACCAATTTGTTTGATTCATTACTTGAGTGGTTTGAATAGTTTTTAGATTATTTCAGAAGGGCATTATAACATTGAATGTATCAACCTGTTTGATTCATTAATTGAGTGGTTTGAGTAGTTTCTAGATTATTTTAAAAGGGCATTATATTATTGAATGTATCCTTAAATTTTGCACGTTTTGTTATTTGCACTATATTTGTTTGAAAATTAGCACTGCAAAATTTTAAACTAAACATGGGCTTGTGCAAAAAGAAAAGGGGGGATATGTTGTGGAATGTTAGAGAGGTTTGGAGAATGTTGGAGAATACTCCTGAATATTCTCAAAGAGATAGGAGGTACGACCCCTTTACTATGCCCAACCCCATGTTCGGGGGGCCAATTAGATCGGCCCATACTCCGGTGCTACCTGCACCAGGGATTCGCTGTGCCACAGGTAAACACACCGGGTGTCCAATAAAAAGTTATGTTGGTGGTGGGGGTGTGGTCACGGAAGCACTATATAAGCGAAAGTTGCTGCGCAATAAACCAGAAGTTCGTTTATCAACCATATTGGTTGCACGCATTTTCTTTGCCGCTCCCGCAATCAGCATTATAGATCACGTCTTGTACAGCAAATTCTTCCAGATATCTCATAGCTTTTTCAAGTGTGGCTGCTTTGACCTGTGGGCAGTCTATTTCCTCTTTATAGGGATATCTCTCCCTTACAGCTGACAGGAGTCGTTTCCATAGGCTGGTGGTTCCAGCCTTTTCCCCAAATGCCCGATCAATACCTGCATCTTTGGAAAGGGATCCCAACTGCCTGGCTTCCCTCTGAGTTAATGTTATGGTAGCAGCCCCTTCCTTCCAGCATCGGAGTAACCAAGTGAGAAGTGGTTCACTTGAAAAATGGCTGAAGTCTTTTCTCAGAGTACGCAAGTCCCTCATGGAATCAGACTTCCTCTGATTCCTCTGATTCTGAGTCTGAGTCCTCCTCAGCTGACTCTGCTTTAGAGTCTGCCCTATCTGCTCTACTAGGAGAGGCAGTATCCTCTATTTCCTCTATCACCTGGTCGTCTCGTTCAGACCTTGAAGGGTTAAGGCTCATTTCTGCTTTCCATTGTTTTCCTTGTCTCCTAGTTACAGGGTCAAGAAGTAGCTGTGTGGGCTGAGGGGGAGAGGCTGTGGTGTCTGCGGCAGTAGCAGCAGCAGGGCTTGCTTTCTGAGCAGCAGCAGTGTCTGTGGAGGAAGAGACAGCAGCTGCAGCTGTAGCAGATATGCTGGCAATATTCACCAGCCTTATCTGAGTTGTGCCCTTGCGTGAGGGGGGCGAGAAGCGGCTGCAGAGGCAGGAGTGGAGGTGCTCTCTTTACGAGGTGTGCTCGTTCCCCTAATTGTAGTTGTCTTACTCCTCACCAACATATGATAACACATGAGAATACTCACAGGCACCTGAAAAACAATGCCTACAAGAATCAGGAGGTTCAAAACTATAACAAGCATAAGGCCATTTTGACTAGAATCCGTTGAACTCTGTACGAGGAGCAGCTCTCACTCTCCGAACAGCAACTCTCAGCCTCCGAAAAGGCATGCTCAATCTCATTACTGTGATTTTTGTCTTACTCCTCACCAACATATGAGAAAAATTAACAACACCCACCAGAAGATTGAGAAATGAAATGCTATTGTTACTAAAATCTGGTGGAGTCAGCCCAAAATATGATGGAATGGTATAATTTCCCAAATTAAAACTGGGAGTGTAATTACCAACCAAGTTTTTTATCTCTGTATGAAACACTACTGCACCGTGCACCATGATATACATCAATATTGAGGACCATATTGCAACGATGGTTCTTAAGCAGCTCTTACGAAAGAAAACCCACATAGTAACACTCATTCCAGCTGCAAAAATACATATCTCATACCCTAAATACCAAAGGCATGGCATGATTGGTTTAATCTCCAGCCCTGTGAAATTTCCAAAGAACAAGGTCTGATTCCAGCTCAGCAAAGCCATTCTTCCACTGGAGCTGGAATTCAAACTATTCAGGCAAATTAGTCAAAATTTAAACTGGACTCGAGCCAATTAGCTCGGGCCCCATGTTGGGCGCCAATATATCTGTCACGGTTTAACACTGGCCCGGCAATTAAACCGAGTAACAGACGCTCTCTATTAATCTCTCTCTCCTCCCTGATAAAGAAAGGAGAGAGAATAAGGGAGAGAGACTTATGGGTTGGAAACTAAACTACACAACTTTAATGGAACAGTAATGATAAATAGGAACAACTATTAAATATATACAGATATACAAATATACAGGAAAATGGATACCACATTCCTCCCCCCTTTCCCCCAATCGCTCTCACGTCACCACCGAGGCTGCAGGGCATCCCTGGGAAAGTCCAGGCTGGACTCCTGGAGTCGGCAGCAGTTGGGAACTGGAGGCAGGAACACACAGATATGGGCTGGCACGGATCAGGACCACAGGCAGACGAACGGACAGAATCCTTCCAGGATGCCGGGTGGAGGAAGGGAAGCAGGAAAGGCAGGAAGGGCAGGCAGCCGGAAGCTGGAAGTAGGAAATCATGGCTTGGCCCTCGTGATGCCTCAAATTTATACTGAGTATGACGTATATGGGATGGAATACTCTGGTCAATTCTGGCATCTATCTTGCCTGTTCCTCCCTAAAGGAGGGCTGCAGGTGGCACCTCTTTCTTCCTTCTGGAGGGTAAAAGTTTTTCTCAGAGCTGAGCAGTGTCCTTGGCTCTGCATACCAGTCTCTAGCAGTAACTATAAACATCAAGTGTTATCAGTCCTAGAAGCAGACACTGTCTGAGAAACTTGCTGTTAATTTCAGCAAGTGCAACTACTTACAAGAGACTTAGCTAAAAGCAAAAGTACAAGACAGAAAATCACCTTTATCCTGGCCCAGACCAGGACAGCCACTCATTTTCCTCCTACTTTTGAGTTCCACCTCATTGAATCTCAACAGATCACTTGTTGTGAGCAACCCCTTTTCCCCCTAAATTATCATATAGTCTTACTCCCAATTGGGGACCAACTGCCTCTGGAAGGAGGAAAAATAGAGGCTGGATAATCCCAACATAGGAAATCCCTGACCAGTTTTCTGGTTGTTGCTTATAGGCCTTATGCTCACAAATCCAATAATATACTTCTTTGTAAATAAGTCATGTTGACATCTCCAAAAGGGTCCCCAAAAAAGGTAGTAGGATTAACCAGTGTTGTCAAGAAGCAGGGGGGGGTGGGTGGGGAGTGTCAACCTTTAAACCAAAGTCATATTCCACATCTGCTTCATTTCTTCTCTGGGTGCTCCTGGGTTTGTTCTGTCGTTCTGTTGCTCCTAAAATGTGAAACAAAACCAATTTACTCTGGTGGTTGCATTTTCTAAACTGAAGATTATTTGCTGGTATCTCCTAAGTCTGTCCAAATCCCTCCCAGAGTTTGGATCCCAGTCTGGGTTCTAAGGCATAACCAGGTTAATATAATCTTGTGCATATTTCTGTTCCCCTTTTTAAACTTTCTCCAAAACTGTTAGCTTTTCCTTAGTAGTGAGGAGGGTCTCTAAAAGTGCCTGGATATCTCCCCCCCAGTGGGGTTATGTGTCATCATGATTGTTTTGAGTAGCCCATACATCCCCTCTGGATTACTCCGATAAGACCCCACAGACTGTTTCCAATTTAACAGGTCTGATATTGTAAAAGGGTCATGCACATAAACAAGCTGTCCCTCCATCCTGAACACTTGTCTTAAAGGTGCTTTAAACAGTGGGATGCTGTACCTTCCTTCTCCCTGCCCCCAGACTGAAATCCATTTCCTCCGATTGCCCACTCACCCCCTTTTCACTCCCCTGGTGGTGGGGAGGGGGAGCTGAGGGTACCAACAGCTGCACATCTTCCACATCCTCATTCCCTTTCACCAACTTAAAACAATCTTTCTTACTAGCTTTAATCCTCCTTAATAGCACATTTTGTTTGAATCTCTGGCCCTCCATACAAAATAAAAAGGCATCCACATACAGCACCTCATCCCACTTATCCTTGCTACAACAAAACATCATTAATTGGAATACTATACTCACTTTGTTCACCTCCAAACCCACAATAAAAATTAACAACTTTGACCACTGATTGTCCCAATTAGACCAAAGTTTAAACTTAGGGCAAGTAAAATCCACTTCCCAGTAAACTTCAAAAACTTTTTCACATTTTCACACACCGGATAGCATTCATTCCCAGGATGAAAGGGATAGCATACATACCACACTTTCGGTATTTCCACACAGCTTACACTTCGTCTTTCTCTGGCCATTTCCCTCACGGGATAACAGAACTGCAGATCCAGACTCCACGCTTGCTTCGTATCAATTATACATCTCACTCACTCACACTTTCACAACTACAAATCAATCATTTACCACAATACAAGACAAGGAATTGCAATTCCAAACTTAAAATAACAGTAGAACAATATTACAACAGACAACAAAAAATCACAAATACAGACAATGCCAACATATCCTATTCCAGTGGGAGTTTAGCCCACAACCCCAAATTAATTCCTGTGGGACTGGTACCCACAATTCAAAAGGGATCCCTTTTCCACAATAATAGCATTCAATAAAGATGACACACAGTATTCCCGGTGCAGCTGCAATAACAATCAAATGATCAGGAGCTATTACCCTTGCAGGGATAATCACCTTCCTAGACCTGCTGGCCACACTTCTTTTGATGCAGCCCAGGATACAGTTGGCTTTCTGGGCTGCAAGCAGACATTGTTGGCTCACATCAAGCTTCTCATCAAACAAAACCCCCCAAGTCCTTTTTGCCACAGCTGTTCTCAATCCATTCTCTGATCAACCTGTATTTGTGCTTGAGATTGCTCTGAACCAGGTGTCTTTTAGGTTGCTTTTTAAAATGAGTTCCATTGTCTGACTCAGTCCTCTTTGGAGTACTATGCCACCACAACACTTGCCTTTCCATGGCCCAGAAAAGTATTACAGGCAGATGGCATGAGGCACAGGATACGTTTCCAGCCACCCAGTGCTTGATTCCACTGTTGTAAGCGCATAGTATTTACCCTGGTGAGTTTGACAGAGTCAATCTGCCAGGTTTCTTCATACTTGTATTTATACCAACATCCCCCGTACCACAAAGGTTTTAACCATCTGTCTTGTTTGATTGCTGCATGTATGTCACAATTGTGGATAAACTGCGCAATAGCATCTAAAGTTAAATCCATGCCTTGCTTATGGGCCTGTCAGTATGTTGCATCTTGTTCTTGGTGACTTGAAGTGTCATGGGCCCACCAAGCTAAAAACAGTTCACCTCTGTGCTCCCAGTGCAAATCCATTTGGAACACTTCAGCTGCCTGGTCCACCTGATGGTTGTTTGGTGTTCTGCATTGGCCCAGCTCTTAGGTATGTGGGAATCTACATGACACACCTTTACCATTAATGTCTCTAGCTGGGGAGTGATATTTTGCCACATGGTGGCAGCCCAAATAGTCTTCCTCCTGTGCTGCCAGTTGTCCCATTTCCATGCTTTTAGCAACCTCCACAAGGCATTGGCTGCAATCCATGAATCAGCATAGAGGTGAAGTACTGGCCACTTTTCTCATTCAGCAACGTCCAGGGCCACCTGGATGGCTTTCACCTCTGCAAATCACCTTGATTCACTTTCTCCCTCAGCCACCTCTGCAACTTGTCATGTAGGACTCAAAACATCAGCTTTCCACCTTCCAATTCCTACAAGATGGCAGGATCCATCAGCAAAAAGAGTAAATTGCTTCTCATGATCTGAGAGTTCATTATATGGGAGGGCTTCTTCAGTACAGGTCCTCATCTGGTGGCATTCCAAAATCTTTATCCTCTGGCCAGTTTGTAATAACCTACATGATTCCTGGGTGATTAGGGCTCCCTATTCAAGCACGCTGTGTTATCACAGCAATCCACTTACTCCAGCTGTCATCAGTGGCATAGTGTGTAGAAGAGATCCTCCCCTTAAACATCCAGCCCAAAACTGGCAGTTAGGGGGTGCTGGGAGGAGCGGTGCCTCTGCACCAACCACCTCTGAAGCAGCTTGAACTCCTTCATAGGTGGCCGGTATTTCTCTTTCAGTTGGCCTCAGAGCTTTTATACTGGTGACTACAAAATCCTAGGGGTCAACCTCAAGTCTCATCAGATGCTTTTTGCTATAGGCTCCAAATAGGACCATTATCACCAGCTGCAGTGTAGAGCACATTTTTGATGTCCTCTCCTGTTTGGACGGGTCCCAGGGCCACTGCATGGATTATCTCTCGTTTTATCTGCTCAAAGGCCTGTTGTTGTTCAGGGCCCCATGCAAAACTGTTTTTCTTTCGGCTGACTTCATAAAGGGGTTTTACAATCAGGGTATACCCAGGAATGTGCATTCTCCAGAAAGCCACCATGCCTAAGAAGGCTTGTGTCTCTTTCTCATTAGTCAGTGGAGACATAGTTGCTCTCTTACTGACCACATCCATGGGGATATGTTTGCACACAACCAAGGGCTGGAAGGGCTGGAAGCTTGCAGTTGGTGATGGCACAGTTAAGAGCCTCTGAGTGAGGATCAAGGGGCAAACATTTAAAACAGATGTCGTCCTGTGAGTTTGCTATAGGCCACCCAATCAGGATGAGGAAACTGACAAGTCATTCTTTAAGGAACTATGGGATGCCTCCAAGTCATCTGCACTTGTTCTCACGGGGAACTTCAATTTACCTGATATCAACTGTGAGTACCATATAGCTGGTACAAGCAGGTCCAGAAGATTACTAAACCATCTGGATGATAACTTCATGGTACAGGTGTTGAATGAACCCACCAGGAAAGGTGCCTTCCTTGATTTGTTACTTGTGAACAGAGGGTCTTGTGGGTGAAGTGGTGATTAGAGTCTGCCTTGGCCACAGTGACCATGAAGCAGTCATAGAATCATAGAATCATATAAAGTAAAGGGTTGGAAGGGACCTCGAAAGATCATCTAGTCCAACCCTCTCTGCTGACTTGCGGAAAAAACTCTGCAACTTGGAAAGTTATAAAGAGGTATGTTTTATTCCAGCGCTCTTCTAACTTGCACACCAAGCCTGTACTTAGGCTCTTGTTATATACACTGAAGTTTTACATATTCATTAGATTTTGCAATACACCTATACATATGCATCACCTACTCCCACTTCGTATTAAAATTAGTCCCAAGAGGTCATTTTCATAATCTCCTCCCTCCTGTGCTTGCGTAGTGTCTCCTAGTGGTGGTCGTGAGGGTCGTGGGGATGAAGTAAAAATGAAGCAAAGGTCTTTTTCTGGGTAAACTTTTCGCCTCTTCTTCTCTGGGCACGTGCATTTCTTCAGTCTTCAGCCAAGCAGACCACACGTTCAGTTTCTTATCTCACGGTTGCTATAGTTTAGCACATATATTTTCTTTATAAGGTGATGACTACCTAAAAAATTTCTTAGCTTCTATTAAACAAGCATTTTGTGTTAGTTTCTATCAGGTCAATGTGACCCCTAGACAATTACTAGTAGGCATTTTATATGCCTGCTCCAGGTGCCCCCTCCATTCCACCCCTTATTCCATACCATTTGCGTCATGCTCCAATCATTACTATCTCTCAGCCCTAACATATCTATACACAAATTACTACTATCTCTCTGTGCTAAAATTCACTAAGTAATTCAGTCTATGATTGCAGATGTTCATCTATTGTAGCAGATTCTCAAAAGAAGGAGCAATTTTCACAGTTCATGTCCATGGTCCACAGGTTGCAGATGTTAACTTCAAGGAAGTTACAAAAATGCCAGCCGATGAAACTAGTTCTGGTTTCATCACCACAAAGTCATCCTGAAAAACACTCATAGAACACTGTTAGTTTATGCAATAATTCACATAAGAGTAGTTAAGGTGGGATACAAGTTCATGACTCCCAAAGAGTCCATGTATTACTGATTAAGCTAGACAAGCAGAAATTAGGAATTCTCACCTAATGTTAAATTCCCTTGTGGTACACATTGTACTTCTCCATCTTCCATCATCACCCACCAAGTGTGTTCAGGCCCTTGAGCGAAAGCAACCCCACGAATGGGTTTGCCTTTGCCCGAGGCAGGATAAACCCAAACTGTTTTCCCTAGCAGATTCTTTTCATGCACCACAGGCACTTTGTCCCCATCTACTGTGTGTAGAAGATCTGACTGAGCAGGACCAGCTTGATTGATGGAACCCCTGGTGTTAACTAACCAGGTAGCTTTTGCCAAGTGCTTGTCCCAGTTTTTGAAAGTTCCACCACCCAATGCCTTTAAGGTAGTTTTTAACAGTCCATTGTACCTTTCAATTTTACCTGAGGCTGGTGCATGATAGGGGATATGGTATATCCACTCAATACCATGTTCTTTGGCCCAGTTATTTATAAGACTATTTTTGAAATGAGTTCCATTATCTGACTCGATTCTTTCTGGTGTACCATGTCTCCACAAGACTTGTTTCTCTAGGCCCAGAATGGTGTTCCGGGCTGTGGCATGATGTCGGAGGGTACGGGCTTGCGGAGCAAAGAGACGACTCAATATGAGTTAGCAACTAAGCTCGATTTTATTAAGCAAAGTGTTACATTTATATGGTCTTGGCGTCTTCATGGCTTATGTTGATTGGCTGCGTGTTGCTGTTCACACACCTGTTGCCACGTTGCGATTGGGTACTGCATATCGTCCTTGTCCTGCTTTGTTGATCGCAGGCATCCTGTTTGCACCTTTTTATCTGCCGTAACATTCTTCTTCTCACGGGCTCAGAACTAGTTAAATAAAACTGTTTATGTGCTGTCTATGCAATGCTTTCCCATCCTGTTATTCTTCTTTTCTGCTGCCAACTCCCTTATCTTTTGTACATAGCTGATCTTTTAAGAAAATCGCAGCTGGGCCTCAAGGCCCTTAGCTCACTCTGGCTAAAGCTAATTAGTCAGGATTGCTCACATGTCCATTTTCTTCCAAAAATCTCCCAACAGCATGAGGCACAGGATATGTTTCCAGCCATCCTGTACTGGCCTCCACCATTGTAAGCACATAGCGCTTACCCTGGCGGGTTTGAGGCAGTGTGATATAATCGACTTGCCAGGCCTCCCCATACCTATATTTTGACCATCTCCCTTCATACCACAGAGGTTTCAACCTTTTAGCTTGCTAAATTGCAGCACATATGTCACAATCAAGGATAACCTGTGCAATAGCATCCAAAGATAAATCCACCCCTCAGTCACGAGCCCATCGATATGTTCCATCCCTGCCGTGATGACCTGAAGCGTTGTGGGCCCATTTGGCTAAAAACAGTTCACCTTTATGGTCCCAGTCCAGATCTATTTGGAACACTTGAGCAGCCTCACCTGCTCGTTGGTTGTTTTGATGTTCCTCAGTATCTCGATATGAAGGTACGTGGGCATCTACGTGACGCACTTTTACATCAAGTTTCTCTAACCTTGCAGCAATGTCTTTCCACAGTTCAGCAGCCCAGATGGGTTTATCTCTACGTTGCCAGTTGTTTTGTTTCCACTGCTTTAACCAACCCCATAAGGCATTTGCTACCATCCATGAGTCAGTATAGAGATAAAGTCTCAGCCACTTTTCTTGTTCAGCAATGTCCAAAGCCAATTGGATGGCTTTTACCTCTGCAAATTGACTTGATTCACCATCTCCTTCATCTGTTTTTGCAACTAGTCATGTAGGATTCCATACAGCAGCTTTCCACCTCCGATGGCTTCCTACCAAACGACAGGATCCATCAGTGAAAAGAGCATATTTTTTCTCATTCTCTGGTAGTTGGTCGTACGGTGGGGCTTCTTTAGCCCGTTTTACCACTTTTTCTGGTGGCATTCCAAAGTGTTTGCCTTCTGGCCAATGTGTTATTGCTTCTACAATTCCTGGACGATCGAGTCTTCCTATCCTAGCTCTCTGTGAGAGTAAAGCAATCCATTTACTCCAGGTAGCATCGGTAGCATGATGGGAAGATTCTCTATCTGCGTACATAAAACCCAGTACAGGTAATCGTGGCACTAGGAGGAGCTGTGCTTCAGTACCAATCACTTCTGAAGCAGCTCTAACTCCTTCGTATGCGGCCAGTATCTCTTTTTCAATGGCTGTGTAGTTGGCTTCGGAGCCTTTGTAGTTTCGACCCCAAAATCCAAGAGGTCGGCCTCGAGTCTCTCCTGGAGCTTTCTGCCAGAGGCTCCATGTAGGACCATCACCTCCATCTCTGGTGTAAAGAACATGTTTAATGTCTGGCCCTTTTTGAATTGGTCCAAGGGCCATTGCCTGCACTATCTCCTGTTTAATACTTTCAAAAGCGTCTTGTTGTTCTGAGCCCCATTTAAAGTCTTTCTTCTCCAAGGTAACCTCATAGAGAGGTTTCACAATCTGATTATAAAGAGGAATATACATCCTCCAGAAACCAACAGTTCCTAAGAAGGACTGAGTTTCTTTTTTGGTATTTGGTGGGGCCATAGCTGTTATTTTGTTAATCACGTCCATTGGGTTGTGACGATGTCCATCTTGCCAGTTAACTCCAAGAAACTGTATCTCTTGCGCAGGTCCCTTGACCTTGCTCCTTTTAATAGCAAAACCAGCCTCTAGAAGGATTTCAATTATCTTCTTACCTTTCTCGTAGACTTCCTTTGCTGTGTCACCCCACACAATGATGTCATCGATGTACTGTAGATGTTCTGGAGCTCCACCCTTTTCCAAGGTATGGCAGTCCATGGCAGATGGTAGGACTGTGTTTTCACCCCTGGGGCAGTCGATTCCAAGTGTACTGGATACCTCTACAGGTGAAAGCAAACTGTGTCCTGCATTCTGGTGCTATAGGAATAGCAAAAAATGCATTAGCAATGTCAATAGTAGCATACCGTCTGGCTGCCTTTGACTCCAGCTCATACTGAAGTTCTAGTATGTCCGGCACAGCAGCACTTAGTGGCGGTGTAACCTCATTCAGGGCACGATAGTCCACTGTCAGCCTCCACTCTCCATTAGGCTTTTGCACTGGCCATACAGGACTGTTGAAGGGTGAGTGAGTCTTGCTGATCACTCCTTGGCTCTAGTTGCCGGATCAGCTTGTGAATGGGGATCACAGCATCTCTGTTGACACGATATTGTCTTCGATGCACTATTGAAGTAGCAGTTGGCACCCGCTGGTTTATAGTTTTCATCAACCCCACTACAAAGGATTTATCTGGAAGTCCAAACAAAGCGTGCAGCCATCCTGCATTCTCAGTCTTAATAGCTGCAGTACCAAAGGACCACCGGTACACTTTCGGGTCCTCGAAATCACCTCCCTTGAGGTAGTCTATGCCAAGGATGCACAGAGCATCTGGACCAGTCACTATTGGGTGTTTATGCCGCTTTATTCCAGTGAGGCTCACATCAGCCTTTACAATACTCAGTTCTTTAGATCCCCCCATCACTCCAGAAATAGTGACGGATTCTGTCCCTTTCTGATTTGGTGGCATTAGGGTGCACTGTGCACCAGTGTCCACCAAGGCTTTATACTTTTGTGGCTCTAATGTGCCAGGCCATCAAATCCACACAATCCAATAAATTCGGTTGTCCCTCTCCTCCACCTGGCTGGAGGCAGGGCACCTCTAAGCTTGAGCACATACAGCATTGTCAGTATGTGCATTACTGGAGTTTGCATCCCCAGTACTCACACCTGATGTACAGGGATCTTGAGTCACCAGCATATTTGAATTGGGTAACTCCACACTGGAGACTTGAGCAGCCATCTTTTTAGAAGGACCTCCTTTTGCCTTCGTCTTACTCAGCAACTTACATACTTGCTCCTCTAGGACAGCAGTAGGTTTCTGATCCCACTTTTTCATGTCCTCTCCATACTCACACAGGAGTGCCCATAGGATTCCTCTTACTGAATTCTGTTTCTCTCGATTCCGTCTCACAGGAGGGCGTCTGCAATGCGGCGTCCTCCTCCTATCTGAGGAAAAAGGGGTGAATGCAGTTTCTCAGCTGTTCTCTTTACAGCTGAGACCCAGGCCCGACGAGGGGCTGTGACAGCATCTTCACACTCTCGTACTGTTTTAATCACATCACCGACAGTTGCATCCATATCTGCAGGAATCCATAGCATTACTGATAGTGTATGGTTAAAAGGTGGTGGTGCAGCATGCACAAACCTTTGCATCATAGGTCTAGGGCACGGTACGTGATAAGGATCTTCAATGTCATCAGCTGTTGTGGAGTGTTAGAGAGGTTTGGAGAATGTTGGAGAATATTCCTGAATATTCTCGAAGAGATAGGAGGTACGACCCCTTTACTATGCCCAACCCCATGTTTGGGAGGCCAATTAGATCGGCCCATACTCTGGTGCTACCTGCACCAGGGATTCGCTGTGCTACAGGTAAACACACCGGGTGTCCAATAAAAAGTTATGTTGGTGGCAGGGGTGTGGTCACGGAAGCACTATATAAGCGAAAGTTGCTGCGCAATAAACCAGAAGTTCGTTTATCAACCATATTGGTTGCACGCATTTTCTTTGCCGCTCCCGCAACTGGCGCCCGAACCGTGCTACAGGTCCTGAACAATTAGAAAGTCTGAAGAGCCTTGAAAAAGTCTGAAAAGTTCCGAAATCAACAGGCAAATCCTGCGGAAGACCGATCTTCACTTGGGAAGCCTTGTGGAGGACCGAACCATCGATAGCACCAATCACAGCTCGGCAGGTAAAACCGCTGAAACCAAATAACTTGGCTGGGAACGGGGGCTCCAGGAAAGCACCGAAAAAGCAACGTCTCGGATGGCAATAAATTCCTCTCGACGCAGGCGTAGAGAGGCGATTCGCAACTTAAAGAAAAATGAACGAGTTCGTTTGCTGCTGGGGAAGGGCTACCGGTTTTTAGTCATAAAAAGTTGTAAAAAGCCCACAAAAGGCTCGTACAAAAAGCCCGTAAAAGGCTCGGATTAAGGCTGCACCAAAATAATAAAGGGATAGTTAAGCGCGCAGAAAATAGAGAACGAAGTAGCCCTAGACTTTCTATTCTATTTCTATTCTATTCTAGACCTTTTTTATTCGTTTCTTACAGAAACGCGCCATAAAAGATGTGGATTTTAGAAAAGATCCGGCGGCGTTTGTAGCATACGGCCGCACATATCAGTTTTTTACTGACCCTGCTAACTTATTTGATGAGAAAGAATGGAAAAGCTTAGGAGATATTTTGTGGTATAAGGTAATAGAAGAGGATAAGACAGCTCGTAAGTTAATGAAACCGTGGCATACAATGATTACTTGCTTGCACCGTTATCACACAGAGAAGAAAATCGCCGCTGTAGCTTCGGCAACCTTAAAAGGGCAGCCAATACCAGATTTACATCAATTAGGAGTTGATTACGATCCCTGTCCCCCAACGGGAGACGAAATAGTTGTACAGCTTGCTCAAAATTTCCAGTGAAGTTCCGATGCAACCCGCTGCCTCCCCCTCCCCTCCCTCTGATGTGGCCTGTGCCGGCCATCTTGAGCCACGTGGCTCGGGATGAACGGACGGGACGGAACTGACCACTTGCAGCGCCGGAAGCGGACTGAACCAGAGTCCGGAAACCCTGTGTCCCGCGTCATCCGGCGAGGGTGGCTCCAGGGGTGGTCCCGACCTCCATTGGGCCGCGCCTTCGACCCCACCCCTACGCCGTACATCATCCGACGGGGACGTTCCCAGCCCGCAGCACCCCTCCTCCTCCCCCCCCCCCGCTCTGCCTCCTCCGACCAGCCCTCCCCCCCCCCCCCCCCCGCCGCAAGCAGCCGCTTTTCAGAAATAAAAGCCTGCTGCACGGCACTACTGCACCTTAACGATTAATTGGTCGCAAATGCATGAGGAGGCCCTTAATAACAGGAAATTGAAGCGGCAGTTAGCGAGGCCGTTCGAGCAGGCAGAGCAAGCAGGAGTAAGCACGCGGCAGCGCAGAGCAGAGAGCGGCACCGGTACCGGTGTGAGCTGTGCCTTTAAATTGCAGAGGATTTGAGAAGAAGTTGGGCTTCCCAGAGACGGTGAAGCCAGGGCAGAGCGAGGAAACCCGAGTCTGAGCGGGAATCCTGCGAGGATAAGGAAGGCTGACGTGGCAGGAGGCGGGGCTGTGAAGGGCGACAAGGTTTAAAAAGCGGCCATTTGGCAGCCTCCTCTGAGCACGCGGCAGCGCAGAGCAGAGAGCGGCAGCTGGCTTCCAGAGGGCAGGCGCGAG
This sequence comes from Heliangelus exortis, assembly GCF_036169615.1. Lineage (NCBI taxonomy): Eukaryota > Metazoa > Chordata > Aves > Apodiformes > Trochilidae > Heliangelus > Heliangelus exortis. Next base: position 1,333,721 of record NC_092453.1, on the reverse strand, counting down.
GCAGGCGCGAGGCAGGCGCGAGGGCAGGCGCGAGGGCAGGCGCGAGGCAGGCGCGAGGGCAGGCGCGAGGGCAGGCAGGGAGCAACTAGTAGCTTGATACATCATGGTCACAACGCGGCCAAAAACCATAGTGAAAAAGAATGTGGGGACTCAGACGGAGCTCCCAAGCAGGCATGCAGCAGTGCAGGTCTCTGGCTGCAGTGAATGCCTGTGCCTGGCACTGGTATCAAAGGGAACCAGTGACACCGCATGTGTGCGGTGTGAGCAAGTAAATTATCTCCTCAGGCAGGTGGTTAAACTGACAGAGGAGGTGGAGAGACTGAGAACCATTAGAGAATGTGAGAGGGAAATAGACTGGTGGAATCACACCCTGAGGCAGGGGCAGATGGGAGAGGTTGAGGAAGTGATGGATCCCCCCCCGTCCTGTCACCAGACAGAAGGAGAGGACTTAAGAGATATGAATGAATGGAAGGAGGTCCGGCCTCAGAAGGGCACGAAAAAATCCTCCCAACCCCCTCCACCCTCCCAATTGCCCTTGAAGAATAGGTATGAGGCCTTGGAAATTCAGGGACAGGAAAATGTAGTTACAGAGGTAGACTTACCTAGTGAACCACCTAGGACTCGTCAGTCACCCCGTGTCCTTAGGACTTCTTCAATCAAGAAGGAAAGGAGAGTAGTTGTGGTGGGTGACTCCCTTCCGAGGGGGACAGAAGGGCCCATCTGTCGACCGGACCCATCCCACAGGGAGGTCTGTTGCCTCCCTGGGGCTCGGATTAGAGATGTTAAAAGGAAACTCCCTAATCTTGTGGGTTCCTCTAATTACTATCCACTGCTGATTTTTCAGGTTGGCAGTGATGAAATTATCACAAGAAATGTAAGGGCAATGAAGAGTGACTTCAGGGCCCTGGGATGGCTAGTTAGGGGGTCTGGAGCGCAAGTAGTGTTTGCCTCCATCCCTCCTGTAAGAATGGGTGGGGAGGTATATAGGAAGAGTTTACAGGTCAATGAGTGGCTAAGAGACTGGTGCCAAAGACAGGGTTTTGGTTTTTTTGATCATGGGATGCTATATGAGACACCTGGCCTGGTGGTGGCAGGTGGGATGCACCTGTCCCAGAGGGGGAAGAGGCTTTTGGGGCAGGACTTAGCAGGGCTCATTGAGAGAGCTTTAAACTAGATGTGAAGGGGGAAGGGGAGAAAACTGGGTCTGTTAGGGACAAACACAAGAAGAACGAACCGGGGCCCGAAGGCAGGTGGTCTAGGGAGGATTTAGTCCCACCAGTGTGCTCTGTTTGTTTCCTGAAATGTCTGTATGCTAATGCACGCAGCATGGGGAATAAGCAAGAAGAGTTAGAGGTCAGTGTACGGGCTAAGGGTTATGATCTGGTAGCGATAACAGAGACATGGTGGGATAGGTCACATGACTGGAACGTGGCCATGGATGGTTATGTGCTTTTTCGGAAAGATAGGGCGGGGAAGCGAGGTGGTGGAGTTGCTCTTTATGTGAGAGAGCAACTAGAATGTGTTGAGTTTTGTGCAGGGGCTGATGAGGGGCAAGTTGAAAGTTTGTGGGTAAGAATTAAGGGGCAGGCTGGTGTGGGTGATACAGTTGTGGGGGTCTACTACAGACCTCCTGATCAAGGCGAGAAGGTTGATGAGGCCTTCTACAGGCAGCTGAAAGCAGCCTCACAACTTCAGTCCCTAGTCCTCATGGGAGATTTTAACTACCCCGATATCTGCTGGTTGACTCACACAGCCAGCCTTTCACAGTCTAGGAGGTTCCTCCAGTGCATTGATGATAACTTCTTAATGCAAATGGTGGACAAGCCGACTAGAAGAGGAGCGCTGCTGGATCTTGTACTAACCAACAAGGAGGGCCTTGTTGAAGCAGTGGTGGTCAATGGCAGCCTTGGCTGTAGTGATCATGAGATGGTAGAGTTCAGGATCCTGTGTGGAAGGAACAGAATACCCAGTAGGACCAGAACCCTGGACTTCCACAGGGCAAACTTTGGCCTCCTCAATCAACTGTTAAGAGATATCCCATGGGACAGGGTGTTAGAAGATAAAGGGGCTCAAGATAGCTGGTCAATATTCAAGGACCACTATTTGCAAGCACAGGATCAGAGCGTCCCTATGGTTAGGAAATCTAGTAAGGGAGCTAGGAGACCAGCATGGTTAAAAAAGGAACTGCTGGGAAAACTTAAGTGGAAAAGGAAAATCTACAGATCATGGAAGGGGGGGCTGGTCACTTGGGAGGAATATAGGACTGTTGTCAGAGGATGTAGGGAGGCAATTAGGAAAGCTAAGGCCTCCTTGGAACTTAACCTTGCAAGTCAGGTTAAGGATAATAGAAAGGGCTTTTTCAAATACATAGCTAGCAAAACTAACACTAGAGGCAATATTGGCCCACTAAGGAATGAGCTGGGAGCCCTGGTGACAGAGGATATAAAGAAGGCAGAGGTGCTGAACGCCTTCTTTGCCTCTGTCTTTACTCCTGCAGGGTTTCCGCATGAGCCCCAGATTCATTTAGCCCCAGAAGTAGTCAAGATAGATGAGGAGTTTTACATAGTAGATGAGGATTGGGTTAGGGATCAGCTGAGTAATCTGGACATCCATAAGTCGATGGGTCCAGATGGAATGCATCCAAGGGTGCTGAGGGAGCTGGCGGAGGTCATTGCTAGGCCACTCTCCATCATCTTCAGTAAGTCATGGGTAACAGGAGAGGTGCCTGAGGACTGGAGGATAGCAAATGTCACTCCAGTCTACAAGAAGGGCAAGAAGGAGGACCCGGGTAACTATAGACCGGTCAGCCTCACCTCCATCCCTGGAAAGGTGATGGAACAACTTGTTCTTGTCACTATCTCCAGGCATATCAAGGACATGGGGGTCATCAAGAGCAGTCAGCATGGTTTTATCAAGGGTAAATCATGTTTGACTAACCTCATAGCCTTCTATGAGGAAATTACTAGGTGGATAGATGATGGAAGAGCGGTAGATGTGGTTTATCTTGATTTCAGTAAAGCATTTGACACCGTCTCTCACAGCATCCTTGTAGATAAGTTGATCAAGTATGGGTTTGGTGATCAGGTAGTGAGGTGGATCAGGAACTGGTTGAAAGGAAGGAGTCAGAGAGTTGTAGTCAATGGGGCAGAATCTGGTTGGAGGTGTGTGACTAGTGGAGTCCCTCAGGGGTCGGTACTGGGACCGGTGTTGTTCAATATCTTCATCAACGACTTGGATGAGGGTATAGAATGTACCCTCAGCAAGTTTGCTGATGACACTAAGCTGGGAGGAGTGGCTGACACACCAGAAGGCTGTGCTGCCATTCAGAGAGACTTAGACAGGCTGGAGAGTTGGGCAGGGAGAAACATGATGAAATTCAACAAGGGGAAGTGTAGAGTTTTGCATTTGGGGAAGAACAACACGATGTCCCAGTATAGGTTGGGGGCTGACCTGCTGGAGAGCAGTGTAGGTGAAAGAGACCTGGGGGTCCTGGTAGACAAGAAGATGACCATGAGCCAGCAATGTGCCCTTGTGGCCAAGAAGGCCAATGGCATCCTGGGGTGCATTAGAAAGGGTGTGGTTAGTAGGTCAAGAGAGGTTCTCCTCCCCCTCTATTCTGCATTGGTGAGGCCACACCTGGAGTATTGTGTCCAGTTCTGGGCCCCTCAGTTCAAGAAGGACAGGGAAGTGCTTGAAAGAGTCCAGCGCAGAGCTACTAAGATGATTAAGGGAGTGGAACATCTCCCTTATGAGGAAAGGCTGAGGGAGCTGGGTCTCTTTAGTTTGGAGAAAAGGAGACTGAGGGGTGACCTCATCAATGTTTTCAAATATGTAAGGGGTGAGTGTCAGGGAGATGGAGTTAGGCTTTTCTCAGTGGTGACCAGTGATAGGACAAGGGATAATGGGTGTAAATTGGAGCATAGGAGGTTCAAGTTGAATATCCGAAAAAAGTTTTTTACTGTAAGGGTGACAGAGCCCTGGAACAGGCTGCCCAGGGGGGTTGTGGAGTCTCCTTCACTGGAGACATTCAAAACCCGCCTGGACACGTTCCTAGGCGATGTACTCTAGGTGGCCCTGCTCTGGCAGGGGGGGTTGGACTAGATGATCTTTCGAGGTCCCTTCCAACCTCTATGATTCTATGATTCTATGATTCTATGATAATAAAGATTATGATTTATCCTCAGTTTTAGATACCCTGCCACAAGTTTTTCCCGATCATATATACAAAAGCTAATCAGGGAAATGTGGAGGTGGAGTATCACTCTTTAAATTAGAAATTGCTAACACAATTAAGAGCTACCGTAAATGAATGCGAGTTGCATGGTGAACCAGTCAAGCAAATGATAAGTTATATCTGGGGCTCAGGACTGTTGCTCCCAGAGGACATAAAAGGAATTATGAGAATGATCATGACTCAATCAGCTTTACTGTTATGACAAGCCCACTGGCAAACATTATGTCACAGATTCGTAGAAATTCCTAGAGAACAAAATGACCCCCTGTATGGGATAACAATAAATTAACTTATGGGTTGTGGACAATATACTAATTTTGAGGCACAAGCAAGATTAGGCCCACATATAATAAGAGAGTTCATGAGATTTGCGAGGGAAGCTATGAGTAAAGTTAGAACTACACCAGTTGTCCCATCTTATATGTCAATTAAGCAAGGCAGAGATGAGCCATTCTCACAGTTTGTAGATAAACTCACTGATGCCATCAACCAGGCTTGTGTACCAGATCAAATGAAAACTACATTGCTCCGTCAGTGTGTCTTAGAGAATAGCAATACCCCCACAAAAAATATAATTTCTTCCATACCATCGGAATCATCAATTGAGGAGATGCTGGAACGGTTATCTAGAGTACCAGTAGGGACTCAGGCAATGTTAATTGAGGCAATACAAGATGTAGGGAAAGGTATGGTGCAAGCCCACCAGCAAGCTCTCGCAATCCAGCACCAAGCCTTTGCAGCCTTAGCCCCATTACGTCCTGCCGACACCAGACAGCCGCAACGATCAACCGACAAATGTTTTCACTGTGGACACACTGGACATCTTCGAAGGCATTGTCGCAAAGCCACAGTCTGGTGTCAACACTGTAATACGAACACTCATGCTACCGAAGTCTGCAGATACCAGGGAAATGGATCGAGGAGCGCGAGGAGCCGCGGCACAAAGACCCCAACTGCGGCTCTAGTGTGGACCCCTTCGAACAACAGCAACCAGCCACTTCCACTCCCCCCCAGCAACCAGCCACTTCCATTCCCCTCCAGCAACCAGCCACTTCCACTCCCTTCCAACAATCAGCTACCCCCACCTACCTCCAGCAATCATCCACCCGCACTTCCTTTCAGCAACCAGCCATCTCTACCTCCCTTTGACAACCAGCCAATTTCCACTTCCCTTCAACAACAACTCCAGCCACCCACCTCCCTCCAACCAGTAACCAGTGGAAGCCTCGGGCTAGACCTGGCAACCGCAGTAGATGTGACTCGCAGTGACATCAAGCCCCAGAAGATCCCTACGGGTATCACCGATCCAGTGAAATATCAAGAAAAACCATGTGGAGCCCTTTTATTAGGACGATCGTCTGCTGGACTTAAGGGTTTGTTTGTCTTGCCAGGAGTAATAGACAGTGACTATACTGGAGAAATTTGTATTGTAGCTATGACTTGGACACCACCTATGGTAATTCCAAAAGGAACTCGAATTGCCCAGCTAGTCCTGACACAACAATTAACTGATGCAGCAGCCGTCTCTTCGACACAATTCCCCGCCAAACAGCAGCGTTTGGCTCTACAGGACAAATGGCCTTTTTATGCGTCCCAATGGATGAACGCCCCAAAGCACCAATATTATTAGAACATCAGCAGGACCAGTGTCACCTTACAGCGCTACTGGACACAGGAGCAGACATCACTATCGTGGATGAGAAGCTGTGGCCTCATCACTGGCCAGCTGCCCCAATGATGTCTGGAGTTGAAGGGGTAGGAGGCGCAGCCCAGGTAAAACGAAGCACACAAAAGATTCGTCTTACCCTTGATAACCGTACATGCACTCTATTCATCACCATCATGCCATTGCCTACAAATATACAGGCCCTTGTTGGCTGAGACGTACTAAGTCAGATCGGGGCACGCCTGATCACAAGAGATCGTTTTTATTAGCGGTCACTCCTTGGGCTTTCCCGATCCCATTGACATGGTTATCATCGCAGCCAATATGGATCGAGCAGTGGCCGCTGAAGCGAGAAAGCCTCAGACAAGCACACATCTTAGTACAAGAACAGCTAGAGCAAGGGCACATACAACCATCAACTAGCCCTTGGAATACTCCAATCTTCGTAATTAAAAAGAAGTTTGGCAGGTACCGTTTACTACATGATTTATGTGCAGTTAATTCCCAGATGGAAGCAATGGGAGCTTTTCAGCCCGGAATGTCTAACCCCGCGATGCTTCCAGAGCGTTGGCATCTACTTATAGTAGACTTAAAAGACTGCTTCTTCACCATACGCATACACCCACAAGACACAAAGCGATTTGCATCTACACTCCCAGCCCTTAACAGAAAAGCCCCTGCCTCATGATTTGAGTGGGTAGTGCTCCCACAGGGCATGAAAAACAGCCCAACTTTGTGTCAACTGTTTGTAGATGCAGCATTATTGCCAGTATGGCAAGCATGGCCAGATGCCTTAATTTATCATTACATGGATGACATCCTAATAGCACAGCAAGACCCGTTTACTGAGCAGCAGGAGCACTTTTTAACACAACAGCTAAGTCACCAGGGACTCCAAATAGCACCTGAAAAGATACAACGTACACCACCATGGAAGTACCTAGGATGGCATATCACTGAGTCACAAGTTAGACTTCAAAAAACTGCTCTCCATTTGACTCTTAACACCTTACATGATGTACAACGATTCTTAGGTGATGTTCAATGGTTGCACCCTGTGATCGGTATAACAAATGATCACCTAGAACCGTTACGACCATTTCTTAAAGGCACCGATCCTGCCTCCCCCGTTACTCTTTCAACAGCTCAACAACAGGCCATAACTGAAATTGGCCTGACAATATCTCAGCGCTCCGTGGATCGCCGTGATGTAAACTTACCCATAGACCTAACCATCCTTACGGGTAAACAACATTTACTCGGAGCTCTCACGCAGTCCAAAAAGAAAAAGGGGGAGACTAGGTCTGCTGATATTCGTGTGTTAGAATGCATCTTCGGACCACTGCAGCCAAAAACTACAATCCAAACAAAGATTGAGGTATTGGCCCTTCTAATTTGTAAAGGCCGAACCCATATTATACAAATTACTGGAGATGAACCTAGCACAATTTATCTTCCAATGAAGCAAGGAGAGTTGGACTGGTATTTGCAGCACTCTCCAGCCCTACAGTCAAGTCTCCTAGAAGCACCGCAAGCACCGATGCAGGAAAATGTTCACAACGAGCCGCAGTGACGTGGCAAGACAAAGAGCAATGGTGCCATGAACTCCTGTCCGCAGAAGAGGACGATACCCTACAGACTCCAGAGTTGGCAGCCGTTGTTTACACCTTTTCACGCTGGCTGAATGTACGTCTTAATGTTGTCTCAGATTCCCTATATGCTGTGGGAGTTGTACAGCGCATTGAGGACGCATATCTCAAGGACGTCACAAACCGGCGATTAAATGACTTATTTCGTCAGCTGCGGGCTGCCATCCAACAGAGAGATCAACCTTATGCTATCATTCATATTCGGAGTCATCAATGGTCTGATGGCCTAGGAGAAAGCAATGCCCGAGCAGACAGATTGGTTTTGCTATCTGTACCCATGGACGAATTTACTAAGGCGAGAAATACGCATGCTACCTTCCACCAGAACGCCAGAGGACTACACTGTCATTTCCAGATTTCCATGGATGAGGCCAGAGGCATTGTAAAAGCCTGCCCACAGTGTAACCAAAAGGGACTTGGTCTCAGCCTCGGAGTTAATCCCCGAGGTCTTGGTCCAAATGAAAGATGGCAAATGGATGTCACTCATGTACCAGAATTTGGAAGGCTTAAACATGTTCATGTCACTATTGATACTTATAGTCACTTTATCTGTGCTACAGCTCAGTCTGGTGAGAAAGCGTTGCAAGTGATGCGACATTTCATCCTTTGTTTCGCTGTCATGGGTGTGCCGGAGCAGATAAAGACTGATAATGGACCGGCATATACTAGCAGCAAGTTAGCTCGATTTTTTCAACAGTGGGGAATCAAGCACATTACAGGCATTCCCCACTCGCCAACAGGTCAAGCTATAGTAGAGAGGGCAAATCAAACATTAAAAGACTACCTGACGAAATTCACAGATTTACAAGACCCACAGGAGCGATTATCAAAGACTCTATTTGTCTTGAATTATCTGTGTATATTCGGGGACCAAAAGTTAGCGCCAGCATATATTCATGGGACAATAGCCCAACAAGCTGACCCTTTAGAAGCCCCACTGTATGTGACCTACAGGGACCCCACCACGGGTATATGGCAAGGACCAGCAGAGGTTAAATATTTAGGCAAAAGTCACGTGTGTTTCCACCCTTACAGGTACCTTGTAGGTTCCCAGCAAGTGGACTCAGCCAGCACCTGCTCCACCGAATTTGAAAGCATAAGCTCAAGAGCAGAGACAGCCATATTAAGTGCGCAACATGCTCAAAGATAGGAACTGCCGTGTTGACTTCATCATAGGTTTCATTGTCATTTTAAACTTTGATTGTTTTGCCTTCCCAAACTTCGACCCTCGACAGAATGTCTGGTTTACCCTTGCGCGTCAGCTTAACACCACTTCCTTTTGTGCCAGTCTAGCAACACCCCAATCGTCTTTTATTACGTGTTTAGTTGGTGTACCAGCCTCTGAAGAGACGTAGCCAATGTTTCAAGCAGCAATGAACCACATACAAGCGCAATTTCACACCGAGAGTCTATGTTCCACCAAGGCCAGTCTAGTCGCGTGCTTAAGTGACTACGACACTTGGGATGATCGTTTGCCTGTTGGGCCCGATCCCTAAGAATTAAGCCTTGTAGACTCTCTAAATGCCACTTATTGTCTCTGGATGAGTAGCTTGTCCACTGATTGCACAGAAGTCATGGGGAGACAATGCATTACTACCAATGTTTTCCCAATTGGCAATTTCAGCCAGTGGTGCAACTACACCCTCCGTGGTGCTACTAACCCATTGCCTGGGACACAGCTTCCTAGGAAATTACCATAAGGGTACTTTTTAATTTGCGGAGATTGGGCGTGGTCAGGTATACCGTCCCGTCCCATTGGAGGGCCTTGCACCATTGGTCAACTGAGCTTAGCTATGCCTCACGCACACCCAAACAGTACCCATCGTGTGCAGTGGAAGCGAGGCCTGGCCCAAATACTAGCGCAGGGATGTGATGATGATGTTAACCTTTGGTCCAAATGGCTGGTGATCGTTACTTCTATTTTTTTTTGCCGGGAGCAGCTGCCGCTCGTGCACATCAGAACCTGGAGAAGTTGAGTTGTTGGGTAGTAAAGTATGCTAGTGATACCAGCAAGGTATTATCTGAATTAGCTGATGATTTGTCTTCTGTACAACATGCAGTATTACAGAATAAAGCTGCTATTGATTTTTTGCTTTTAGCTCATGGCCATGGTTGTGAAGATTTTGATGGTGTGTGTTGTATGAACTTGAGTGATCACTTTAAATCGATACATAAGGAGATACAACAGTTAGTAGAACATACTCAAAATATCAAGTAAGATGTAGGATTTTTTGGTATAGATGAATTAGTCAATTGGTTTGGCCTCACCGGATGGCTTCAAAGTTTATGTAAGACTGGTTTGCTCGTACTTTGTATTATATTGATAACTTTGATGTGTCTTAGTTGTATGTTAGCGATACTCAGGAAGTTATTTGCCAAAGCTGCCAATATTATGATTGTACAAAAAGATAAAGGGTTTGTTGAAGAATGGCTTGAGGAACAAGGACATGGATCTCTACTAAGTACCAAAAGATTGTGAACAGTTACATAAGAAGTATATTAAGAAGTTACAAGACCTGGGATCAACCAAAAAAAAAATGGAGAAAAAAGAAAAAGAGAAAAAAAAGAGAAAAGAGAAGAAAAAGAGAAGAGAAAAGAAAAAGAAAAAAAAAATTAGGTAGCACATAGTAAAATTAATACATACTGGTTTTTAAAACACAAAAAACAAAAAAAAACCAAAAAAAAACTTCGCCCGTTATGAATGTAGTAATTGAATGTTGCAATCCTAAGTTTAACACAATTTAATTTGGCAACTATGAAGGACCTAGGACTCCATTACGCTATGAGCCGGCGGGACCTGGAGACGCTTATAGGAGCCCCCTGACAAGATTTTGTCGGATAAGCCTCTCCTATCCCTCTTTTGGCTCTCTGCACTAGTGGACGCCAGACCTTCCTAATATTGAACAGAGCTCTGTTAAAGAGTGTGTGAGTATGAATGATTGTATGAAATAGAGACATGTCATAAATGCGAAGTCGACTCTTACTTGATTAAGACAACGAAATCTGGTTGATAACTTGTTAACCAATTTGTTTGATTCATTACTTGAGTGGTTTGAATAGTTTTTAGATTATTTCAGAAGGGCATTATAACATTGAATGTATCAACCTGTTTGATTCATT